>NC_066584.1:464036211-464400586 GCF_024323335.1 Lathyrus oleraceus | reverse complement strand
AATAAATTTGAAAATGCAATGGCATAAGGCCAAAGTTTCTAGTTTGCAAAGTGGTCAAAATTTATAAAAATAATAACAAGTTCAAACAAAGAAGTTTTTAAAAGGAGGGAGAGATTTTGAAATTAAAGATATGGAGAGGAGATGAAGAGACTAATCCTATGCACAAAATTAAAAGTTAAGAGTTGAAAAGATCTAACCGATGGGTAGCAATCCAATAGGCAAGAATGCCATATAGAAACCCCAAATTCCCTTTGATATTAGAATCAAGCAACAAATAATGCATACAATATTAACTTGAAGAGCAAGTCATCAAATAAAGATAGCCACATCCAAGCTTTATCCATTCCATGATCTTCTTCAAATTAGCCCATGTAGCAGATGAATTCCACAAGTCACATGTTCAAAATAACAGCTTCACAGTGATCATGTTGCAGATGAACTCAGAGGGATCTTGAATGATGCATCAGATGAAGTTTCAAATTTCAAGCACTTAGTTTCATAAATGTTGGCATTGGCCAAGTCCTTTAGCATAGGGAGGTTGCCTAGATTCTAAGTCCAATTGGTCCAAGATCAAGTCAACAGTCCACACAAAAGTCTTTTAGGGTTTTTGTTCTTATTATGTACATTCATGGTCAAAGACCACACAAACAAACAAAACATACACAAACAAGATATATCACACAATATGGTCCAAATGGACAAAAGGAAAATGACATTAACATAAACAATTAGAATGGTATGAATAATGACAAATGAATAGAGCTTAAAAAATTAAAATGCATTAAAATAAAGGACTTGAAATTAAATTTTAGTTGTTAATGAGTTAGAATCTAGTATTGTTTTGCTTTTGCTTTTCATTTTAAGTCATTCTTTGGAGAACACTCAACCCACTTATCACAAGCATAGATCCTTGAACTAAGACATCTTCCAAAGGAAGGAAAAAAGGTCAAGTTTCCATACAATACCATGAAAGAGAGGAGACTTACAATCTCACTAACTTGAATGATATGCCTTTTTGTGTCACAAATTTAGCGCTATGTTAAGCAATCATAATTGGACTTATGTAGAAGTCACAACTATTTGAGGTCGGGCAATAGAACTTTGGTGTTAATGCATGTTAGAGACATAGTATAATGGACTATGCTCATGAAACATACCACACACAAAAAGAATATGCAAAAGAGGTGGCTTAATCTCATCCATACTCATGTTGATTTTTCAATCAACTAGCTTTAGGACTTTGAGATATCATAGGCCAAATGAGATGAATGCATAAAGAATGGGAATGAGATGAAGAGGGAGGGGAATGGATCAAAACTCAAATTGGTCAAAGGAGAACTTTTACCAAATTAATATCATCCATTCATTTTTGGAGATGGAATGTACATTCCATTAATCCCCTAAATCAAATGATATTAACTTGACAGTGTCAAATCAACCTTGACCAAGGTCCAACAACAAGAGTCAAACTCATACAAGTCATCACAATAGGTCAACACAATTAATTGACATTTATTCAAATTAAAAATACTAAAATAATACATTTAAATTAAATATGGTTTGCCAAATTCCTAAAACCTCATCAAAACACTAAAGAAATGGCCATGGGATTTATCATAGGACAAACAAGGTCAAAGGACCTTGGAGAAAAAATTTCAAAATTTTTAAAGACTTAAAAGTATTTTTAAACAATTAAAAACAATCACAAAATCAATTAAATCATGAAAAATATTAATAATAATCCAAAAAATAATTTTAATTCAAAATATGAAAGAGGAAATTATTTGAATTTTTTTGGTGAAACTCTCATATTTTTTGGATCAATATTAAAATTAATATGAATTAATGAACATAAGCTAATTAAAATAAAAATCATAAAATAGCAAAAAACGTGGACCACTTGAGCTCCCTCATTAATTGAGGTGACAGATCAAGTGGATCAGCGTGCGCGTTCCATGGTGCACTGTAGTCAACGCGGCATAGGCTTGGTATTTAAAAGCAATCCACGAGATTAAAACATTTCAAACTCATCTAATGGCTCTGAACACTTCCAGCTTATCGCCAGAGCCAAAGGACGACCATCTTCTCCGGTGACCCTGGCCGGACTGGTTCAGTCATCACCACATCATAAATGAAAAAATAGGACATGATCTGAAAGATAAAATGGTGTAGGTCACGAATATCACCTAAATTTTAACTAACTCCACATATATAGAAAGATATGAGGAGTTGAATTTTGAGGTGTGTCGACTGAGTTGCAACGATTTGACCTCTAAGCAACTCAAACTTATTGCCTACATTGGTAGGACTTCAGACAACCAAAGATCCAAGAGAATTGATGATAATTGAGTGAGAATCGAATAGATGAAGTTTTCTGAAAATTACCTTCAATGTTGTGCAGAATTTGATGTTGCTTGCTTCAAACACAATCTGATCACACTTGAGGAGCTTGCAGGAAGTGATTAGCAAAGGTGCAAGGCTTTGGATCCTGGAGTTTTTGAATCTCCAACAGTTGAGATTCAAACTCAATTTTCAAATTGAAAATTCTCAGGTTTTCCTTTAGAATGAGAGGGTTTAAATTTAGGGGGCAAAGATGGTGCACAAAAAGTGTTTCAATTCAGCACAGAGGTCATGTATTTATAGCATGAGGGAGTGATATTTGCACACTTGAAATTTTATCCAAATTTAGCAATGTGAATGGCACGAGTGCATGGGCATGTAAAGGCCCATGAGGTAATGCATTAAGGTCCAAAATTAATCATGTTGAAGTCTGAATGAAGCTTGATTGGCAAGGCAATGTGAAATGAAGTTTGTACATTTGATTTCCTCCAATGATGCAGCTCTGTTAAAGCCATGCACAACCCTAACAAGCCTCATCCAAAATGCATGAGCTTGGGTTCTTTGGAAACCTTGGATCAAGAGGAACAAGTTTGATATTGAACACTTTTTCATTTGAAGCATAGATCATGGTAAATTTTGAGGTGGAAGTTTGGAAATTTCAACATGTTGAAATTTTTTCTAAGTGTAAAGTCATATATCTCAATATTCCACCTTACTTAACTTTTTATGTGAACTTCAAATGAGAAAAGTATCTTCATCAAAGTTGTATTTATTTCAAATAAATTCAAAATGTTCACCAATTTCATGTCATTTGGATTTAGAATGATAGAGTTATGCATTTTTAAAGTTGAGGAAAATCACTTGTTCAATGGTATAGGTAAAAAATGACCTATAATGTATCCTCATATCACATGCTCATAAAAGTTGAATTTGCTTCCACTCCAAACATAAAAGTTGAAGTAGACATCTTTAATTTGATTGTGAAACTTGGAAATATTTCATATCATAAAAATTGATCAAGTTATGGCCTTGGGAAGTTGACTTTCAAATTAGGGTTTAGATTAAATGACCTATAATGTTTCAACATAGAAGATGATTCTCCAAGAAAAACTAGCTCTAGGTCTCAACATGAAAGTTGTTTGGAATGTCATTTAGAGTAACCTTTATCTTGGAATAATTTTCATATGGTGAAAATTATAGTAGATAGGGTCTAGGGAGACCCAGTTTTGGTTAGATGAATTCATCTGGCCAACCACCATCAACCAACTTGCTAACCTTCAATTCTCTTGACTTTCTTGGCTCATGGTAGATCATATATGCATAAGATGATGAATTTTGGATTGTCCCTTGAGAAATTTGATCAATTGGTGAGATAGCGTGTTGGAGAAGTTACTCAAGATACCCAGTCAAACCAGGGTTTCCAAGGCAAATCACCCTCAAACTCTTGAAGAAAACTTGATCAATATGACATGTAGAGATTAATGGAACTCATATATGATGCTCATAACCATTCTTGGATCAATTCATGGTTGTGCTCTTTGTCATGAGGGTCTCAAACCCTAGATATGAACTTGATAGATCAATGGTGATCATGCCCTACCTACAAAAGAGGTAGGCAAATACAAAGACATATTTTTGGTATTTTGGTTAGTAAAATGATAAAATACAAGTATGATACAATCACATGGTGCTTGGTGATCTCTCCCAAAACAAACCCAATGAAAGAGGGGTAAGGAGGATCCAAGGTGTGATCCCAATGCTAATGCATATGATGAAATTACATGAGGGATCTTAAGGTCAAAATTGGGGTCTTACACTCAGCATTTGGTTTAAGGCAGTCCTAAATTCATAGTCGGGAGCATACACACTGTCGGTAATCTTAAGGTCATTTGGAGACGATAGTGGAGAGATCTCAAATAGAGATTTCCATACGTCATCGTTCACTTCAACAGTAATATTACCAATGTTGCATGTAAACCTAAAGCCCTCGAATTTTTCAGCCACGCCGGTATAAAACAATTTAACTAAATCCTTATTATACTCAGTGATGCGGTTTAAGAATAAATCAATTCCTTGAAAACTAATATGTTTAACAACGTTTGGAATGTGCATGCGTCCAGCCACTAACAGTGAGTAAACATATTGCTTTATAACAGTTTGTTTTTGAACTTCTTATCATAGATTCCAGCAAGATCATCAGAGAGTAAGGATAAAGCGGTTACCGGAACATGTGATTGAGATGGTGCATTCCCGGTGTGAGAAGAGGGTCCTCTAGCATATCTCTTTCCAGATGCTCTTGAAGCCATTGGAGTGTTGTTGTTAAGAAGATCTTAGGGTTTTTGTGTGAAGGAGAGTGATAGAGAAAGGGAGAAGATTGAGTGAACAATAAAATTAATTATGCAAAAAAAGGTGAAGCCTAGATAACTGAGTCGACCATATGGAGAAACGCATGTGATGGATCTAGCAATGAAGAGTCGACTCATGGGTTGATGTAGTGGGACCCGAAAGAAATGCAGTCTCTGTATTTGGCAGCAAAGAGTCAACTCACACGTGTGATGAGTCGACGCATTGATGTTTGAAATCCCAAAAGAGTAGATCTGGGTAGTGATGAGTCGACGCATAGGTCGACCTGTTGGGACCCAAGGAAAATACTGGGATTGAATTTTTAGTGATGGGTCGAGGCATGGGTTGACCTGTTGGGACCCAGAAAGAAAACAGAGATTAATGAGTCGACACATAGGTCGACCTGTTGGGACCCAAGGAGAACGCATCGATTGATGAGTCGACTCACAGGTCGACCTGTTGGGACCCGAGGAAAACGTGGAGATTGATGAGTCGACTCATTAAGTTGACCTGTTGGGACCCCTGTTACTAGTTAGATGATATGAGGTTCAAACTAATTTTCTTAACGCAGAATGCATGATAAATGAGATACCTAAGCAAGTTCAAGCATAATTCAAGCATAGATATGAATCTTACCTAGTTCAAATCAATCAATCATGAGATACCTAAGGAAGTGATGTAGAATTTCAATATGTTTAGTGCGCGAATGTAGTATAGGGTTTTTGGTTAAATTGATGGCGCTTGTGTTGTCACAAAAAATAGGAATACGTTCAAGTTGAACATCGAAGTCAAGTAATTGTTGTTTGAGCCAAAAAAAAAATGAGCGCAACAATTACCCGTAGCAACGTATTCCGCCTCAGCGGTTGACAAAGCAACTGAGACTTGCTTTTTGTTGTGCTAACTTAACAAGGAATTTGAATAAAAATGACAAGTGCCAATGGTGATTTTCCTATCTGATTTGCAACCGGTAAAGTCAGAATCGGAGTAACCAACCAAAGAGCAATCACTTCCCTTAGAGAACCAAAACTCATACTTCGAAGTACCACAGAGGTATCTAAGTATGTGCTTGACGACTTTTAAATGTGATTCTTTGGGACATGATTGATACCTAGCACACATACATACACTAAACATAATGGCTGGTCGAGATGCAGTAAGATAGAGGAGAGATCTGATCATACCTCTATACCTTTTGATATCTACGACCTTACCATTTTCATCCTGATCCATGTTAACAGCGATAGGCATTGGAGTGTCGATCATTTTGGAGTTTGCCATATCGAAGCGTTTAAGTATCTCATTACAATACTTCATTTGGCTCACGAAAGTTCCTTCTTCAAGTTGCTTGATTTGAAGTCCGAGAGTAATTTAGCTCCCCCATCATGCTCATTTCGAATTCTCCCTGCATCAACTTAGAGAACTCCTTGACCAAATTAATGTTAGTAGATCCAAAAAATGTCATCTTCATAGACTTGAACTAAGATGGAGTGTTTTCCTTGACGCCTAATAAAAAGGGCAGTATCAACCTTCCCTCTTGAGAATCCTTGCTCTAGTAGGAATTTGCTAAGACACTCATACCATGCCATATGGGCTTGTTTGAGGCTGTACAAATCCCATTTGAGCTTATAAGCATAGTTTGGATGCTCATTGTTTTCAAATCTGGGAGGTTGAGATACATAGACCTCTTCATTTATGTGACCGTTAAGGAAAGCGCTCTTGACATCCATTTGAAATAATTTGAAATTTTGAGAACAAACATAGGCAAGCAAAAGGCGTATAGCCTCGAGTCGAGCAACCAGAGCATAAGTTTCCTCATAGTCTATGCCTTCCTCTTGGTTATACTCTTGAGCAACAAGGCAAGCCTTGTTGCGAGTTATGACTCCGTTTTCGTCTAACTTGTTCCTAAACACCCATTTAGTGTCGATTACTCGATGGTCTCGCAGAGGGGGAACAAGATCCCACACCTCATTTCTTTTAAATTGATTAAGTTCCTCTTGCATAGCTAGAAACCAATTTTCATCGAGTAATGCATCTTTGGAGTTTTTAGGCTCATTTTGAGAGACGAGAGTGAAGTGATAACAAAAGTTACTTATCTTTGACCGTGTTGTAACTCCCTTTGAGATATCTCCTAGAATATTATCAATGGGATGATCCTTGGAAGATTTCCATTCCAAAGGAAGATCATTGTTATTGATGGAATGATCCTCCTCTTTCTTTTCGGAATTAGGATCCAGATCCTCCTCAGCTTTTTCCGGATGGGTGTCAACACAATTTTCTTCTTGATCTTTTATTATGTCTTCCGAAGGAACACCTGCACCATTAACAATACTACCTTCTCCAACAGTTTTCAGATATGACTCATCGAAGGAAACATGCACGGATTCTTCTACAATAAGTAACCTTTTGTTGTATACTCTATATGCTTTACTAGATTGAGAGTATCCGAGAAAGATACTTTCACCAGCTTTTGAGTCAAATTTACCAAGGTTTTCTTTACCATTGTTTAATACAAAGCACTTACATCCAAAGATATGAAGATGTGAAACATTTGGCTTCCTTCCCTTTAGCAATTCATAAGGGGTTTTGTTGAGAATAGGACGAATGAGTATCCTCTTTAGTACATAGCAAACCGTGTTTATGGCATCGATCCAAAAATATTTAGGAAGGTTGTTTTCATTGATCATAGTTCTTCCAAGTTCTTCTAAAATTCGATTTTTACGTTTCACAACTCCATTTTGTTGTGGAGTTCTTGGAGCAGAAAAATTATGATCAATGTCGTTTGTTTCACAAAATTGCTCAAAGAGGTGGTTTTCAAATTCACCTCCGTGATCACTTCGAATAGTAACTATGCTAGTGTTCAATTTATTTTGAGACATCTTGGCAAATTTTTCAAAAGCAGAAAAAGTGTCGCTTTTACTTGCTAAGAACATAGTCCAACAAAATCTAGAGTAGCCGTCCACTATGACAAAACCATAGTAGTTTCCACCTAGACTTTTAATTCTAGATGGCCCAAAGAGGTCCATATGGAGAAGTTCAAGGGATCTCGTTGTGGAAATAATATTTTTAGATTTAAACGAGATCCTTGTTTGCTTTCCCATTTGGCACGTATCACATATGTGATCTTTTGAAATTTTGATTTTGGGAAGAACAACTACTAGATCTTTTGAGACAACTTTATTAAGCAAGTCAAAGTTGACATGCGCTAATCGCCTATGCCAAAGCCACGAGTCTTCACTCATGGAGATGAGACATTTAACGCTTGTCGAGGATACTTCATTCAAGTTAAGCATGTATACATTATTTTCCCTCAAGCCCTTAAGCACATCATTCTTATTATCATTATGTTCAATCATGCAACAGTCTTTTGAAAATGAGACTTTATACCCTTTGTCACATAATTGGCTAATACTAATGAGATTGTGCTTAAGGCCTTTAACTAAAAGGACGTTTGAGATAGTAGTAGATGAGGGATTACCTACACTATCTTTTCCGAGTATAACTCCCTTGTTATTGTCATTGTAGGTCATAAATCATTTCTTCTTAGCCACAAAGTCAAAGAATAAGGAAGAGTCACTCGTCATGTGTCTTGAGCATCCACTATCGGGAACCCAAGTTATCTCCGAATTCTCAAGGCATTCCACCTACAAATTTAAACAAGGGAAGGAGGTACCCAATTTTCATTGAGTCCTAGTGTGAGAGTGAAACTTTGGTTGCATTTGGGCAAACATTGAAAAATGCCTTTAGGAACTAGAAATCTCCTAAATTGACATTTAGCAATAATATGTCCCTTTTTGTAACAATTTAGACAAAGTTCGAATGAAAGTTGCTTTTGCTAACTTGATCCTTAACCACATAAGTGTATTTTTGATAAGGATTATTCATATTGCTTCTAAAGTGTGATTGATCAATAACAAAGGTAACTTTAGGTTGTAAAGCCTTGCCTAATTTAGCTTGGAGAGTCCTAACCTCTCTTTGCCAAATATGACAAGTTTCACATCCACCCCATCTAAACCAAAATCCCTTATCGTCTTCCGTTTTTCCTTTAGTAGCCTTTATCATAGATTTCTTAAGAGTTTCTAATTCCTTTTCGGAATCAGAAATCTTCTTTTCTAAATGACTGAAAATTTTCTTATTAGAGGCCAAGCGTTTAAGAGCTTATTTGGCCTCGTTGTGTAGAGTACTAAAGGCATTTTGCAAATCAGCGTAAGACATTTTATCAGTATGATCATATTTGAAATGACTTACATTCTTTTTCTTCCTTTTATGAGTTGTAAGACAAAGATTGACAATTTCTTCTTCATCACTTGAGTTGTCATCGCTTGAGGGCTCGCTATCGCTCTCCCATGCGATGTATGCTCTTCTAGGTTTGCTCGGTTTGTTATGGCGTTTGTCTTTTCCTTTGTATTTATTCAATAAGGGACACTCCGACTTATAGTGATCGGCCTTTCCGCAATTGAAACATGATCCTTTTGATTTGTTTGTCTTGCCTTCCTCTCGACTCGAAAATTTTGATTGTCTTCTATAGTTGACAAGATTTTTGTCAGAATGTTGGACTTCATTTTTTCTAAGGTATGGTTGTACCTCCTAACGAACATCCCGATGTCTTCATTCAAATCTTTGTCATCGTCACTTGACTCACTTTCACACACATCATTGGTGGATGACTTATATCTTGAAGCCTTTAACGCAATAGACTTCCTTTCGGTGTTCTTGTCTTTATCCTTCTTCTCATTCTTTTGATTCTTCTCATGTTTATCAAGATTCATGAGCTCTTTCTCATGCTCTTGAAGCTTGCTGAACAATGTCTTCATGTCCAATGTTCTTAGATCATTGGCTTCCTTGATCGCGGTGACTTTTGGTAGCCAATCCCTGTTAAGACATCTTAAGATTTTATTAGTAGCAACATCATTAGGGGTATTTCTACCAAGAGCATTTAACCGATTAATTAGATGAGAAAATATCTTTTGAATATCGGTAATGGTTTCACCATCTTCCATATGAAAAAGGTCAAATTCTTGAGTTAGGGTGTTGATTCTAGCTAGTTTGACATCATTGGTTCCCTCATGGGTAATTTGCAATGAGTCTCACATAGCTTTAGCACTAGTACAATGGGAAACCCTATATTACTCATCAACACCTAAAGCGGAAATGAGCATATTTCTATCTTTCCAATCGTAGCTATACTTTTTCTCATCTTCTTCATTCGATTGTGCTTCGGGTTTAGGTACAACAAAGCCATCCGCATTGGTCATGGTTATTTCCATAGGACCATCTTGGATGACTTTCCATACTTTCCTATCAATAGAGTTGATATGGATACGCATACAATCTTTCCAATAACTATAGTTTTCACCGATAAAAATAGGTGCCCTGTTGTACGCCCCTTTAAGATCGTTACTCTTTTTCTAAAAAGTTATATGCGAAGCACTAGATAAATCGGTGCTCTTGATATCACTTGTTAGACGATAGTACCAATCTAGAAGGGGGGTTGAATAGATCAGTGTTAAACTTTAGTGCTTTTTAAAATGTTTTCAACGGTTGCGGAAGCACCATATATAGTAATTGTTTAAACGATCCATTAATGAAAAGATCGGATATACGTGAAACCGAATGGAATTGCTTAAGATAGAGAATATCAACCCCTATCTAAATCAATCGATTAACTACTGTGATCCTTGATATCGTTACCTCTAATAATGCTTAACACAATAAGAGATCAAGGAAAATATTACTAAGTTTGTGCGAAATTAATTTTATCGAACACTTGGTGTGCACTTCACACCAAGTATCAATTTCACTCAAATTGAATGTGCAGAATTTTACTCAGTTGCAATCAAAGTGATTGCAAAACTTTATCGAACAATTGTTATGCACACCAATCAAGCGATATTGATTTTACGATTAATTTCACACAAAATGTAATTAATGCAGAATTTAAAGAGTTAAGAGATAGAGAGACAAGATCGGATTTGTTGAGACAGTTCCCCTACCATCCTCGCAAAGGGTACGTTTGCCCTCAATTCTAAATCTAGAATTGAGATGTTTTATTAACACGTTGCAAATTCAATACATGAGAACAAATGATCACCACGAATCAACCCCTAGAGTTATGGCAGATCCTATTCTATTCTCTCCCCTTAATTCGAGTTGAACCAAGTCCTTCAAGCACTTCGAACAAAACTTTGGTTACCGTTACCTTATTGGAAGAACGCCTCATTCTCCAAAACTTCAGCTCGGCTGATTTCGAACGCAAGTCGCTTGAACCCTAAGCTTTCTTCACAATCCTCTTTTTACCGTTACTTATTTGACCGAACCTTCTGTTTTTCAAACTTTTCACTTTGCTGAATCTGTGAAGCAAAGGTTAGTGCAAAAACCCCCAATTCTTGGAGGACAAAACCTCAAGGGTTTTATTCAAAACCCACACAAAGTCTCAACCCAAACTAAGATAATCCAATCTTATTTGAACGTTATCACAGTTGCAATGCACAATGCTCAACAAAGATTATTATGTGTGATTATTGAGAAATGCAACGAAGAATGAAGATGATGAGCACTTTGGTGTATATCTTTCACTTTTCTTGTTAGAATATTGAAGAAGAGACTCTAGAATATTTATATGATGCGTGGACAAATAACTAACATAAAAGGAATATTTTGCAAAGTTACACAGCAGAAAATTAAGTAAAACAGGCGATGAGTCGACTCAAACAAAGTTTATTTCAGGGTTGAGTCGACCTATGAGTCGACCTGTTCGGACCCGTGGCAATATGGTTCAAATGAAAGTGGGAAATGAGTCGACGTAAGGGGTGGATGAGTCGACTCACTTAGGTTTTCCAGGAATGAGTCGACCTGTGACTCGACCTGTTCGGACCCGAAGGTTTTGCTCCGAGTCATGAGTCGACTCACAGAGCTTAAACTTCTAAAAATGAGTTTTGCAACATATTATGACCAAGTTAAACTTATCTCCTATGAACCTAGGATATTTACTATGATTAAGTGCATGATTCACATATAATATATGCTCCTATATGCTTGGACACACGGAACCTATATTTTGAACATGTTAAAGGATGAATGATTTATATGCTATGAAGATATTATCCAAAGACACGTTGTGGGCGACTAGAGAGGTTTGACATCATTAAAATAAGGACTAGACATATTTGCCCTCACAGAAAGTACAACAAAATTGCAACTTGTGAGCACCGCCAAAACGGAGTCGAGAAATGATTGTAAGCACAAGATATCATAATCGCAAGCCTGGAAGAGATTACCACGAATCGAGATCTTTCGAGATGATTTCAAGAGCGACCGGATGGGGTGTCACTGAATAAAGCCAAGATTAACCTAAAACTCACGGGTTTGATCGAAAACCTACTGATACCATGTTAATAATTCTTAACTTCATTCCTTTCTCATTGTTATTTCTTGTATATATAGAGGTTACAAAGCTATATATGTAATTACACTAAATAATTACATTTAATGAGAACAAGTCAATTCCTGATTTATTTCCTTTATTCTAGGAAAAAACTGAAGGAGAATGGCGATCCAAAACACAGCGGAATTTTAAAAAAAAATCTCCTTTAGTGATCCTTACAGAAGGGCATGATCAGTGATAGAATCGTTACCTCTTGTGACGATCGAAACCTTTGATGTAGATCTACGGAGCGATCACGAACGTTGAACGATGACAACACCTCTACTCAGTCCACACGAACGAATTCCTTCAATCTCAGTGCTAGCTGCTACGAATGAAGGCTTTGAGTGTGTGTGTGTGTGTGTGTGTGTGTGTGTGTGTGTGTGAGAGAGAGAGAGAGAGAGAAACGAAATTGTAACTGCACAAATGCTTCTGCACAAGGGTTCTATTTATAGAACCACTTGTGTGGGCTGCAAGCTAAAATGCCCACTTAAGTGTATGTGGCCCATATCTTATAATATGCCAAAATCACTTAAGCGTGTGGTACCTTACCATATTTCGTATTCTACTTAAGTACACCGTACCTTACGATGTTCTACAATTCACTTAAGTGCACCGTACCTTACGGTGTTCCTTAGTTACTTTATCTCTCATCAATCCGTCCTTTTGTGTGTGACCCTGTAGGTTTTCGCAGTATTGACAATTATATTAAATCACGTATTTAACATAATAAACAGTGAGCGGTATCTAGCAACACATCACTGCTACCCAAGACACGAAAATGTCATGTGATTTGACAAATCCTTTTGTGATAATACTTATGTGTACAATTACCCTTTTGTCCTTATGTCTATATTGAACACAAGGCATGGACTGTGTCATCCTTGTCCAGTTCAATATTGGGCTTATCCTAAAATGCAAGATGGGAAAATTCCATCTAGGTCACTCATGTCTCTTAGCATCTTCGTGGAGTACCCATCAACCATCTTTATGGTCATCCAGTTACGGAAAACATTTGGTCAACAATAAGGCACTCGACTCTACATCTAGGGTCCATAGTGGTTTCAGGTCGAAGGGTGGTATACACCATTATCACCATGAGAATAACTTATGACACTTTGCATAACATTCTATATAGTATTCTCATAGCGGGTCAATCCAGTATAAATATTACTCTTAATATTCATACCTATGTTTAAGACTTGATAACTCCTTATCCATGATCCATGAGATGTGATCGTCAGTCTATATACATAATAGTCTTAATGCTTTAATGTTATCCCACTTCACAATAAAGCTCGACTACGGATACTTTAAGAATAATATCCTTATGTTTAATGTGATCTCATGATTAAGTCACACTTGATACATTAAACGGACTAGCTATTCTAGGGACTTTATTAAACAAACATAA
The DNA here is from genome assembly GCF_024323335.1 of Lathyrus oleraceus. Taxonomy (NCBI): domain Eukaryota; kingdom Viridiplantae; phylum Streptophyta; class Magnoliopsida; order Fabales; family Fabaceae; genus Lathyrus; species Lathyrus oleraceus. The sequence goes on along the minus strand of NC_066584.1, from coordinate 464,387,069 downwards.
TAAAGAAAAAACCTTTTATTATTAATAAATAATTCGATACAAGTACCAAAAGTATTGGCCTCTAGGGCTTACACCAACACAAACTAGTAAATATAATTAAGGGGGCAAATTAACTTCTTATTCACATTGGGACCTAATGTTCCAGCATGTGTGCAACATCTGACATTTGTCAGCAGACCAATATTGTAGTTGTTTGGAGCATGATTTTCTGATTGAATTTCAATCATATTTGTTTCTATCTTTTAGCAATGAGTTGTTTTGATTTTTTTGTTAAAGATTGGCTGAGATTAATTCAAAAATAATTGGAGATTTAAATTTGAATTTGAATCAAATAAAATCATATCTTTTGGAAGTTTGTATGGAAAAACAAATCAAAACTAAATCCCCTATATTTATGGACGTGATCAAAGATTTAATTCAAGGAGAAAATCCTAGAGATTGTATTTTAACATAAGGAGACTCAAACCTAACCTTTAAGGGGTGCGTGTATTGAAGATTTGTGTGTTAGGGTTTATCCTTTGAGTCTTTGTTTTTGTTGTTAATTGTGCACGGCTCTATCGCTTCTTTGATATCTAAAGGCATAAAGTTTAGTTTGTTTAGTTGAGTTGTAAATTCAACATTAATATTATGCTTATTGAGTTGATCATTTGGGATTAGTGATTAAGAGAAATTGTTTACTGAGTTTGTCACTTGGGATTATTGATTAAAAGAAAGTGAGAGAGATTCTCATATTTAGGGAGAAACCTAAATTGAAGGTCACTAGGATTAGGAACAGACTGGACATCATGTGGCTGATGTTCCTATAAGACTAATTATACTAATTCAAAATAGTGGATTTTTTTTCTTGAATTGAAAGTCCCCCAGACGTAGGTGAGGTTGCACCGAACTGAGTTAACAATTTTGTGTCCTTTATTGCTTTAATTGTTTTGTTATCTATCTTGCAAACTGGGTTTTCTCTGGTATATAATATCTCAGATATCCTATCTGACATTTGTCCCCAGAATCTGTCATTTGTCATAGACCAGTTATATACGTTGTCCCAAGCATCTGGTCCAACTTCTACATTCCTGCGAACATGATTTCAAGCTTCATGTGGTGGTCTATTTAGGGAGCATAAAGGAGAGTTTGTTTATGATTTTACTAGAATGGTGGAGGGTTCCTCTTCCCCTCATGCAGAGATGTAGGGTGTCATTCATGCAATTGATATTGCTCTTCACTTAAGTTGAAATCATGTTTGGTTTGAAACAAATTATGCTCTTGTGTTGCTTGCTTTGAAAGCCGCCGTGGAAGATGTGGTGCAAATGGTTAACTGCTTTGTGAAGCTCATGTCTTTTACTTTTATCTTCACTCACATTCATCGGAAAGATAATCATTGTTCCGACAAGCTAACTCTCTAGTCTTGTGCCTCTTGAATGGAATTATGCCCCTCGTTTCTTGGTTACTTTGATCATCACAATAATTCATCTTAGGGCCAGGCTTTAACAAACCCTCACTCCTCTTTTCTGTTGTATTTTTCCTGTTCATTTATGAAATCTTTAACTTATTGAAAAAATTCCTTTTAAAAACTTTCTTGCATTTGAACCACGTATTCATTAGTAAGGTTTTGTGATTGATAACCGAACTAGAGTAAATCTAAGATGATGGACTAGCGTAAAACTAAGAAAGCCAACAACTCATAATAAAAATTTGAGAGTCTAAAATAATATCTTCAAAATCAAATCTTTTAAAAAATTAAATTTTAATAATAAGAATTTAAGTAAAAACCCCAAAACTATTATTTTTAAAATCATTTTCATCTAATTAATGAGGATGGGAGGAAAATAATAAAAAATGTTTAAAAAATCTTTATTTTTGAGTTTTCATTTACATTTCTAATTTGTAAATTTTGACTTTTATGGAGATTTAACTTTTTGGTTATTTAAACTCTAATTGATAAAACTATTACTATGAGTAATAAAAAAAATTAAATATACTATTTTAATTAACATTTTTATACTATTAAAAGTTTATAATTTTTATTATTTAATATATATTATTTTAAATTATAATACTATTTTTTAATTGTAATTAAACAACATGTTAAATAAATTAATATTATAAAAGTAACATAACACAATATTAAATAAATAACATTAAAAAAATATAAGCAATAATTTAGATATATCTTAAAGATTATAAAAAAAATTGCAATGTTGAAAATGTTAGATGAGATTAAAAGTGTTCTAGAAAGGTAATAAAATAGATCTGTATAAATAAAAATTAGGATAGAATAAAATAAAAATAATTTAAATGAAACACAATGATATAATAGAAAAATAATATAATATGAAGTACGATAATTAAAAATAAAATAAATAGAAATAAAATATCATTATACTATAAAACATGTTGATAAAAATAAGTCTTTGAAGTGTTTAAAAAAGCTTCACTATTTATAGTGAGATTGTTGAATTGATATGCTTATTTTTAAATATATAGTTTTAAATCTACTCTATTGAAAATTTTATTAAAATAGTTAGAGTTTTGAATATTATAGACATGTTATAAGTTATGAGAAATCTCAATTGATTATTAATAGATTTTAGAACCGATTGTTTTAGTTTTAAAAAAAGAATTTAAAATGATTTTTATAAAAATATTTTATAAAATATTAAAAGTTTTTAAATTCATTTTTTATAAATTAAAAGATTAATTTTGATATCTCATAATATAAATATATATTATTGAAGATTAAATCATAGTCAAAATGATAAAAAAAAAATTAAAAAGATGTATCTCAAAAATAATTTTTATGAAAATCTATTTAAAATAGATTTTTGAAATTTTAATATAAAACAAAATTATAATAAAAAGATAAAATATCTAAAATAGCATTTTAAAGATAACTATTTAAATCAATTTTTTATTTAAAGCTTTTAAAAAATATTCTTTGTAAATTTTTTCAACAATAATATATAACATTATGCAAATACTTTTAAAAAAATGAAACAAACGGGTCATTTATTATAAAAGAACAAAAAATAATGATTGTCTAAATTCAATACCTCAAAATTTATTTGAGTTTTATAGTAGCTTTGTTTGAATATAAGAAAAAATATCTTAATAAAGTCTTATAAAATTATTTAAAATCTCAATCCAATAAACTAAAAAATAAATACACAACTATTGAATGAAGTTTACCTTAGGCAATGTTTCACATGCTGAAAACATTTGCTATAAATTGGACAGTGCATTTTGGTTTGATTAGTCACAAGATGAAGGTTGTTGCAGTAGCAGCAGAGTTGTGCATTTTCTTGCTCTCTGCGTCTTGCCTTCTACTCCTTTCTTCAGGTTCCTTTCTCTCTTTCACTACTCTCTATCTACTGTTCCTTTTTCTCTAATAATGTATGTGTATCTTTTCAACACATGCAGGGTTTCTACTCCATTCTAAACCTTATGATTATTCTGCTACTACTCAGGTAATGTCTCTTCTTTATCAGTTAACATGTTTATGACTAACTGAAATTGGTTTCTGCAAGTTTTCATTCAGCTAAATTATTTGTGTTGCCAATGTCTTGGAATAATGCAGTGTGTGAAAAAACCTCATAGGGCACAATATGGAGGAGGCCTTATAGTAAATCCGGAGTTTGATCATAACATTAAGGGTTGGACAGTCGTTGGAAATGGAACAATTGAGGAACGGATATCAAATGACGGCAATAGATTTATTGTTGCTCGCAACAGAACACGAGCATTGGATGGTTTCTCTCAGAAGGTTCATCTGAAGAAAGGACTGATATACATTTTTTCTGGTAACTCGTCGTGTTTATCTTTTGTTAATGATTGTTTGATGACTGTTATACGATGCTGGCGATTCATTAAGTTAGTTTTGTAAAAACATTTTCCACATTTCAGCTTGGCTTCAGCTGAGTGAAGGAAGTGAGATTGTTTCTGTCGTTTTTAAAACAAATGGAAGTGAATTGGTACATGGTGGTCATGTCATAGCCAACCATGGATGCTGGTCTCTGCTAAAAGGGGGCATTGTTGCTAACTTTTCAAGGCACGTTGAGATTCTTTTTGAGGTGAATTGGTTTTCATCTGATCTTATTTTGCTTATATTTCTTCGTATTTTGTTATCTGAAATTCACTAGCAATGCAGATTGAGAATCCAACTGTGGAACTAAGGGCTGATAGCGTGTCCTTGCAGCCATTCACCAGAAAGCAATGGAGATCACACCAAGACGACAGCGTTGAGAGGGTAAGCTTGTCATAGTTTCCAACACCTCTCTGTCTATTTATAAGTATAGCAGAAAGAAAAAGGTATTAACAAGTTTTGCAATTTATAACCTGCAGGTACGTAAAAGTAGGGTGAGATTCCAGATTACTCATCCAAACGAAACGGCGTTGGAAGGAGCAACCATTGTTATCAAACAAACAAGGGCAGATTTTCCATTTGGATGTGCGATGAACCATTACATCCTCACAAACAGTGAGTACCAGAAATGGTTTGTTTCAAGATTCAAATACACAACTTTCACCAATGAGATGAAATGGTATAGTACAGAGATAGTTCAAGGCCACGAAAACTATACCATCCCAGATGCCATGTTACAATTTTCTAAAGAAAATGGCATTTTTGTGAGAGGTCATAACATTTTGTGGGACAGTCCAAATCGTCAACCTCACTGGGATTTGACCTTGTCTCCTGAAGAATTACGAGTAGCAGCTGATAAAAGAATGAATTCTGTTGTCTCGAGGTATAAAGGACAAGTTATTGCATGGGATGTCGTGAATGAGAATGTCCACTTCCACTTTTTTGAGGACAAACTTGGCAAAAATGTCTCTGCAGAATATTATTTAGCAGCTTACCGTCTTGATCCAAACACTGAGATGTTCATGAATGAGTATAACACCATTGAGATCTGCGGGGATAAGAATGCCAGCCCAACCAATTATCTCAGGAAACTTAAGCAGATTCAGCAATTTCCAGGAATTGATGGAATATCATTGGCCATTGGGTTGCAAGCCCATTTTCCAAATCGTGCGCCAAACCTTGCTTACATGAGGTCAGGTCTAGATCTTCTTGCTGCAACTGGACTTCCTATATGGCTCACAGAAGTCAGCGTGAATGCTCAGCCAAAACAGGTATATATTACACAAATCAGCCAAATTATATCACAGGAAAAACAGAAACTGAACGTTTCTTTCTCATTTTTTTGTTTGTTGGGCAGGCAGAGTACTTTGAAGACGTACTAAGAGAGGGGTTCTCTCATCCTGCTGTTAAAGGGATCATAATGTTTGTAGGACCAGAACAAGCTGGCTTCGACAGTACATTACTTGCAGATGCAAATTTTAAAAATACTGCTGCGGGAGATGTTGTGGACAAGCTGATTCGCGAGTGGGGAACTGGCCCTCAAACAGCCATAGCTGATAGTAGAGGAATTATAGATATTTCACTGTATTATGGGGATTATGATGTTACTGTTACACATCCTCTAACCCATTACTCTAAAACACTGAATATAAGTGTAAGGAAAGGATTTTCTCTGGAAACTGTCCATGTGAAAATGGACGACTAAAAAGCAACCACCTTTTGAAACTTCTGCTGAAGCAAGAAACTGTTACCTGTTTCAATTTTGAAAGATTATAATAAAATGGTTTGCAGCATCATGCTTCATTATTTTTGGTTATATTACACTTTTCATCCTAATTAGAACTGAACTCCTTTAGTCTGAAATCTCCCTCCGACAAGAGATCTAATCTAATAAAATATAAGTACTTAACAATGATGTGTAATTAATTTTCTATAGTATAATATGCTCCCATTCGAGGTCATTACATAAGCTGATAACTCATTTTGTAATTCAATGCAAAAATAAAATTCAACAAAGTCCTAGAAGCTAGTGCAATCTTGATTGCAAATCCAGCTTTCCTACCTAATCAACATTTATCTGGACAAAACTTGGAAATTGTAGAATTAATTCCTCCCCGAGACTTCCGGACGTAATAGATGTCAAAGTCGCTTATTATGGATTGGATTTGACTTGCTGTCAGGAGACTGCCTTAAACTTGTGTTCACAGATCTCTGTGTGGTTTCATAAGATATTTCCAACTTATCTAAACTTGCAGTGAAGGAGGAGACATGAACTAGCAGCTTCCGTGGCAGAAAACTATCTATAAGATTACTTCTAGTCTTACTATTGATCAAAACTATAGAGCATGTCATGAAATTTAAGAGCATTAAGACAAAGAGACAGAGACCCAATAAAACACGTTGAGTGGTTATCATAGCAGGCTGAAACAAACAACAACTGATACTAGAAAAAGAAGAGAACTATTGTGCTTGGAAGTTGAAACTATCCCATAAGAATGTTTTGAAGTTGGAGTCTAAAATGGAAGGGGATCTTTCATGTTTATGTATCTTAAAATGTGGAGAACAAAGCAATGCATAGTTGTGTGAATGATTCAGATTTAAGGAAGAGAAAAGGGCAGGAAGGTACATGGATAATGGATTATTGGACCTGTCACATATTTGTTGTGTTGTGCAGTAGAACATGGAATGAAGAAGCTTGTCATGTGATCCTTAACCAAATTCCATACTTCTCTGACACTTCTATAGTGTGTCACCATCACATGCTAATATGGATCATGTGACTAATCACCTGAAATTAATTGGTTTCCATCCTTTACTATATTATTTTTTTTACTTGCTTATGTATAGAACTCAGTAAGAAAGAAGTAAAATCAGAATATATGTAGAATAAACAAGAATTTTATTGGTTAAATACTTCAAAATAATACAAGAAAAGAATAACTGTTATACAACTATTTACTGACTAAAATAGCTGTCTCATTCAGTTTCATTTTTACCAGACAATATAGAAGCACCCTCTTTCCAGATCAGGTTATCATAACCAAAGATTCTTGCAAAACATGAAATCAACTCCTCTTGTATTATTTCTTCTGTGGGAAGGTCAAAACCTGTCTCCTTTCTCAAAGATGTCACCTCTTTATCTGCAATTCCACACGGAACAATGTGCCTGAAGTACTTTAAATCAGGGTCAATGTTAAATGCCAAACCATGAGAAGTGATTCCATTTGATATCCGAACACCAATTGCCCCTATCTTCCTTTCTCCAACCCACACTCCTGTCTCACACCTCTGCCCAGGACAAGCTTTGACGCCGTATATACCTGCCAATTCAATCATAGTTAACTCAATCTTTTCTACAAATCTTCTAGCACCAAGTCCCGTGTCACGGAGCGAAATGATAGGATATAAAATGGCCTGGTGTGGACCGTGAAATGTAATGTCTCCTCCTCGTTGTGTGTAGTGAAGTTCAGCTCCAATCTGTTCCAATTCTGACTGGGGGATTAGTAAATTGTGAACAGTTTGTCTTTTGCCAACAGTGTATGTAGGAGGGTGTTGCAAAGACAGAAGAGTATCACATATCCTATGAGATTTTCTTTCCAATACAAGCTTTTCCTGCAGTTTTAATGCATCCAAATAGTTGACAACTCCCAGTTTCCAGACCTCAAGGCTTCGCAAAGACCTCATTGCCTGTTCACAATGATATTATTAATTACATTACCTGCTTTTATAGTCTACTCAAATCTCAAATACATTTGCCAGATCATAAGGTTTACAACAGACTTATAAGAATGTTCCCCATATTGGAAAACCCACAACACTAAAAGATGGAGGCAAAAAGTCAACAAATAATTTCAATCGATTAAGGTAAAAAAAACAATAAGATTTTAACATAGAACTGTGAACTTGAGCCTTCAACAACAAAAAGTTAAATCAGAAATGGTCACCATATTTGGATCGGTGGAATGTATGGAATGTAATAGAATGGAGTGGTATATAATCAGATTCCATTGTTTTTGGATTGGTGGAATGTAATAGAATGGAGTAGTATACAATCAAATTCCATTGTTTGGAATTTGAATTTGCAAATAATGGATGGATCGGAACGGAACATGGTGAAACTCATTCCATCCATTCCTTCAATGGAAAAATTAATTTGTTCTGTTCTATCAAATTATAAAAAATACACAAAAAAATGGAATGGAATCTCTGTTACATTCCACTCCATTTCATCTACTATTCCGCTCCGCTCTAGTCCATAGGTCCAAACATAGCCAATAACCAATGTTTAAAACATATGAATATCATTAAATTCATGTGTAATTACAGTACCCTACACGAAAAATTGCATCAGAATTTTCAAGTCTATACAAACAGGTGGAACAAACATTTCAGCAAACAGTTAAAGGGCATTCATGGTAAAGCCACAAAATAGATAAAAGCCAGAATTTTTGAATAAAATCGGTAACAGATTCCAATAGATTTTCAATGGTGGGCGAAATTTCAACGCAGAAATGCATATGGAGGTTACTTAGAAATGGACGGCAATTGAAAATGTAAGTGAAAAGGTGAAGTTAAGAAGAAGATGAATAACCTGATGTAATCTTCAAATTGAACGGAGACAGAGGAAACAAGATAGAATTCACAGTGTTGGTGTTGGAGTTGAACAAAATATGTGGAGCATAGCTGCCAAAATGTAATTTATTCTTCTTTATTTATTTAATTCACTTTATTTATTTTGCTTTGGCTTTTTATCAGTCATTTTTTTAATAAGGGATTTAAGAATTACTACCGCATAAAAAATTAAAATAAAATATTTTGAAATTTTAAAAATTTATCTTCAAACACATGTTTTATTTATTTTTAAGTCATATTCCATTTTATGAATAAATTTATTTCGAAAATATATTTTTAAAATTTTTTCAAAAATGCATTTTCGGAATCTATTTAACCAAAAAAATTTTTTATGTCTAAGCCTCCTCATTTTTGGAATCTATATAAGTCATTTTATAATATCAATGATTCATTAATATTATTTTTCTATTATATCCTTAAATATTTATTATTTTCTCTTCTTTTAATTATGTCAATTTGTCTTTTAAATACTATTAATGAAAGATAATTTTATAAAATCTTTCATAATTTCTCTTTTTCATACCATAATTATTATATTTCTTAATACGTGTAAAAAGTCAAAAACAATTTATAATAAAGATCGGACGGAGTATCATATTTGAGTTTTTAACTAGATCATAATTAATGAGCAATAAGGAGTCTAGATTATTATATGGCGTCTTTGCACAATTTAGTGTTCGTGTAACTTGGAGAAATGTATGTAATAGACATTCATTTTCATTGTGAAACTCAAATTTTGTTGGATTTTTTTTATTTTATTCTGTTGTTTATTTTTTTTCCAGCAGGTTTTGGAAATTCATATTTGAAAACTTTTCGAAATAAATTTATTAATAAAATTGGAACGTGACTCAAAAATGAATGAAGTGTGTGTGTTTTGGGTGCGTCCGAAAATGAATCTCCGAATTTTGATGGGTATTTTAGGTTTTTTATAGGTTATTTTTCCACCTCATTGGAATAAAAAATTCTTTTTTTATAAATAGTTTTTGAAAAATAGAAAAAAGACAAACTAACAACTAAGCCCAGGGTTTGCTATGTGGGGTTGATTCATCTTAATTATGTTTGATTTGATAAGAATTGATTCAGCTTGAAATTAGATTTTTGTTTGATGCAATTTTTTTTAAAACTTTAATTCGACTAATTTTAAATTTATGAACAACTTGATTCAACTCGTTAGAATTATCTCGTTTGTTTCACGAACTTTAAAGTCCTTTTTTAAAGTTTATTTTATTTTATATATTTGAGATTTTAAATTAATATTTTTTATAAAAAATATTAAAATAAAATAAAAATTATAAGATTGAAATTTAATTCGATCTCAAAAATCTACAACTTCAAAAACTACACAAATTTCGAAAGATACATTTGAAAGTCTAACTAAAAACAACCTTTAAACATTAAAAACATTATATTTGGTAAGACGTTTAGGCTGCAGACGGTTTAGAAGAATCATTGCTCTCTTTGGGTAAGACATATTGGCTCATCCGGTTGGTCCAAAACAATTGCCCTAAGCTCTTGTCTCTGCTCGGAAATGCGAGAATTTTTATCGTATTTGCTCCTTTATGCCGGTCATATCTAGCTTGAACAAAAAACAAGAGGTAATGATGATGTCCTTGAGAATTTTCACCATTAATGCACCCCTTCAAACATTCTTTCGTAGGTTCCCTCATAATGACTCTTGGAAACTAAAAGATTCAAGTGTATTTTTGAGGTGATCTAGAGCGTCGGTAGTGCTTAGTTCATTTTGGTAAGTCACCCCAACATTCTTGGAAAGCCAACTTTGCAGTTTCTTTAGTTGTTACTTTTCTTCTTTGGCATATGTGCTTTTACAACATACCATCTTTCTATAATTGGAGAAATCAATGTCTACCAAATGTCAAAAATCCAAAGAAGATGTTTTTGTTTCCTAGGTTGATCATGTCATCTCATCAATTGTTTCTATCTTTCCCCAAGAAAGTAGCCTTGACATGGCCTTTATGGACGTAGGACCTTCTTTGGATTGGGGTGTACTCTCCCCTGATGAAAATAAGATAATTTATAGTGAGTATGATGAGTGCACCATAATCTTTCTATGAATCTCCTTCTCGATTATGACTTTTCAGTTGCCCTTCAATGGCTTTGAAATGGAAGTTTTGAACCACTCGATGGTTGCTCCTTCGCAACTGCACCATGTGAGTTAGTCATATATTAAAGTGTTCCAATATTGGTGTGAATATCAAAGGGGAAAGCCCTCCTTGTCCCTTTTCTTCAACCTCTTCAAAGTACAACGTAGTTCCGAGACCCAAACATTGGGCCATAGCTTGATTAACTGGGTGCAGATTATTCATAGCTTTAGAATGTTTTCGGAATGCCTGAAGCATTTTGATAATCGATTATTCTTGGTTGTTCCTTTACATCAATAGGCTCATGCAATGGTGTGTACCATATGGGCTGAGGTGGGCAACATGTGTACCGACCTATCTCACAAGTACTGGAATAAAGGTCATTTCCTGATGGGGAATGGATTGTACGTCTATAAGGATGACGATTTGATTCATGAGGAACTTTATTTGAAGAGACGTCATATTGCTTTTGTCATGGGGTTGGGTTATGTCGGGGGTGTCACTCCTCAGGATGATACTTCATGGAAATGTTTGAAATGTTAGACGATAGGCTTAGATCTAGAGGAGGTGAATAGATCACAATAGGTAATACTTCACTAATTCCTCACTAGAGCTAGTTACTCACTCCCGATCCATACCACCGGACCAGAGCATACAAAAATTAAACTGAAGTCCGTACACCATGATGCATGACTCTTGACAACATGCATTTTCACCAAAAGAATCACCAAGCACATCTCACCATTTATACACAACACCACTCGCCATGTGCAACGATTAATCAATGTTACAACATCAATAAACAACAACAAACAATATTCACTCAACAATGGTAATTTCATAAGCATTCATTCATGTTACTTCACCAAAATAACAACACATCATCATGTAAACATAACGATCAGCTAACCGATCATACAAGTCATACAAAACATCCTTACAGTAGGTAAACGACTACAACTCAAACATTTCACCAAGAACTACATTGAGGTATCTCTACGTGTTATCTTTCTAACCTTCAAACAACGTCTCATTTGGAGTCACAAAACTCAAGTTACACTCGAAAATGTCTCACTTGGTACAAAATCCAGGGACCAGCTACGACCGCCGGTAGCACTCCCCAAGCTAAAAAACCCCTTTTGGGCACGCCTCTGGTACAAAACGAGAGAGCTTCTTTGGCCTCCAGTAGCAGCTACTACGACCTATAGTAGTGCCCAGGAAACCCCAAATTGCTTGCGATTATGTGCGATCGCTCTTGTTTTTTAGCCGTTTATCAGATCTTAAACACCAAGTTTTGACCCATAACAGTCCCAAACATACCATACATTACATGAAAACATATGTGTTTTTATCATCTCTTAACATCTAACTCAAAAATATACTATTTATCTATTACTAATATGGAGTTCACTCAATTCATCATTGATTCATCATAGCAACACATATAAACACAAGATCCATCAACAATTTTTAAAAATTCATCATAAACCATGCATAAGAATAAAAGCCTAAGAACCATAATGAGGTTAAGGACTCATCATCACTAATTGGTATCCCTTTCTACCCCCTTACCTTAAATTTCCAGCAATTGATGTTGAATTGGACAACTTCTATGAGTTCCCTCTTCAAATTCCTAATTTTTTGCTATTTCTCTCATTTTTGCCTCTTGTTCTACGTATGTAAGATGTTTCTCTAAAAAACTAGTTTTCTCCCTACTTTTAGAATATATAGTATCCCCGTCACTTTTGTTTAATTAATATTTTTGCCCACTCAATACTAGTTCTTCTACTCTTACCATCAATTTTCTCCAATTCTCACAAATGGATCAATTCTATCATTTTACTATTTTATTTAATTAATCCAAATGAAATATTATTTATTCTAATAATTAATTACAATTCTAATTAATTATAAACAATTACACCAAACTCTTACTCTCTATATACCTCTACTTCAAGGACACTTACCTCCACCACCACACAGCAAATAATAAAAACACCAATGAATCATATAAAATTCTAAATAATTCAATTAAACTCATTAATCGAATATGGGGTGTTACAGGTTCCACTTATCATGATCCAAAGGCGGGGAAATTTGGTTTTTGGTTTATCAATCGATGGAGAATCCGATGGCGAACCCTGGTTTCACGACATCAAATGTTATCTCAAGAACCAAGAATACCTAATAGGTATCTCAAATAGGGACAAGAAAAGATTAAGAAGGTTGGAATCCAAGTTCTTTCTGGATGGCAATGTGCTTTATAAGAGAAATCATGACATGGTTCTTCTCAGATGTGTGGATAGACCAGAAGTTGATTTGCTCATCAATAAAATCCATGAAGGATCTTTTGGGACGCATGCTAATGGACACTCAATGGCTAAGAAAATCCTAATGGGCGACCATTATTGGTTGATCATGGAATCTGATTGTTTTAGTTAAGTCAAGAAATGTCATAAGTGTAAAATCTACGCCAACAATGTGCATGTGCCCCCAACTCCATTGAATATGATGATAACACCTTGGTCATTCTCTATGTGAGAAATTGACATGATTAGGTTTATCTAACCAAAAGCTTATAATGGACACCAGTTCACTTTAGTCGCCATCGACTATTTCACAAAATGGATTGAAGTTGCTTCCTACGCCAATGCAACAAGACAAGTGGTTGTTCGATTCATCAAGAGAGAGATAATCTACCGCTATGGACTTCTCAATAAAACCATAATTGATAATGCATCCAATTTTAATAACAAAATGATGAAAGATTTATGCGAGAATTTCAAGAATGAACACCATAACTCGTCACATACTGGTCGAAGATGAACGATGCCTTAGAAACAACAAATAAGAACATCAAGAAAATCCTGCAAAAGATGGTGAAAACCTACAAGGACTTGCATGAAATTATTCCTTTTGCACTTCATGGCTATAACACGCCAGTCCGCACTTCAACAGGGGAAACCATTTTTTCTCTAGTGTACTGTATGGAAGTAGTACTTCCTATAGAGGTTGAGATCCATTAAATGAGAGTCCTGATGGAGACTAAGATGGAAGAAGTTGAATTGGTCCAAGAAAGGTTTGACCAACTAAATCTCATAGATGAGAAAATAATGATAGCTTTATATCATGGTCAGTTACATCATAAGAGTCTCAAAAAGGGATCTGACAAAAAGGTTCATCCCCGAGAATTTAAGAAAGACAACCTAGTGCTTAAAAAGATATTGCACATACACAAGGATTCACCGGGAAGTGGACCCCAAACTATGAAGGCCCATATGTTATGAAAAAGGTTTTCTCAAGAGGAGATTTAATTTTTACAACAATGGATGGATAATAGTTTCCGCTCCTAATAAACTCCAATGTAGTCAAAAAATATTATGCCTAACAAAAAGAAAAGTCCGTTAAGTTGAAAATTCAAAAAGGAGACTTAGGAAAAAAGGTTCATCCCGGTGGGCTTAAAACTCGAAAGAGAGGTCCGGGAAAAAAATTAGGGATACAAAAAACAAAAACAATAGCCCGCAAAGTCGAAAACCCGGAAGGGCGACTTAGGAAAAAAAGGGCATCTTTGTGGGTTAAAAACTCGAAAGAGCAGTACAAACAAAAGTAAGGGATTTCTATAAAAAAAAAAGAGAGAAAAAGGCAAGGAAACTGTATCGAGCAAGCCTGATCAAAGCGAAGACCAAAGGCATGGAGAATCAATCCAATTGCTCTCCTTGGAAGCAATGTGTTATGGATTTAGGTTTATAAGGAAAATAGTGATTTTTTAATTCAATGGAAACCTCAAGTATTTTCCCATTGCCATTTTCATTTGTTTTCTTCATGTTTATGTTTTCTATGGAGCTACACGTTCGTGTACTACCATTCTGTGTATAAAATCTTTATTGCTTATCAAATAAAACTTATCCTTTGTAATTTCTCTATGATATTTTCTTGTGCAAAATATAATTTATTTTTTATAGTAAAACTTTGAAACAAATGAATGGTAAAAAGCGTTGAAAAACATAAACACTTTGATATTCAAAATGTTTAAAGGAAAACTGTTGACTTCAAACATTGCATTAAGCTCACAAAATCATAAAACAACTTGAGAACATCACAAAGTAATTCATATGGAGCAAGAACCACTAATTTTTAGAGAGATCACCAGCATGAAGCACAACAAGCAGACTTGAGATTTGAAAAAACTCCTTAGGGTCGTCCGTGTAAATCTGGAGTTGTTAAAATCCCTAGTGGCGCAGAATCAAGCCTTCTAACATATCACATAAATAATCATCGTACTTCATGCATCAATCATAATGCATAACATAAATCTAATTCAACTATCATGTTCAACACGAGTCATGTGTAGTGCTCACCCTCATTTCCGAAACCGATCGTCATTGACATTATCATTTAAATCCCTCAAAGCTCAACCTCGCTTGGCACCTATCGAATGAGATCCATTTAAGTTAAGCCTTTAGCATAGTGGCTGAATAGAAAACCTATGATCCAAAACTTTGACATATCAATCGAATAAGATCCATTTAGGTTAAGCTTCAGCATAACGAATGAACAGAAAACCTATGATCCAACCTTCGATATAACGGTCGAATAAGATCTGTTTAGGTTAAGCCTTCAGCATATCGGTTGAATAGAAAACCTCTGATCCAAACCTTCGACATAGCGGTTGAATAAGATCCGTTTAGGTTAAGCCTTCAACATAACAACTGAATATAAAACCTATGATCTAAACTTTCAACATAGTGGTCGAATAAGATCCATTTAGGTTAAGCCTTCAGCATAGCGGCTGAATAAAAAACCTTTTATCCAAGCATTCGACATAGCGGTCAGATAAGATTACTTTAGGTTAAGCCTTCCACATAACGGCTGATTAGAAAACCTCTGATCTAAACCTTCGACATAGTGGTCGAATAAGACCTCTTTAGTTTAAGCCTTCAACATAGCGGCTGAATAGAAAACCTTTGGTCCAAACCTTTGACATAGTGGTCAAATAAGATCTCTTTAGGTTAAGCTTTAAGCATAGCGGCTTAATAGAAAACCTCTCATCCAAATCTTTGACATAACGGTCAAATAAGATCTCTTTAGGCTAAGCCTTCAGCATAGCGGATGAATAGAAAACTTTTGATCCAAGCCTTTGACATAGCAGTTAAATAAGATTCCTTTAGGTTAAGCCTGAAGGTGAGAAAAACAAGAAAGGGGGGGTTTGAATTGTTTGGAAAAATAAGCGCTTTTCAAAATGAAAATCACACAAGGATTTTATACTGGTTCGCTTATAACACAAAGCTACTCCAGTCCACCCGGCCAAGGTGATTTCGCCTTCAACAAGGACTTAATCCACTAATCTTGAAAGATTACAAACAACGTCTAAGAGAAAAATCTCTTAGTCCTCTCAAGTTTACAGACTACACTAAGTCACTTGAGGAAATCAACAAACAATAAATGAAAGATTTGTGTAATCTAGAGTGCTTCTAAGAAAGCAAATATTACAGTATTAAGAACAAGAGTTTTTCACGTTATAAGCAAAAGCTTCGTGAAGATTTAGAGAGAAAGAGTGTTTTTCTTGAGTGTTGATGTTTCAGTATAATTTTGGCTTGTTGGCTTGCTGATAGTTCAAGGTTGATTTGCAGCCTATTTATATATTCGTTGAAGTAGTAGTTGAAACTGGTGGATATTGAGATGAAGTTACGCCATCACATAAATAGCTTCTGCAGGATGACTTTTTCTTCTTGAAATGACTACTTACCACAAGTAGTATTTTCTTTATTGAGATTGGAGATTAACGTCTCTTTCTCAATTAGGAAATCCATTTGCAAATCTTTTCTTGACTTAAACGTTACTCCTTCATGATTAGCAATTCCATGATCAGAGTCTTCAAGTATTTGAGAATCTTGGAATCTTGCTTCTGATGTAATTCTCTTTTGAGTTCTGATGGATTACTTCAGATAGCGCTGATAACTTCTGGAGTTTAGCATACGTTGTTCAGAGTCAGAACTTCTAGAGTTTACTTCTTGTTCAGATGCTTCTGATACTTTGCTGTTTTGCTCAGAGTTAGACTTTCTTGAACGTGTTTTCACTTCAGATGCTTCTGATCATTTGATGATTTGTATCTGATCTGGTTTTGTATCTGATGACATCATCAGATTTCTTCCTTCTTTCTTTAGAATCCTGCACACTTAGAAACTTTTCGTTAGGGTGCCATTTTTGGTTTCATCCTTTGTTATCATCAAAATCAAGGAATCTGTTGTAGAACAATTTTTGTTCTTACAAAGCCTTCATCATAACGGTTGAATAGAAAAACCATTCCAAATAAGGGGAACCCTCTAATCTATTCCTAAACAAATCCAATATCGACTCCCAAAGTGAGTTGTCTCCACATAGGACTCTTTGCAAAGTATCCCCAAGAAGTGTTCTCCCTAGTGATTCTCTCATGAAAATCTTCCCCAATGAACCTTCTCCATATATATTTCCTAGTTGATCCTCAGGGAGTATCCCGTTTTAACTTTAGAAATCTAGGCACCAACCCTCGCATTTGAGACGATCATCCCCCAGCGAAGGCGATCTTTCAGGATTCCTATCATTCCTTATCTATCTTCTCATTGGATGACAAAATTTGGGTCCTTCATACTTAATTATCTTTTACAAAGATTATATGAATACTCTCGTCATTCATATTCTCTAAGTAAAAAATAATTAAGTAAGGATAGATGTAGCATCCCAATTTTGTCCAGGCCTAATTTATATTTCTTTAGGGTTTAGTTTTTATATGTATGTATCTTAGAAAAATAAATAAATAAATAAATTGAGAATACAAGGAAAATACAAAAAATATTTTGACCATTTTTATGTATGTGTATTTTGAAAAAATTTAAATTAAAAGGAAAATACAAAAAATATTTTATTTACTAATTTCATTTTCTAGTACTATTAATTTATCATTTCAAAAAAGTCCAAAATAGTCAAATATGCTCTCATTTTTTCGTACTTTCCCACTTATAGTAAACTTCCATTTTCTCCTTCTTTTTGTCATTTTTTGTCCATTACCATTTGCATTAATCTTGTTATACCCTCTGGGCAATGCAGTGAGTCTTTGTTTGCTTCATAACTTGTGTCATTTTCATGCTTCAAAACACACACAAAACCTCTAACAAACAAAACCTAAAGCTCCACTACTTAAGCTTACTAGTGATGGGTCTTGAGAAAGGGGGAGAGAGATGTTAGAAAGTAAGAAAGAAAGGCTTAGAGAGATCAATACAAAAGTAAAAAATCAGAGAATAACACACCAGAAACTCACACCAACACGCCATTATAACATTATTCATCATTTCCCTCAAAACAACAACAACAACAACAACAATAACAAACACTCATCCATATCAAACACCACCTTCATCTTCTTCAACAACAACTCTCTCTTTATCCATTTGCTATCTAGGAGTTTATCATGTCAGTGACGACCGTCACCTGGCCTTTTAGGGAAAAGGTGCATCCATTACGACAATGGTGATCGTCATTTCTGTTTGATTTAGTGACGATTTGAGTCGTCGCCAGGGTGGCGACCGTCACCCTATTCTGAACCGTCACAGAATATGGAAAATTTAAATTATTTTGTTTCAATTTTTAACTTATTTTAATTCTTTCTTTTAACTTTATATTTTCATAAATAAACATGGATGAAAAAGGAATAATTGGGTATACACTCTTTTAATCTCCGAATAATCGAGCGTGAGGCGTATGCCTTGTTTTAGTTCGAGAGTTCGTCATCCATAAAAAAATTTAATCATAACGACCTTTTATATTTCACAGTTAGAATCAGATGAAAAAGTAATATTTGGGTGTATACTATTTTTATTCTCTGAATAATCGAACGTGAGGCGGATGCCTCATTCTAGTACGATCATTTGTCTTCCGCATACTAATAACGATCTTTAAACCTTTTTATAAATAAAATTGAATTAAAAAGGATATAATCAGATGCAAAAGCATTTTAATCTCAAGTAAACAAATGCGGGGCGCACAACTCGTTCTAGTTCAATTACTTGTCTTTCGCATAAAAATAACAACAATCAACCAACTTTATTTTACGCCCATGTGCGACCAAACAGTTTTTTAAACAAACTTTACCACTCAAGTATGTCATACCCCAAAATTCACCGTACCCTTCACAATAATCATTTATGTCACTAACCCTAATCATTTGCATATCCTCATAGACATTCACTTCATTTGCATAACCATGGTCCAATACAAGAGGACATGTATCATGGATTTAAAACTTTGTGCTTGCACCTAGTGAAAACTAGGGTTTCCGTACAACTTGAGGTGACTTAACAATTAAACCCTATTCTGAAGCTAGCTCTTGATGCTTGTGTATTGGGCCCATCATTAGTGATTCAATTTTAGCTTCTTGGTGAAGCAAAATCCTAATTTGGGAGTCTCACTTGATCATGGTGTTTACAAACCCTAATTATGTCTAACACCCCTTGTGTAGGCCATAACCCTAGTTTCATCTGATCCACTTTCATTCCATTGATGCTTAATTCTCTTGCTTGGTCAAACTTCCCCCTACAACCTTTGGTTCATGGCCATTTTTGTTGGTTCCTTGGTGTGGATCCCACATGCGCATCATGTGTTTGTGTTATTTGGTTTGTGCCTATGTGCATGCTTTGCTATGATATTTGGTCATCCTCATGCCTAATCTAAGTTCATGCCTTACCTAGTGCCATTTCATCTGGTCCTTTCAAGTACATAGTTCATGCCTTACTTGGTTTCATCTAGTCAATTTCACTCAAGTCCATTTCATGGCATTTTCAATGTTTGGTGTTTGGTCCATGGATCTTTGGTTCATGCTTATCATTTGTCCATCCAAGTTTGTTAAAGCCTAGTGAGATTCAATCCAAGTTATGGTCATGTCCATTGATTCATGATTAACGGTACATTCAAGTCATAGCCTTGTTCATCAGTCATGTTCAATCCATTTTCAAGTCATGTCAATAGTTAATTACAATTCATGTTCAAGCTATGGTCATAGTCATGTTCATATAACATTCATTACAGTTTATCAATTCATCAATTTCAATCCTATTCATGTTCAAATTCATCAAAGTCATTCATTACAAGTCTCAAGTGCATTCATTCAAGGTGTCAATTTCATTTATAAATATCAATTTCCATCATTACAAGTCATAAGAGGTCCATTACATGAAAAATTACACAAGAAATTACATTTTGGTATAAATTGACTTTTGGTCAATTGTTGACTTTTTGGTCAACCAGTTGACCAAAGTCTACTCATATTTTTCCATTCTTAAAACCCTAATCTCCAGTCGTTTCTTCAAGATCCAATCACATTTTGAATTGTCCATCACCTACAAAATAAAGAAATCCAAAAAACCACATAAGACATTTCATGAGTTAAGCCATGTTCATTTTTCAAGTTCAAACCAAGACATAGACCTAGCGTACATCAAACCAACAAACCAATTGCTTGACACAAAACACAATCAATCCAAACTTTTCAAACATCACACACCAACTCATGGCAATGTAACAACACCAATTCAATCACTAACTGCTAAACAAAGCGATAGCAGGCCCACTGAACATTAACAATATGCATATTAACTAGCTCACCACAAACAGTTCACAACACATTTCAAACAACCACCAAGTCATGCTAACATAAATACCAAGCCAAGTCAGAACAAAAGTATGCTAAACCAGAGGCAAAACCAAACACTACAACACATCATGGACTTGCAATTCTGCAATGCACAAGACAGTTCAAAGCTTACCAATACAAATCCTGCAATTAAGCACACCTAGCCACAAACAGGAGCAAATCTCTCTGCAAAAAAAACCAAATTCATAACCCACGTGAAAATTGGTGCATATCAGAACCACAAGTCAAAAACTACAAGGTTGCAATCAATGCCCTAGTCAGGAAGCATTGCATAATAAACCACCCTTACATTCACCAAATCCTGTTAGCAAAAAACCAGGAATGCACATTCCACATGGCCTGTAAAACATAGCAAAGTTGATCAATAACTAAATGAATTTAACTGACCAAATCCAACTTATACTTCTGTTTTTATTTCTCTCCAATTTCAACTTACATTCAACAATTCCAAATATTCTGTCACATTCCATCTGACACTTCATGGCCCATATTTCACCTTGATGGCTCACTAGCTTGTCCAAATTATTGGTGTAAGCCCTAGAGGCCAATACTTTTGGTACTTGTATCGAATTATTTATTAAAAATAAAAGGTGAAATTCTGGCGTAGTCAGAATTCAGATGTTCTACTCCAAGTCATGACATCTGATCCAACATTGTATCTAATACAGCAAGACAGTTATACATATTCAACCCTGTACTAATATGCACACGTTCACAGATGTCACGACATCTGATTCTATATCACCCTAGAATGAAGGAACACCTAGTTCTGTGCATCTGGTAGAAAGACTCAGCAGAGATCAACCATAGCACTAACTTATGTTATTTTCCTACACAGTTATCAACAAGATGTCTCAATAGTGATTTGAACATCATCTGTTACATTATTCCAAATTGCTGACCTTGTACTTGTATTTCCTGAATTTAAGGTCAAGCAAGTTAACCTAAATTTACACTTATTAGGGTACTAACAAATAGGCTATTTGTTAGGTTCATTAAATGTATATCAGTTGTTAGTTTCCTGGATTTTAGCTCAGCTGTTGGATTCCTGAAGAATAGCCTGAGAAAATTACTGAAATAGAAAAACTAATCACCCTACAATTCAGCACATGCTGTCAGGAATGAATGTCACAACATTCAGTTTGACAGCCAGAACATATACCTCATGCTGATTCAGTTATGTTTCTGAAAACAGTATGTGCTAAATTTGTTGTACTGTAAAAGACTAACTAGTCTCTACTTCAACATCAGCATACATGACTAACTGTCAAGGCATCCAGTTTGACAGTTTCACAATGATCCCCCATGACCAGGTCTGTTATCCTCTTGGAGGCCAGACTGAAATAACTACTGAACTGAAGCAGAAAATCCAACCTGCCTATTATTCAGTATGTCCTGTTAGAGATGAATGTCAAAACATTCTGATTGACATTCAAACAAAAGGCTATGTATCAGGTATGTTATTATCTTGATAAGCAGACTGAATTACATGCTAAGTTAAGGCAGACAGGATTTTAACATGCATAAGGAAAACAACACAGGAAATTGTTAACCCAGTTCGGTGCAACATCACCTACTCTGGGGGCATACCAAGCTAGGAAGAAGATCCACTATCAGCAGTATTAATTCAGAGTTAAACTCCCCCGTTTACAACTCTTCACTTAATCCCTACCCAATGCAATCTATACCTAGGAACTCCTAGATAGAAACCTCCAGTTTTCATTCCTATCACTACAAAACAATGTAATGTTAAATAACTTGAACTTACTTCACAGCTTCGTTCAAGCACATAATCACTCTTGCCTACAGGCTTTGAGTTACAAATACTCTCAGCTTTGAACACTGAGAAACACATGGTAACCTTCCCACAGGTTGGGAGGTTTACCTCACACACACCCCTAAATTTTCATCCTATGAGGCTTACAAAAACTAGGTTACAATATGCTATTTATAACCTAATCACCCAACTGGATTTGGGCCTTCAGAAATCGCAGCAAACTTCTTCTTTGTTGTTACAAAATCAGCAGAAACTTTCTGCTACAAATAAGGTCTTCAAGATTTTAGTTCCTAAAATCTCTCCATATATATCTCCATATTTAGAGCCTATATATATTCTGATTGAGTCTTTAAGACCTCCACATGGAAGTTAGGATATTCACCAAATATCCTCACTAATCCCAGAATATATACTGGATCACTTAATTCAGTTTTCTACACATGTGCGATGTCACAGGCATGATGTCGTGACATCGTACATGACATGTTGGTCCAGATGTTGAACTTCTTCAACCCAACATATTAAAACAATAGAGATGATTCCATTATTTGTTTTCTAAAGTTAATGCCAATCCTAAGGTATTAACAATTTCCCCCTTTGGCAAATTTTAGCTAAAACAAATAAGCCTCTGTCATTATCTCCACCACCACAAACACCAAAGTTGGTGTACATGAGGAAGTAGAGGTACAAGAATCAGTTGCATCAGAACCCTTCCCTTCAACGGTAGAGCTTCCAGAAGAATATGTGATGCTGAGTGCATAGATAATGTAACTCAGATCACAAGACACAACTGTCCTCTTAACTCAGATCACAAGACACAAGTGATATACAGAGTTAGTGACTTTGTTGCCTGAAACCAACTTCTGCTTGCTACCACATTTTGCTTGACTCTGGTACATTCTCAGGACAATATTCCTCTCCCCCTTTTTAGCTGAACATTTGCAAATGAACCCTTCACAAAACCAGATCCAGGCGCATTTTGCCCAAACCTTAACATACCCCATGGTTTAGAGAGAATGAAGTGTTTCTCTTGTGAGAAGAGGAGTGTTGTTACATCCTTTAAATAGTCCAGCCCGAGCTTAGGAATTAACGGTAGGAATAAATGCTTGGTCAAGATTCGTTAATATTTGCTGAGAAACAGTCAGAGAATCACCAACAAAATCTCAGACTATCTTTGAATACCTTTTATAGCTCTTGACTGTTTCTTTTCCAAAATAACAGTTCTAGTGCATGGAGACTATTCCATAAATGCAGTCAGACACGTTGCACGCGATGTCTTAACATTCAACGTGGCTTTTGCTTGCATTCTTCAATTATTCTTCCTATCCACATTTCCTAAGACCACTTTCGTACCTCCAGTAGAAACTTGACATCTGGCACCACTAAAGCCAAAAACACAAGCACCAGTAGATGGTTACTCCCCCTGTACCACACAACTGTAACAATCAAGCTTATTCTAATTTATCATAATTAGACATACCACATCCATATTTCCTCAAGACTTTAAGATTCAGAAGGAAATAACAGCATTGTCCAAGGTAATGTCATGACATCCGGTCAGACATTCTTCTGGTCACTCAGCCTTGACACACACCACATCATCCCAATAACTAACAAGGTGCCATACCTTGTTATCTGAGAACTCATAGACCACAAGCTTGATGATTACTTGCAGCGCAAAGACAGAACTCCCCCTGTCATGAACAACCAACTATCCTCTTGAAACTTGGAGATCACACATTAACGTATCCAACACCCCAAAGTTGGACCTCCACATACTTCCTGATTCAAAGAGAACCCAGACTACTTGATGAATGGGGAACATAAGACGCATCTTCATGTCTTCAAGAGCACACCCTCTGTTCAACCCTCTTGGCTGAACACATCCACACTCTGTGTCAATCTCTCTTCTAACCAGAACAGAAAACCACTTCACAAAATGTTCTAACATTAGTTGGGACATCCTTCACAACATAACAAAGAACACCATCTGATAATCTTCAAACATCACTGAGTCACCAGCTTGATCCAAAAGAGACCAGACAAAAATTGAGACATATACATTCTCATCCCATTACCAGAGATAATCTTCCATAGATAACTCAGAACTCCTACCACAAGCTCCAAGAGATGAATAGAACACACCTCCGTTTGTCTTCAACTTACTACTTTTCTGCTCAAATGTAGTTTGTCTCAGACTTTCCTCAAGAATAATCAGCTGCCATATGTTGATTATCTTGATTCTTCGAACTCACTTCTGAGATAGACCAACTGCCACTGGTTGGTTACCTCCTTCATGAATCCTCATATGAAAAAGTCAAATGCCACTTTTTGACCTCTCCAAGTTTATCAGACTTCTCCCAAAGATATTCTGACCTTCCAAGTGAGACTTGAACTTCAAGCTACATGTTAAACGAGACTTAGATTCTCTAAGACATGAACATGTAACATCTTCTCCATCCAGCAACTCCAAAGAGCTGCAATGAGAACGATCTTTTTGAAGTACCCAATCTACAACTCTGTAGACCCTTCTATCTTAAGTTGATGTGCCACTTCACCAACTAAGATTCTGATGTTGAACCAAATGTCACAACATTGTGTTTTAACATTTAGCTGTTGAATTCAGCTCCTTCTTCTGCCACTTGAAAGAACTTCCTCCCTACACAGAACAAGAGTTCAATGCTCTCATAGACTTGATTGTGGAGCCAAGTTTGAGTAAACAGCCTCCATCCTGCAGGTTTGCAGTTAAGTCATCCAAGCTCACACCTTGATGAATCCCTGCTTCTTCTCCAAAGACATCAGACACTATGATGCATGAGTCTTCAGAAGGACCAGTTAGAGACTAACCCTTCAGCTATACCAAGGATTCCACTTCCTAAAGCAAGGATGTTTCCATGATGTTAAGAATGCTGCCACTTGTTCTTAACTCCACAGTGTGCATTAGTCAATGCACTTCCTTACCTAGATCAGAAATAAACTGATCCAAGTAACCATCATCAAGACTATGATGTCTTCTTCTTCTTGTACACACCAAGGCTGAACATGTTTCTTGCCAGGAAACCTTTTCAGAGATCATATGCTTTTGCTGCCACCAAAGAGATAGATCATAAACCAATGTACTATCCTTCTTGTGATTCTGCACAGGGTCTTGAAGAAGAGATGTTCCAACATCTTTTAGAACATCAGTTATCTAGAGTTCCAAGGATAATCAATTAAATACTTGTACTTGGCACAAGTAGACATTGATCTTAAATCCTTTCCCAGACACTTCCACCATAAGAATACTTTGAAAATACTCTTATTGTGTCAACATCTTCTGCTTGCAAGTACCTCAACAGTTTTGAGAATCTTTCCAGATTCGATTCACCCTTAGGAATGAGAGAGATGAATCCTTCCTTGCAAATGTGTCACATAACAACCAGAACCCATGTGACACAGGTCAACAGCCAACCAGACCCTAGGCTGACCAAACGTGAGGAGCTTAACCAAAACTCCCCCTCAAATTAATAATCATGGAAACTCCACACCAATATCCATGCATTGTACACAAATGTCTCAACATGACATACACCACCCCTACTAGTGGCTACTAACTCTATGAGTTATACCTATACTTACTCCAATTACACCAATCAGACCCCAGCTGACCATAAGTACTAGTGAAAGACAACAACACCAGTCCATAGTAGATATGCATTGCCAGAGCATACTACCTCAACCAACCTATGAATCTTCATATTCTCACTCTTTGAAAGAACTGCCACTTCTGATCGTGGTGTTTGAATAACAAGATTCATGGTCCCAATCCTCTTAAATGGAATAGCAGTCAGGTTACCCCATTATTGACTTCTATCGTCCAGGGGACTTGTCGTCCAGCACAACATAGTACTTCAGGGAACAACTATCCAACCCTGATCAAGTTTAAGGAATAAGGCAAATAGCAGGCAATTGCACAATGTCACATCTCAACTAGCTCCACTTCTAGAGACCAAATTTCTAAAAGTGACCTTCTTGAGCATACACACAGTTGACCCTACCCTTATCAACTTAGCACACACAGATGTCTCCTCTTCCAGGTCAGGAGTAGGTTCCAAACAAAAATATCCCTTTGTTTGACACCTCAAAACATCTGCTCTTCAACCAGTAGCTGCATTCTTGTTGAACAACATGTTCTAACATCACATAGAGCATTAGTTCCACCTCCTTGGAACAAACCCTCCTTGAAAATCTTCAAGGTCTTCATATACACTACCCAAGAGAGTGAGAGAATCAGTGATCAGGTGATTCTTACCATCCTGAAGTGAGAACGTCATGATGAGTGGACTTGAGGAGACTCAAGTATCTTTGACATCTTCAGTAGGTTATGATGAAATCTTGAATACAGCAGCCTTTCATCCACATGAGGGGAAACTACATCAGAGTTTGAGTTTTGACAGGTATTATGCAGCGGAAATCATAATACAACTCAACCTATGAACACACACTTCACCAGATCAGCCTCCAAGAACATACCAAGTTTGAATATGATTCAATACTAGCACAGCTGTCTCAAACAAGGGCCAATTGCCAATCTCCAGAGGCAGGTGCACACAGTTCCTGTCATGAATAGTCCATCCACCTACTTCAAGGGACCACTCAGGGAAATCACAAAACCTTCCACAAGTTCCAACATCAGAACTAACATAACTCCTTGCAAGATACCAGAAAGTATCACCCATGGATCTCATCCAGAAATAGAACAGGATGCCTGCTCTGATACCATTTGAAATTCTGGCATAGTCAGAATTCAGATGTTTTACTCCAAGTCATGACATTTGATCCAACATTGTATCTAATACAACAAGACATTTATACATATTCAACCCTGTACTAATATGCACACGTTCACAGATGTCACGACATCTGATTCTATATCACCCTAGAATGAAAGAACACCTAGTTCTGTGCATCTGGTAGAAAGACTCAGCAGAGATCAACCATAGCACTAACTTCTATTATTTTCCTACACAGTTATCAGCAAGATGTCTCAATAGTGATTTGAACATCATTTGTTACATTATTCCAAATTGCTGACCTTGTACTTGTATTTCCTGAATTTAAGGTCAAGCAAGTTAACCTAAATTTACACTTATTAGGGTACTAACAAATAGGCTATTTGTTAGGTTCATTAAATGTAGATCAGTTGTTAGTTTCCTGGATTTTAGCTCAGCTGTTGGATTCCTGAAGAATAGCCTGAGAAAATTACTGAAATAGAAAAACTAATCACCCTACAATTCAGCACATGCTGTCAGGAATGAATGTCACAACATTCAGTTTGACAGCCAGAACATATACCTCATGCTGATTCAGTTATGTTTCTGAAAATAGTCTGTGCTAAATTTGCTGTATTGTAAAAGACTAACTAGTCTCTACTTCAACATCAGCATACATGACTAACTGTCAAGGCATCCAGTTTGACAGTTTCACAATGATCCCATGACCAGGTCTGTTATCCTCTTGGAGGCCAAACTGAAATAACTACTGAACTGAAGCAGAAAATCTAACCTGCCTATTATTCAGTATGTCCTGTTAGAGATGAATGTCAAAACATTCTGATTGACATTCAAACAAAAGGCTATGTATCAGGTCTGTTATTATCTTGATAAGCAGACTGAATTACATGCTAAGTTAAGGCAGACAGGATTTTAACATGCATAAGGAAAACAAACACAGGAAATTGTTAACCCAGTTCGGTGCAACATCACCTACTCTGGGGGCATACCAAGCCAGGAAGAAGATCCACTATCAGCAGTATTAATTCAGAGTTAAACTCCCCCGTTTACAACTCTTCACTTAATCCCTACCCAATGCAATCTATACTTAGGAACTCCTAGATAGAAACCTCCAGTTTCCATTCCTATCACTACAAAACAATGTAATGTTAAATAACTTGAACTTACTTCACAGCTTCGTTCAAGCACATAATCACTCTTGCCTACAGGCTTTGAGTTACAAATACTCTCAGCTTTGAACACTGAGAAACACATGGTAACCTTCCCACAGGTTGGGAGGTTTACCTCACACACACCTCTAAATTTTCATTCTATGAGGCTTACAAAAACTAGGTTACAATATTCTATTTATAACCTAATCACCCAACTGGATTTGGGCCTTCAGAAATCGCAGGAAACTTCTTCTTTGTTGTTACAAAATCAGCAGAAACTTTCTGCTACAAATAAGGTCTTCAAGATTTTAGTTCCTAAAATCTCTCCATATATATCTCCATATTTAGAGCCTATATATATATTCTGATTGAGTCTTTAAGACCTCCACATGGAAGTTAGGATATTCACCAAATATCGTTACTAATCCCAGAATATATACTTAATTACTTAATTCAGTTTTCTACATATGTGCGATGTCACAAGCATGATGTCGTGACATCGTACATGACATGTTGGTCCAGATGTTGAACTTCTTCAACCCAACATAATAAAACAACAGAGATGATTCCAAATATTTGTTTTCTAAAATTAATGCCAATCCTAAGGTATTAACAAAAG
This sequence comes from Lathyrus oleraceus, assembly GCF_024323335.1. Lineage (NCBI taxonomy): Eukaryota > Viridiplantae > Streptophyta > Magnoliopsida > Fabales > Fabaceae > Lathyrus > Lathyrus oleraceus. The sequence goes on along the minus strand of NC_066584.1, from coordinate 464,358,484 downwards.
GCTTTTTCTTTATTATGTTTGTTTAATAAAGTCCCTAGAATAGCTAGTCCGTTTAATGTATCAAGTGTGACTTAATCATGAGATCCCATTAAACATAAGAACATTATTCTTAAATTATCTGTAGTCGATCTTTTTTGTGAAGTGGGATAACAAAAAGGAATAAAGACTATTATGTATATATACTGATGATCACATCTCATGGATCATGGATAAGGAGTTATCAAGTCTTAAACATAGGTATGAATATTAGGAGTAATATTTATACTAGATTGATCCGCTATGAGAATACTATATAGAATGTTATGCAAAGTGTCATAAGTTATTCTCATGGTGATAATGGTGTATACCACCCTTCGACCCGAAACCACTATAGACCCTAGATGTAGAGTCGAGTGCCTTATTGCTGATTAAACGTTGTCCGTAACTGGGTGACCATAAAGACAATTGATGGGTACTCCACGAAGCATGCTGAGGGACATGAGTGACTAGATGGAATTTTCCCATCCTGCGTAACAGGATAAATGTCTACGGGCCAAATATTGAACTGGACAAGGATGACACGGTCTATGCCTTGTGTTTAATATAGACATAAGGGAAAAGGGTAGTTGTACACATAAGTATTATCACAAAAGGATTTGTCAAATCACATGACATTTTCGTGTTTTGAGTAGCAGTGATGTGTTGCTAGATACCGCTCACTATTTATTATGTTAAATACGTGATTTAATATAATTGCCAATGCCGCGAAAACCTAAAGGGTCACACACAAAAAGGACGGATTTACGAGAGATAGAGTAAATAAGGAACATTGTAAGATACAGTGTACTTAAGTAAATTGTCGAACATCGTAAGGTACGGTGCACTTAAGTAGAATACGAAATATGGTAAGGTACCACGCGCTTAAGTGATTTTGGTATATCATAAGATATGTGCCACATACACTTAAGTGGGTTTTTTAGCTTACAGCCCACACAAGTGGTTCTATAAATAGAATCCTTGTGCAGAAGCATTTGTTCATATGAAAATTTAGTTTCTCTTTCTCTCTCTCTCACTCACTCAAGGAGCAGCTAGCACTGAGACTGAAGGAATCCGTTCGTGTGGACTGAGTAGAGGCGTTGTCACCATTCAACATTAGTGATCACTCCTTCGATTTGCATTAAGGGTTTCAGTCGCCACAAGAGATAATGATTCTATCACTGATCATGCCCATTCGTAAGGATCACTAAAGGAGAAATTTTTAATTTTCGTTGCATTTTGGATCGCTATTCTCCTTCACAAATAACTCCACCTACATAAACATGTGTAACAACAAATCAATTATGAGCTCTGCATAACAATTCATCAGAGTCGGAAGCACATTCCAACATTTCAACTAACTTCACTATGCAAAATACTAACAGACTCAAAAATATCCAGTTAAGCATTATCAATAACATTTCAATAACTCAACTAACTGACTCTCTCTACTTAACATAGTTAACATAGTTAATAGAATTAACTGCAACTAACTAACCCTAACCGAATTCACAACAAACTATAATTAACCTAACAAAATTTCACAAACTCCCAAGCTTAACAAACTTTCCTCGAATCCCAATGCTAACTAACTCAAATGGCTAATTCCACATCTAACCCTCACTCTCAACTGAATTAACAAACTCCTCTCAGTATATAAATTCATCACCTTCACTTAGTTGAATTTTCTTCTTCGATCGCCATTTTCCAATCATTTTCTTCTTCACAGAAACTCTACAATTCATCACTTAACCTATCTATTTCATTCTGCATTCTCCCTCTCGGAACATCACCAAAGCTCATACCCAAGGCCATTGAAGCTTCACATGGAAACTTCAATTGGTTGAGCTAGGCCTTCAATTCATTACACATGATTCATCATAACCTTCAATCGCATTGGACCCTCACTCAGAATCAACTTCTCTGAGTTTCCCTCTTATAATCCAACCCTCACCCTTTGCATCTCTCTCAGACAAACAAGAACAAAGCCATCGTTTCCTCTAGACTAAGGTGTAGAAGAAGGAGAAGAAGGAAGAATTGAAGGGAAAAAGAAGAGTTTTAAAGCTTACCTGAGAAATTTTCATCATCTTCATCTTCATTCACCTTAGATTCCAACTGCATCGAAGGAGAAGTCTTTCTCGAAGGTAAGTAGTTCTTCAACCTTTAGCCTTAATTTTGATACCACCATGTAGAGTTTGATATGAGGAATCCAAGCCCTAACTTTAGAGGCTTTGATTCCTCTATTTTAGAGTTTAACTTATGAATCTTTGAGTTAACATTCTTGAGACTTTTAGTTCGGTTTGAATTTTAGGCCACAAATTAAGGGAAATTGGAAGTAGATTTAGGTAGAGGAGATCAAGACGAAGCTAAGGGTGTATCCAATTTTCATTTCTGGTGGCCACCGTCGCTGGAAGCGATTTCTAGCACGGTGGCCCACGATGGTATGCGCTTGAGTTTGACTGAGCTGAATGTTTTGTGCTAGCGTGCTTTTTTCATTTTTTAAATTCAATTTGTTTGAATTATTGCACGTGATGAATTTGATTGCTGAATTGATCCTTGGAAATTCCACAACATTGCCTTGTTTCTATTGGGCTCCATGTACATGGGCCCAACCTCACTTTGTTGCTCATCATCCCAAACTGATTCCCACACCCTCATGCTAGAAGCTAAATTGCAATGGGCCTTGACCCTTAGGCCCATGCGCCTCATCCTGTTCCCTACACCACTTTACAGTAGCATACCCCCTGGCCAATTATATTATTTTAATTGATTTTCTTGACTTTTTCATGCTAATTTTTTTTCATGATTTTAGTTCCTGTTTTTTACATCTTGATTTTAATTCTTTATTTTTCTATTTTTATTGTTGTTTGCCATGTTTAGAAATAAATTACATGATTAAATGTTTTGTTGATTTTCACTTAGAACTTAACATGTTTATTATTTTAATTGCTTTGTTAATCACCATTGAAAAATACCTTGAAAAAGATAATATATTAACCATTTGACTTTTTCATGCTAATTTTTTTTCATGATTTTAGTTCCTGTTTTTTACATCTTGATTTTAATTCTTTATTTTTCTATTTTTATTGTTGTTTGCCATGTTTAGAAATAAATTACATGATTAAATGTTTTGTTGATTTTCACTTAGAACTTAACATGTTTATTATTTTAATTGCTTTGTTAATCACCATTGAAAAATACCTTGAAAAAGATAATATTTTAATTGCTTTGTTAATTGCCATGTTTAGTTAGGTCAAATTTGTTGTTTGCCTTTGAACCATAATTCCATGTATCGTGTTCATGTTAAAATCCATTTTAATTATATTTGATTTCCACTTGAGATTGTGGTTATTGAATTAAATTGAAAATGCCATTTCAATTTAATGTGATGTATGCTCCTATATCCATTTTGTTTACCATGATCTTATCATTATCTTATCATATCATGATTCATTCTCATTTGATTTAACATTTACCATTTAATTTCCATTTTAATTCGTTTGCTAACTCATACTAACTTCATGTTTGTGTTTACATGTCATTGAGATTCAAGTTGGATCCCAGTTATTCAATGCCTCTAATCCATTTCAATTGACTTGTATTGTGTGGGGATACCATGCCACTTGTATGTTTTAGGCATGGTACTTGGTATAAATTATTTAATCTCTTTACATTTTCCATTTGTATTGAATGGTTCCATCTCCCCATTGTGGGTCACATGTTCCCCCACCCCATTAAAGTGTAATAACTTAGTTTTATTTCTTTTATTTGTTCATCATGCATGCTGACTAAAAAGATAAAAACAAACGATAAAATAAAGCATTTCAAGAGACAAAAGGCATACTTGATCCAACGTCAAGTGTTTTCTAAATCAAACTCACATCACGGAAAACGTGAGTACTTGATCCAACATCGAGTATCTCCCATCCATCCCATGATCCATATCCCATCTTGTCTCCAATCTCAATCTATCTTATTCTATCTCCTCTCCTCCATTCTTCACACACATTTTTCATAATAAACTCAAACACTTGACCCAACGTCAAGTGCCTTTTTCCAAATATTTTCATAACAAACGGAATGCAAAAAATGGGGTGTACGTGCCTGTACACAACATTCAAGTACTTGGTTTGTCGGTCGTACCTAGCTTGAGGACCCAACACTTGACTTCCCCCTTAAAACATCTAATGATTCAAAGAAGTTAGATCTAGGTGCTACGAGGGAGAACCAAGGTGGTTAGGATACCATTGTCATCTCAACTATCAAGTTTTCTGATTGTTGGTCATACTTAGTCAAGGGTCAGATACTTGTCTCCCTCTAAGTTCCAATGGTTAGACTTGCCAAACCTTTTTCACAATTCAAATCTCTTTTGGATGAAAAAGAGTGGTTAGGATAACATTGTCCTCTCAACTCCCGAGTTTTTAGACTGTTGATTATATCTAGCCAAGGGTATGATGCTTCTCTCCGTACTAAAATCAACCCCAACAAATCAAATCATCTTTTTCCTCAGTGCAACTCTTCAAACCTTTCAAAAAGGACGTGTTACTTTCGTTCTACCGTGAACGAAGCTTAAACCTCCATGTGTGAGCAAGTAATGTTTAACGGCTAAAGTGTGATCCAAGCGCATTCAATTTACCGCAAACAAACAAATACTTCTCGCTCCCATACTCGAGCATACAAGCAAGTGAATAGTAGCGTGTGAACGTCAATATTGTTCAATAAAAACAACCAAACTCACACTCCATTTGTGAGTGAAACTATGGAGCTCTGACTTCCTCATTACACGTATGACGATATGTAGGCATAAGGATCGAAATCCTTGACGAGCACGCTAATTTAAAACTTATTCTCTTCCCATCTTATTCTTATTCATCTCATTCCTCGATAGCAAGCAAAATACAGATAAACAACATCCATATGCATTGATACAAGCAGGTGGTTCCCATCGAGTACAATGGATATGAAGGATGCTAATACCTTCCCCTTGCATAACCGACTTCTGAATTTGCTCTTGATTACGAGACCATTCACATTTGGGGTTTTATCGCTATTTTCCCTTTCCTTAGGAATAAATAAAATCTGAAGGCGACTTTGTATTTTTCACGGCGCGAGTACTGGCAACTTTGTTGGGGAAGAAAAAAAGGGTTTCCTAAGCAAGTCAAGCCTAGATTTCCTGTATCCTTTTCTCTTGGGTGTTTATTTCTGTTATTGCTCGCTTTATTTATCCATTCCTGTTATATATATATATATATATATATATATATATATATATATATATATATATATATATATATATATATATATATATATATATATATATATATATTATTGTGATCTTGTGGGGTGGATACTATGGAGTGAAAATCCCGATACACGGGCATAAAGAGCTTACCTAAGATAAGAGGGCTCTTCGTATTGACCTGTCGAACGTAGTTATCTTGAGGGGGAGATACAGAGATCCCGCTTGGAGTAGAATCTTTTTGGAGTTTCTCTGGCACGTGAGTCACGTTTACGCTGACAACCATTCTTCCAAAGAGGATTCGTGACTCCAGGGACCTTTAGACAACCCTTGACTTTCGAAGTTGAAGGCAACTACACTTAGAGAAGATCACCCCGAAAGTATTGTTGACTCACAAGTTGTCTTGTGGTGATAATGATACTTTCGCCTCATGATCCATGATTATAAGCATCTTCAGAAGTCTTAGTACTCACATTGTGAGGGTATATGGGTTTCTTGCAGGGAAACTTAACCTTCAACACACCTTGAATCTACTGTGACCTTGTTCTCTTGTATCATATGTATTCATAACATATTGCATTGCCTACATACTTGGGCCTTATTCTCGGAGAATCCTAAGGGCTTGTAACTGTGCAGTGAACATTCTGAGATGGGATCTGATAAGAAGAATACTCTTCCTCTCAAGTTCGAGCTCCCAAGAGTAGACATTCTCTTGGCTCTCAGTAGTAAAATCACTCCATGCAAAAAGAACAACTTCATATGTAAATATGGAAAGATCCTGGATCTTCTCACCATGTTTGTATATGTCTCAGCCTTGGTGGCCTTATCTCAATATTATGATCCAACACTTTGATGCTTCACCTTTAAAGACTTTAAATTGGCCCCGACAACTAAATAATACGAGAGGTTGTTGGGTTGGTACGTGAAAGATCACCATCCCTTTACAAAGTTAGGTGAACTATTGATGTCTGAGTCAGTTGCTGAAGCATTACACCTATCTGTTGAAGAGGTAACCCTTGGTTTGGCACATAGGGAATTTTCTAGGAAGTTCTTGGAAGACAAAGCTTGGCCTTAGAGAAAAAAGGGAAATGGCTACCCTTCAGTGTTGTTTTATCCCTCTTGATTTATGGAGTCATCTTATTCCCCAATAATGATGACTATATAAACCCTCCTATCATCAGCATGTTCGTATCTCGAAATCATGCCCCTGATCTGGAGTCTAATGTGTATTACTGCTTACACAATAGGCATGAAAATAAGAAATGCGTGTTATTGAGTTGTGTTTCACTGTGAAGGAAAATTGTGACCTAAAACACAGCGGAAATTAAATTTTTTGATTTAGTGATCCTTACGAATGGGCATGATCAGTGATAGAAACATTTACCTTTTGTGGTGATTGAAACCTTTGATCCAGATCTAAGGACTGATCACGAGTGTTGAATGGTGACAACACTTCTACTCAGTTCATACGAATGGATTCCTTCAGTCTCAGTGCTAGCTGTTACGAATGAAGACTTTGAGTGAGTGAGTAAGAGAGAGGGAGAGAGAAAACAAAATTTTATCAAGTAAAATGCTTCTGCACAAGGGTTCTATTTATAGAACCACTTGTTTGGGTTGCAAGCTAAAAAGCTCACTTAAGTCTATGTGGCTCATATCTTATGGTATACCAAAAATCACTTAAGCGCGTGGTACCTTACCATATTTCATATTCTGCTTAAGGGCACCGTACCTTGCGATGTTTTACAATTCACTTAAGTACGTCGTACCTTATGGTGCCTCTTATTTGCTCTATCTCTCATCAATCTATCATTTTGTGTGTGACCCTGTAGGTTTTCGCGACATTGGAAATTATATTAAATCATGTATTTAACATAATAAACAGTTAGCGGTCACTAGCAACACATCACTGCTACACAAGACACATAAATGTCATGTGATCTGAAAAATCCTTTTTTGTGATCATACTTGTGTGTACAATTATCCTTTTTTCCTTTATGTCTATATTGAACACAAGGCATAGACCGTGTCATCCTTGTCCAGTTCAATATTGGGCCCTTAGACATTTATCTTGCTACACAGGTTGTGCAAATTCCATCTAGGTCACTCATGTCCCTCACATACTTCGTGGAGTACCCATCAACTCTCTTTATGGTCATCCAGTTACGAAAAATATTTGATCAGCAATAAAGCACTCGACTATACATCTAGGATCCATAGTGGTTTCAGGTCAAAAGATGGTATACACCAATGTCACCATGAGAATAACTTATGACCATGTGCATAACATTCTATTTAGTATTCTCATAGCGGGTCAATCCAGTATAAATATTACTCCTAATATTCATACCTATGTTTAAGACTTGATAACTCCTTATCCATGATCCATGAGATGTGATCATCAGTCTATATACGTAATAGTCTTAATGCTTTAATGTTATCCCACTTCACAACAAAGCTCGACTACAGATACTTTAAGAATAATGTCCTTATGTTTAATGGGATCTCATGATTAAGTTACACTTGATACATTAAATGAACTAGCTATTCTAGGAACTTTATTAAACAAACATAATAAAGAAAAAGACTTTTATTATTAATAAATAATTCGATACAAGTACAAAAAGTATTGGCATCTATGGCTTACGCCAACACACTGTTGTACACATGGCTTCTATCCCACGTGCCTCAAAAGGGGCCATGGGTAGACTTTTTGAAAGACTTGAAGTGGTCTCAAAAGTTTTCTTTCCTTACTAGTGATGTCGTGGTTTGGTATCTTCTTACTTCCAAGATAGAGCAAGTCATCATGAGTTGTGGAGACTTCCAGAATGTGTCACCCATGGGTCCTCGAGGTTGCATCAATTACAACTGTTTGTTGGTCATGAGACAGTTGGGATACTTGATGGAGATTGAACCTAAGGCTGAATTACTGAAGGATTTCTTCTTACCCGGTTTGGGAACAGAGAACCCGAATCTGTTGCAGAAGATTAAATAAGCTTGGACTCAAATTCATCGGAAATCCAACATCAAATGCCCTTTTCCAAACATTTTCATAACAAACGGAATGCAAAAAATGGGGCATACATGCTCATACGCAACATTTAAGTACTTAGGTTGTCGGTCGTACCTAGCTTGAGGACCCGACACTTGACTTCCCCTTTAAAATATCTAATGATTCAAACAAGTTAGATATAGGTGCTATGAGGGAGAAACAAGATGATTAGGATATCATTCTCCTCTTAACTCTCATGTATTCTGATTGTTGATCGTACTTAGTCAACGGTCAGATACTTGTCTCCATCTAAGTTCCATTTATTAGACTTGCCAAACCTTTTTCACAATTCAAATCTCTTTCGGATAAAAAAGAATGGTTAGGATAACATTTTCCTCTCAACTCCCAAGTTTTTGGACTGTTGATTGTATCTAGCCAAGGGTCTGATGCTTGTCTCCGTACTAAAATCAACTCCAACAAATCAAATCATCTTTTACCTCAATGCAACTCTTCAAACCTTTCAAAAAAGACGTGTTACTTCCGTTCTACCATGAACGGAGCTTAAGCCTCCATGTGTGAGCAAGTAATGTTTAACTGCTAAAGTGAGATTCAAGTGCATCCACTTGATCGCAAACAGACAAATACTTTCCACTCCCATGCTCGAGCATACAAGCAAGTGAACAGTAGCGCGCGAACGTCAATACGGTTCAATAAAAACAGCCAAACACGCACTTTGTTTGTGAGCGGAACTACGAAGCTCTGACTTCCTCATTGCACGTATGAGGATACGTAGGCACAAGGGCCCAAATCCCTGGCGATCACACTAATTTAAAACTTATCCTCTTCCCTTCTTATTCTTATTCATCGCATTCCCGATAGCAAACAACATCCATATGCATTGATACAAGCAGGTGGTTCACATCGAGTACGATGAATGTGAGGGGTGCTAATACCTTCCCCTTGAATAACCGACTTCTGAATCCGCTCTTGGTTGCGATACCATTCTTATTTGGGGCTTTATCACTATTTTCCCTTTCCTTTGGAATAATTAAAGTTCCGTGGCGACTTTGTATTTTTCGCGGCGCGACAAAGTGCGAGTCTTTTTTCAATGAGTAATTTTCCGTCATAGCGCGACTAAACTCTTTTTCGTAATTAAAATCAACCAACCTACAAACGTTTGCTACAAGAACAACGCAACTTTAAATTCCTCATTGCACTCGGAGATACGTAAGAGCGAGACTCAATGTCTTGTCAAACATCCTAATAAAAACTTTTTTCTTTGTTTTTTTCTTTTCTTTTTCATGTAAATAACCATAGTAATTAGAAGAAACTAGAAACTTTAACACTAACACTTATATTTGTGAAAACTAACTAAAGGTGATCGTTGTTTTCAACGTATATCGTAGGATGCTAATAACTTCCTTATGCATAACCGACTCTTGAACTCGAATTTAGTTGCGATGATCATATTTTTGTTCTTTTAGGATTTTATCAATATTTTCTCTTTTGAAAAATAAATTTCGGTAGCGATTTCATTGCCATTCGAATGTTTATTCACTTAAATACTTTTCGTGTCGCGGGAAATTAGAGATGAAGTACTCTAATTGGTGGTGGACTTACACCAAAACCCATAAGGAGAAACAACTAGACCTTTGAATTCATAAGTATTTGTCATTGAAATAAGTCTCTTTCTTTGGATAAAAATATAATATATCAGTACCTTTACAAACTCAGGCAATCAAATTATAATGTGATTGTCCGAGGATGAGATTGTCACATCATATTATCTAAATTTAAATTGATATTCTTACCATCTCATAAAACTCAAGACTAAATATCCAAAACATATAAATAAATGACATATAATCTAATAGATAAAACTTGATAGCAAGTGGTCTATCAAATTTTAAACTAGACTTTGATACTATGTTAAAAAATATGACTGAATCAAACTCAACGTTATAAAATCAACTTTTTAGGGTGAGATTTCTTTTCACTTATATTCACTTAATATTAAAGTTATATGTTGTATGATCTGTAACTATTGATAATTAATTTTTCATTAGTTTTATAGTTAAACTATTAAAATTAACGTCCCTAAATTACTTCCTCATTCAACTATTTAATTTATCGGGAGTTTAACCAAATAACTAAATAGTTGAATGGAAAAATGATTTATAAATGTTCGGGTTGATTTCAATATTTTAAAAACTATTGTTAAACTACCGATAGTTAATGAACTAAATTAATTGTTTATTCATTTACCCTTTATTTAAATTTCCTATTATGATCTATTATGAATGATCATAAGTTAACTAAGATCCCATGAACAATCCTGCTTGAAACCTCGCCTTACTAGAAACTAATTGACTCAGAGGTTATTCAAATCAAATTGGCATAACCTCTCTCCCATTTTTCTCCTCTAAATCATTATCAACTCTCATTTTAGGATGTCTTTATGGCCAAGTACCTTTAGGTACAATTACGAGTCATTTTTCGCGCTGGAACTTGCAGTTATGTTGTTTATACAGCTGATTACAAGAACTTACTTGTCTCAAGAAATAAACTCCATGACTTGTTGAGCCAACCTTCTTTAAATGAATAATGAATAACAACTAAAAACAAAGATAAAATGGGGCATTCCGAGAATTGAACTCGGGACCTCTCGCACCCTAAGCGAGAATCATACCACTAGACCAAATGCCCATGTTTGGGGGAGTGAATCAGGTGAAATCAATCTGTTGTCTATACGGTCTGCTGCAGTTGTATTGTAAGATTGCATGCTTATCTGAAAAACACAATTGTTAGTTACTTGTTCAACATTTCAGTGATGCCAACAGCAACCTGCTGCTAACTAGATGCTGCTTATGTGTCTGCTCGTCACAATGAGACCACCAGATGAAGCTAACATAGTCCCACACAACACAAGTACTAAATACTTGAGTCCTTACACTTCTTAATCAGTGTGTTTCAAAAAATACTTCATATATATTATTTATGATGATCCAGTTTTTATTTTAGATTTTTCTTTAAAGTTTAAGTTTCATAAACTATGACTCACAACACTCCTCTATGACCAACATGTTTTTCAGTTTATACCTCAGCAAGGCACTCCCATAAGTTAAACCTGACACCTTCCGGATCTTAAAAGACTAAAACTTTGAAAATTGATCATATTAGTATTTAATCTAACTAACCAAAAACCTTCCAGATTTTCAATAATAAATAAAAAAACACTGAACTTATTTGCACTTAACCCCTAAACATCTTAAAAAAAAAAGGGGCATTCCGAGAATCGAACTCGGGACCTCTCGCACCCGAAGCGAGAATCGTACCACTAGACCAAATGCCCTGAGATGTTATATTTTTGTCTTTGAATTTATTAGTGCAGATAATTATTTTCAAAATATTTGAATTTAGACTTCTTAATTTTTGTCATTTTCTCATTACATTGATGGTTGGAGTTGTATTTCTAAATTTACATTTATATTATTGTTAAAAACAAAATGGCTTACACATCAAACATTTTCACATATGCAACAAGAATCAAGTTTAAAATTAGCTACATGGATAAAAATTCCTCATAATGTTCTAACATAGATCATATATATAGCCAATATATGGGCCTTTTAAGCATTTCTTATATGTTTCGTTAGTATTTTTTTTCCAGTGTTTCACTACATTTAGGAGCTGGATCACCATTCAAATGATCTATTCTCCTTACTATAGAATATGTTTATTTCCTCCACACATGTCCAAACTATCAAGTCGAGAGTTAACCATCTTATCTATTATAGGTGTTAGATTATTAACTTTCTCTTAAGTGCTATTATTCCTATTCATATTCCTATCTCGTTTTCTCACCAAGGATCTTTTCTCTTCTAGTATTTCCACTCATCCTGTGCAGCATCCTCATGGACCTTAGAGTTTATCATATTAGAACATAAGTATGACTACTAATACATTGTTCAAAGTATCAATACATTCATCTCAAGGCATAAAGCTGATGCATATTTACCAAACCAATTAATAAGTCAACCCTGCCAGCTTTCAGATCTTCAACAATAAATTAAAAACACTGAGCATATTTGTATTTAACTAAAATATTGAAACGTTAAACTACTAACCTTCAAAAAGGGGCATTCCGAGAATCGAACTCGGGACCTCTTGCACCCAAAGCAAGAATCATACCACTAGACCAAATGCCCTAATATGAGATTTTATAGTTTGTGAGTAAGTTAGTTGGGACAACTCTATAAGGAGAAGAATAAAGTCTATACCTCTTCTTTTCACCACATGTCATCACTAAACAGGTTGATGCCAATATCTTTTTTTTCTTTAATATCCTTATCCAATAGGATCTGATTATGTAATGTGATCAATTCATGGCTGAAGCAAAATAACATTTAAATCAGAATGCTATCAATATTGAATACCATAGTCCTATTGTAACTTATAAGACAAATAAATGCAATAAGCAAATCAAACTATGCATCAGAAACCATTTTGATAAAACAATGCAAGCCAAAAAATATTGAGATTGATGCTACACTTTGATTTCTTTCTATGCAGTCATTTCCTAGAAAGGGGTAAATTCTAGGCCTTAACCTTAAACACGGCGCTTGCCGATTTATTTTGTATTTTTATTGGTGTTGTCCTATTTAGTGAAATTGGGGTTTTTCTCAAAGTAGAGAAATTTTCTCTTTTTTAACATTTTTCATTAATTTTGATAAAGGAAGGAAACTCGACTGTTATCCATAGTAACCTCGCTATATTTTAAGCATTGGGTCTCTTCTTTTCATACAGTAAAAAAATTGAAAATTCATCGAAGAAAATGAAAACTTACAAAAATAATGTTGTGAATTGTGATTTTGAGTGATATTTCAAAAGTAGAAAGCCATACATTGCTTACTCCTCAAACCATAAAAGGGTTTATAATCTATTTTGAACTACTTTGAAAAATATTAAATTGGAATTATAATAGAACATAGCACTGCAAATTTGAGCCTTAAACAACTAAAGTATATTTTATTTAAAAAAATAATTTAGGCATAACTCAAGTTTACAAAACCAACTTGTAAGTCCAAAGATGCTCACCACTTATAACCACTTTTCATACCATATTACTACTATCCAATGCATGACTCTCAACATTCTATAGTGTAGCATACATTCAGTATCCCAAATGTTTTTATAGTATGACTCCTTTTCATATCTCAAATTTAGAAAGTGAATTCGTGTTTATTTACAGTGCATCAGAAGTAACCGGAACATAATGCACCAAAATAATCAGGTCTACAAAAACATGTCGAAGAAACATTTCAACAAACAGTTAACGGGCATTTAAGGTAAAGACATATATTATTCTTTAAAAGCCAAATTCTTTGATTAAAACATACTACTATATTCAAATGGGTTTTCAACTGTGAGCAAAACTTTAATATAGAACTGCATATTGAGTCTAAGAAAGACTTAAAAGTTTACGGCAATAAAAGAAAATATATGTGATTGTGAAGTGAAAATGTGAAGCTAACAAAGAGGAATATTTTGAGGCAATGGAATTGGAGAAGAAGAATAACCTGATTATGAGATTCGTTGTTCTGCTGAGCATGAATCCTTGTTTATAAGAGACGTAGGAAGCTATAATTCACTGTGTTTCTTTGGAAAATGCCTAGAACCATAACTGGAAAATGCAATTTACCATTTTTTTTGTTGAGAAAAGAGCACATGCGCGGAAGATGGAAAGTATTTGATAGTAATAAATGTTTTCCGCTGAAGTTTGAAAGTCGTCTTTGATAATGGAGTAAGTTTGATCTTTTATTCTATTCAAATAAGGTTTAATTATAATTTTAGTTTTTTTAAAAGTAAAATAATACATTATTATAATGAAAAGGTAAAAAATACGAGCGGACAATCGTAGATATGACAATAAAACATCTATTTATGGATATATGCTCGAACTCATTTTGAGTTTGATAGGAAAATTTTGTTTTGATTGGATTTGAATTTGAATTTGAATTTTTTTTTCTAAAAGATAAGTGCGATGCGGTTAATCGAGATACTAGTATTCACGCTGAATTCGTCGTCAAAACAATCCTGTTGAAAAGTTGAAATATTTTATTTTGATAATTCGTAGTATTAATTGTCTTGTTAGGGCATTGATATTTTGATTTGCATTTCATTATTTGAAATATAGGTTAGAAATTTTCACTATTGTTTAATCTATTATTTATAATGTTTGTTAAAGTTCGAGACAAATTATTAATTTGTGGAAAATGACTATTTCAATTTAAAAAATGATTCTTATGTGTGGATGGGATGAAGTGGGAATATTCGAACCCGGGATTTAGGTTTGAGAATTTAACTTGTCACCCATCACTTATACTTGACACATCCCATTTATATCAATTTTATCGTTATATCCTGTACGAGTTTTGGAAATTTTAGAAATTTACAGTTTTTTTACCGTAATAAAGACATATCTACCGTGAATTTAGAATTTCCATAAAAAACATACCGAAAATTTCACAATTTATGGTAGAGGTGTGAAGTGTTTTTCCGAAAGTTATAAAATTTTCGATAGAGGTATATAGAAAATTATGATATTTCTGTGAAACGTCACAACATTCTAGAAATTTTAAAAATTTTGGTATGAGTCCAGAATTTAAAAAAAAAAACTTAAATTTTCGGTTTTTTCCACATAAACCTACATAATTGTTTCGATAAGAAAATCACCACATATAATATATACACATTTTCCATAAAAATCGTGCTACATACAAGATTACAAAACCAATTATGATGACTTCTTAACTTCATATTTCCGGTGCCTAATTTGTCTTGCATATGCTGATTCTCATGCTTTTGCATCTTCAGTATAGTTTTGTCTCCAACGGTCAGTGACGGAAGACAATGGACAATCAGGTTTCAACTTTACCTGAACCCAATGATTTTTGCTGATAAAACCAACAACAATGATTTTATGCATGCTCGTATACATAGGTGGAGTTAAGGTAAGAGAAAAAAAGGTAATATTGAGTCTCCTTGACAGGGAGACAAATACAATATTGTAACTACAAGAAATAAGGTCACCCATATCAGGAATCATCATCCATTTATCCCGACCCTGCACACCCAACTGTTCTACTCGTAAGGCATTTCTAACTTTAGAGACCGTGTCATAGAACAAATTGGAAAATAATTTAGGGTGTTGATGAACTTCAGTATCTAACTGCGTTCGAACCAACGATCATGACTCTTCGCCCCATCCAAGTAAAATTGTAATAGCCCGAAAACCACATTTTCCATCATCACCCACATCAACAATGTCATCAATGCATAGATGCAAGAAAACATAAAACTGAGACAAGTAAAAATGCCTCGAAGATGCAGTGGACGATTGACTTAGACCCGACAAACTTGACGGTTGACTTTCTGTTGGTTTCGTGCATGACCTTTTTGTAGTCTTACTCCTCTGCAAGCCCCCACCATACTCCCACTGTGAAGGATCACGATGCACATCACTCTTTTCACCCTTTATGCTCTTCTTAACTCCCTTATTTTGGCTTGTACTTCACCGACGGTATTGAAATACCCAAAGTATTGAAATATGTCTTCAACTCTTCACACTCAGCTTCTAAACCCAATTGTGTACCACTTTCTTCATGACTGACATCATGCTCTTCAATGTGTAATTTCTTCCAAAAAAACATGAATTAGTTCTAAAGGAACAAGATTGTCTTGTATTTGGAAACTGACAAGTTGACACGCACATGGTAACCCATATTTTGTTCTAATGAAGCAACCACAAGCATCTTTGCTTGCACCAACAAATTTTACCCTTTTTAGTTCCTTTTCAATGTGTTGTATACATTGCCTTGAAACAAAACCGTGCAAGTTGGTATATAATGGAATGTTATACCGATGCTCAATGTTGACAATACTTTTTTGAAACGAGACCCTGATTGAACCTAGCTGCAACTTCAATATGGTGTTCATAACATCCCAACTTCATCATAAATATCACAGGCTTGTAGTCAACATGTTTTTTAGTCTCCAATGAGCAGACTCTACCCTAAAAACCATAATTATAAATATATGTTAAATTATGTTTAGTAATGTAATAACATCAAAATGACGTTTGTGTACCGGTTCACTGTTGTGTTCCCTAAATGAGTGACTTTGTTAGTGCAAGTAGCAACAAACTTTTCTTTATAATGTGTCAACCATGTTTCACTCACATACTTAACAAACAAAGGAATATCAACACAAACAATCTCAAAGTGCTTCAAGTGTGCGACAAACTCAGTTTGTCTATTAACATACATGATGTTGTTCCATAGATCCATGAAATGTTCGTGTATTTTTTATTTAACATACTCTTTACAATTCATGCTAATATTTTTTTGAAATATGGAATGAACACAACAAATGAGTTGAATTTGGAAACACAACTTCCATGGCATTCATCAACGGAAGCTCTCGGTCCGTCACCACAACCTCCGGTAGTAATTTCTCAAAAGAGAACAACTCTTTGAGTTTATCCAATGCCCATTTAAAGTTCTCCTCCTTTTCATGTTCCAAATACGCAAAGTCTACCGAAAACTTCAATTTTGTTGACATACACCAACAATCTCAAGCAGTGGTAGTCAGTACCTGTATGTTAACGATGCACATAATCAAAAATATGATAAATTAAAGTATGTCGAAAAGATAAAAAAAAATGATCATGATGCACATTACCTATTTGCCTTGTATGTACAATAAAAAATCAACACCAAATGAAACATATTCAACAACTTCACTGAATCAGGATATGTCCATAAAATATCAGCAACAATATTTGAATCTTCCATATTTCTAGTTCAACACGTCTATTTTTCTCTATAAATAAGAGTCAAAAAAATTTGCATTTTCGTCAATGGACCTATCTTGCTCGCATTGTATGTAGCTCTAGCTTTATACACCTGGATAACACTTGTGAGATTTTCTACATGAATTAGTTCTACTGGTCGGTGCATAACCTGTACAGGTCGACGCATTGCTTCTACAGGTTGGAACATCCATCGTATGTGTCGACATATGACTTGCATAGGTCGACACATACACTAAAAAATCTTGAAAATTTGCATTATTTTCTATTCCTTTTGCATTCCTTTTGCTTCATACTTGTTTACATATATATACTTGATACATGCATCATTTCTAAAAAGGTTTCTAGAGAGTAAAACCTATACGAAACCAAGATTTCAAACCATTCTTATCATTTTCAACCTCATTATATGCATACACATAATCAAACTACTCATAATCATTTTTTGATTAGGTGTCATCTGTAATTAGGGTTGATAACGTCCAATTTAGGTTGATTGAACTATAAATTGGGTTGACATCTTGTCAGCCTTGATTTCCACAATTGCTTCAGAAGTGCAACAGGGATAGGTTGATAGACAGAAGCTTATGAGACGACAATTTGACTAACATCTTCTTCCATAACATAGTCTTGAGGGTCAAAAGCATCATCAGCTTCTAGAGCAGACTCAATGTGTTGAACAATCTCTGTTTCTGGAGCAACCTCTTCTTCCATAACCTCAGGAGTAGCTTCCTTGATTTCTGGAGCAGAAACACAGAGTTGGGAGTTTCTTAACTTCCAGAGTTCCATTAAGGAAACAAACCCATAACGGAATTTTTTTCCAATAAGAGTATACCCAAGACTCTTCAGCTTAGAAATCTTGGAATTCATCCAGCTTCTGTAAGCTTCCCATGCCGAATCACTCGTAATCGGATTTGCTGAAGAACGACTGACAATCATTGCTTCATGCAGACGACTTTTAGATTTCGACTCATTTTTTTTAGAACCTTACCAAAGTTATGGGGGATTTTGGTGGTTGTTTAGGGTATTTAATAGTAAGGTTGATTCTAGACTCATCAAAGTCAGGACCATAGACAGAAGGAAATAATGGGAAAATAATGGGAGGTGATTCATGATCAGGTGAAGTTGGTTCAGGTTCAAAGTCGAACACACCTTCAGGAGTTCCATCAGAAACGTGTTCATCAGAAACTCTTGAGGGAGATGTTCCGGGGGTTGTTATATTTGGATTTGTTGGTTGGAGAGCAGAAATACATGGTAGTGAGATGGGTGAATTTTATAATTGTAGAGGAGATGGTGGTGGTGGTATCTGTTGTTATTCTGACAAAGGTTCAGAAACTAAAGGAGTTTTTGTGATAGGATTGATAAAGGTTGATTGAGGTGGTGGAAGTGGGATAAGTTCAGAAACAATTGGTTGTGATGAAGGAGGAGGCTGGATTAGTAAGATCCTTTCAGACAAAATTGAATTAGAATTAAATTGAGTTCTATCAAAAGGAAGCTTACCAGATGTCACATCAGAAGCTCTTGAAGAATACTGGACGACTCCAGAAGTATCCTTCAGAAGCATTACTTTTTGGCGCTCACTTAGAGGCACCTCGTCTTCATCTAGAAAGACATCAATCTTCTTCTTCTTCTGAGCCCTAGAAGATCCTTAGCCTCTTAATTCCTTCTTTCTCTTCCCATGAATATCAGGTTAAGTCTCAAGAAGGTTGAATGGATCCACCAATGGGTCAACTCCATCCTTCAAACAATTTTCCAGATATGCCATAAGAACTTGTGGAGGATCAATCTTGGTGAAGATTGGGTAGTCATCAATTGGATTCCTCGTTCCACAGATATCATCCTTAAAAAGAATGAAATTTGGCCTTTGAATTCTGGAAATGAGACTCATACTCTTCAGATATAATCCACTGACCAGAAGGTCATCTACTAAACCACTCTCCACAAGAATGTCAAAAGATAGTCTGTCGTTGGGAATGAACTTGCTCTTTGTCTTCTTAGAAGAACCGCCAGTTCTGGATTCTCGGATAGAATCCCTCATGAACTTGAACAAAATGGAAGGAAGTCCCAGCTTGACACCCTTCTCCAGACAAAATAACATGAACTTCTGACGAGTGTTGATGTAGTCAGAACTATTTGTGCTAGGCATGTGGTGAATACAAACCAAGATAATTTTGAACCAAACTCTTATGTTCCTAGTCAAGTCCTTAGCACTATGACATTTGTCATTTTCAAAGCTTGTTTCCTCCTTGAAGATAACTGGAGCAATGACAACTTCTCTCCTAGCGTTGATCTTAGCACTGTGTATCCTTTTCCCTTTACCATCATGAGAGATAATATCAACTATGGACTTTGTCAGTAATAACTATTTTCCTATTCATGACGTAAGAAGTAGTAGTTTCTTTTTCAGCAGCTGCATGTACCCAAAAACTGCTTCACGAGAATTGGATAAATTGGGCCTGTGAGTCTCTTGAAGAATATTTTCTAACCTTGAAGAAGATGAACTGGGTATGTTGTTCAGCCATTTAAAAAAGATGAAGATGAAGAATAGTTGTAGAGAGAAAGGGTTGTTTTAGGGTTTGAAAAGTGAAAGTGTGGGAGTAATGTGCACGTAGTGTGAAAATGTGAGTGAAATGGATTTATATAGAAAATTTTGCAATGTTGACAAAAAGGGAATACACCGTCATGAGGGGAAACGTAAGAGTTTTTTAGTGTAGAAAAAAAACATATTATAATTTTTTTATTATTTTAACTATTAAAACATATTTTTTTTTAATTTTAACTATTAAACATATTATATTTGTTTTAAATCATTTATAATATCAATTAAATCATACTATATTATTTTTGAGATTTTAATAATTTTTCTTTTTTTATATGATTATTTAAATTCAGAATCTTACTACAAAAGAAATTTGGTTCAAAATTTATACTAACATAACCTACTCAAATGCAAGCCAAATTACACCTAAATCAAAACTTAAATGAATTTGGATTACATTCTAATAGACCTGAAGCTAATTGTTTTTTAACTGCTAGTGCTACACACCAGTATATATTGAAAAGTTAAGCTCCTAACCCTCAAAAGAGGCGTTCCGAGAATCAAACTCAGAACCTCTCGCACCCAAAGCGAGAGTCATACCAATAAACCAAATGCCCTAATATGAAAAGTTTTAGTTTGTAAGTTAGTTGGGACTGAAGATTACACCTCCTTTCACCACATGTAATCACTAAACAAGTTGATGCCAATAGTTTTCTTTTCCTAATATCCATATGCAATAGGATCCAATTATGTAATCTGATCATGGCAAAAGCAAAAGAACATTCAATTCAACTCAGAATGCTATCAAAACATTCAATACCATAGTTCTATTGTGACTTGTGAGGTAATTAATGCAATAAGAAAATCAAACTATGCATCAGAAACCATTTTGAAAGCAATGCAAGCCAAAACATGCCGAGATTGATCCTGCACTTAGATTTCTTTCTATGCTCCCATTTCCTGGGGCAGGGGTAATTTCTAGGCCTTAACCATTGTGCTTGCTGAATTTTTCTGTATTTTTATAGTTATAGTCATATTTGGTGAAATTCAATCAAAGCCATGAAGTTTCCTTTTTGAACTGTTCCCTTTAATTTTGATAGAGCATGGAAACTCGGCTGTTAGCTGCATTATCACACTGTAAAATATTGAAATCATCTACAAAGATATTGTTGTGAATTGTGATATTTCAAAGTAGGTAGTCCTACATTGCTCACTCCTCAAACCTTTAAAAGGTTTATAATCTATTGAGTTACTTTGAACTATTTTTTTTTACGTATCATTGAACATAGCACTGTGAATTTGAGCCTTCAACAAGTAAGACACATTTTGTATTCTATATTAAAATTGGGTAATTCAACTTTGAAAAACCAACCTACGATGTCAGAGACCGCACATACCCCTTCCCTACTCATAACATATTACCATCTAATGTTTGACTCTACATATTACAAAGTTACAAGTATCAATTATGTTTAGATATATACAATAAAATAAAAGAAAATTATAATGAAGTAATAAGTATAATAACTAATAAATAATAAATCAATATAAGATCTTATACTAATAAAATGAAAAAATATTGAACACGGGAAATAATAAATAACCCAACTCTATTTAAAAAAAGGGGCATTCCGAGAATTGAACTCGGGACCTCTCGCACCCTAAGCGAGAATCATACCACTAGACCAAATGCCCATATTGGAATAAGGAACGTTAGGTGAGATCTATGTCTTGTGTAATGTTGAAATTGTTCATGCATACAACATGGTCTGCAGTAGTTTTATTGTAAGATTTCATGTAAATGACCAAACCTGCAATTGTTACTTATAACATCTAAATGATAAAGCTATCTAACCTCCTAAAGCTAACATGCTTTTCTATGTAAGGTATCTAAAAGAGACACCAATATGGTGTGGCACAAGTGCTAAATACTTGAGTCCTTAAACTATTTGGACAAGGGTTAGGTTCTTAATCGGTGTGTTTAGAAAAATATTTATTAGAAAAGGAAAACTTCTTAAATGACCTCATAGTTATGTTGTTATGCATAAGGATACTTTGATTTATGCAAAAAAAATACATCTATTATTTATGGATTTGTCTTGAAAGATAAATGATAAACTATGACTAGCAACAGTCTTCTATGACCAACATGTTTTTCAGCTAACACCAATATAGTATTCATGTATTCCAGCATTTATCTCTAAAAGGCATTCTTCACATGCAGTCTCTCTGGTGTTAAATTTTATTTAACTACTACTAGTACTACACACCAGTATGACAGTATATACATAAGTCAAACTTGACAGCATCCGGATCATTAGTATTTTAACTAAACAGATATGTCAATCTTGCCAGATTTCAGTTTTCAATGATAAATAATTAAAAAAAACGAGCTTATTTGTATTTAACTAAAATAATGAAAAGCTAAACTACTAACCTTCAAAAGGGGGCATTCCGAGAATCGAACTCGGGACCTCTTGCACCCAAAGCAAGAATCATACCACTAGACCAAATGCCCAGATGTTGGAAATTTTAGTTTGTAAATAAGTTAGTTGGGACAATTATTTTAGGGGAAAATTTTGAAGTACATACCTCTTATTTTCACTACATCTCATCAGTAAACAAGTGGATGACAAGAATTATTTGTAATATCCATATCCAATAGGATCTCATTATGTATTCTGATCAAGACCGAAGCAAAAAACCATTGAAATCAAAATGTTATTAACATCGAATACTATATAGGTGTTTGGTGTCAGATAAATAAATGCAATATGCAAATCAAACTATACATGAGAAACCTCTTTGATACCAAAAACATATTGTGACGGATCAAGAACAAGACTATAGTTTGTAAGTATGTTAGTTGGGACAATTGTTTTAGGGGGAAAAAATGAAGTCCATACCTCTTATTTTCAACATATGTCATCACTAAACAAGTTGAAGCCAATATTTTGTCCTAATATCCATTTCCAATAGGATCTGGTCAAGACTGAAGCAGACGAACATCCAAATCAGTATGCTATCTACACTTTTTGATAAAAACAATGCAAGCCCAATAATGTTGAGATTGATGCTGCAGTTAGATTTCTTTCTATTCTATCCTAAAATCTTAAGAAATAAGTTGGCCTTAATTCAAATTTACAAAGCTAAGATCAAAGATGCTGACCAATTATAACAACTATTTGTATCATATTACTATCCAAGGCATGACTTTCAACATTCTATAATGTAACATTCATTTAGTTCCCCAATTGTTTTATAATATAACAAACTCCTTTTCATGTCTTAAATTTAGGATGTGAATTCAAGTGTATTTACAGTGTACTGGAACAGACCTAACCACAAAATGCACAATAATTATCAAGTCTATAAAAATAGGTCTAAGAAACATTTCAACAAACAGTTAGCGGGCATTAAAGGCAAAGCCATATATATTCAATAAAAGAGAAATTATTTGATCAAAACATGTCAATAGATTCAAATGGGTTTTCAAAGGTGCACAAAATATCAATGAAAATGTTAAAAAGAGTAAATTGGAATTAAGAGAGATGGGCAAAACAGTGCAATTTGAATATTGAAGAAGCGGAGAAGAAGAATAACCTGATGATGAGATTGAAAGTTGTGATATGCATGTATCAGTGATGATAAGAGACAGAAAGCTAGAATTTAGCTGTGTTTTGGAAAATGCCTGAAGCCATAACTGGAAAATGCAATTTACTCTATTTCTTTCTTTCTTTGGAAAATGAACCGTTTTACACTCAAGTATGAAAGGAGTACAAATTAAGCTTAGATTAGATGCCATATGGAAAGTTTTTATTCAATGTCGATGTAAAATTTACTAGTACATGTCACTGTTTTTACTTTAAACTGTTTTATTTATTTAAGATTAGAAAAAACTAATGAAAATTAGCTTCTTCTTTTTTTATAGTTTTGAAACATGAATTACATGTCACTGTTTTGATTACAACATTGAAACTTTTTAAATTAAAATTAATTTCAATTTTGAGTTATAAAATTTATAAACAACAATATCAGTTTCAAACATAAAAATAAATATTCATAATAAATATATTTTAATATAAACAATTCATATCATTTTGTTTGTAAAATAATTAAAATATTAGTAATTTTAATAAGTGTGTGTTAGAGTGGTGGTGGTCGGCACATTCATCTTAGAGTGGTGTTTGTTATTTGCCAAAGTGGTGCTAGTTGGTGTTGGTCAAAATAGTTGGTGGTGATAACTAGTAGTGGTTAGATCATAGTCAAATTTATGATCCATGATGGTTAGAGAGGTGGTTATGGTGGTCAAAGTGGCTGTAGGCGGGGTCAAAGTGTTGGTTGATGGTGACTAGATTGGTGGTTGGCGATAGTCATATTAGAGATCATAGGTGGATCAAGTGGTGATCGGGGTGATCCAAGGTGGTGGTTGGAAGTGGTTTTTCTGAGTGGTGGCCGGTACATGTTCGTGGTTGGTGGTGGTTAGAATAGTGGTTTGAGTGATGGTCGGTGGTGGTTGGTGATGATCATAATAGTCGTTGGCGACCATTGGGGTGGCAAATGCGCATGTTCGCCCCGTTTAAACCCGTTCCGCAAAAGCCTGTAAAAAACAGGGCCAAGCACGGGGTGGAGCGGGGTGGACATAGTAAAGGGTGCGGGCCTAATACCTTTGTTTGTCCCCCAAAAAATGAGTGTGGGATAGGGCGGACCCAATGGGCACTGTACCCTTAAGTCTAAAATTTGCAAAATTCCATGCCTGCTCCATCAATGCCTGCACCCACAAAAAACAGGGCTGACATAGTACGGGGTGCGGGTCTAAAACTTAAGTTCGGCACGCGAAAAAGTGTGGGTGAAACTGACATGCCTGAAAGCTCGGGTCCGTTTTGCCACCATATTGATCATTAGTGGCGGTCTTATCTTTAAAAAAACAGATAAAAGAAGCGAAAACATAACAAGATGAATATTGGTTGCTGAAATAAGTGTTACTCAGGTGCTAACCAAGTGATTAGCTAGGAAGGCTACTTGGGAAAACATCTAATGAAATGTTCTGGTGATATCTCGAAGCATGTGATTATTATCTGCAAAGGTGATGTTGAGCAAGGCTTCTGTTAGAAAAGTCTAAGGTAACTCAAAATCAAACTCTTCCAGGCTTGTTGGTCCTGGTTGCTGGAGAGCCTAGTGTGCATGCTCAATAAGGGCGTTTTGCTAAGACACCATTGTTATCTCGCTTTGCTTTAAGACACCATTGTTATCTCTGATCTTCATCTGCTTTAGAGTATTCTTCCCAACCATTGAGCAGCTAGGATTGAACTTTTCCCCCCTCTAGAGTGACTCCGCTTGAATCAAAATCTTTATAATCAAATCGTCAAATAGTAACCACGAGTTACCACTTCTCCTGCAATCCAACATATGTTGAATTATCCCATTGGTCTAGTTGGTCTCAATGTCGTGGCTTAGTAGCCATGTGACCAAAATATTGGTCCTCAACAACAGTTGCATGTGGTTGAATTTCCTCGGTATTAATTAACACATGGGAGACCACATAAAGAATGTGACGGAAGGTCACTATAAGAGGGACTCTATTACCCACCATTAGATCCAAAATAAAGGATTGAGTAGAAGTGAGAAAGTTGAAGTTCACCAAATAAGATCTTGTCAAAGCAGCAAGAAAACATTTACGAAGGAGACATTCTCCAAGAATCTTGTTCTAGGGCAAGAAAGTTAGGTGATGGGACTAGTCGAATAGATTGGGTGTCATCAAGGCAAAAAAATGCATTTAAAATCCGATTGATCATTGCAAACAATGCTAAAAAAACTTGAAAAATGCATTTAAAATCCGATTGATCATTGCAAACAATTCTAGAAAAACTAAGAAAGAAGCAAAAATTAGTACATTATGCAGAAGTTAGAGTTTACTGCCCAACTGAACTTTCTCATGTCAAAACTCCACCAATTTGGACTCAGTTATTAAATGGTTTGTATAACATTCTAAAGCAAAGAACTGAAACTCTCACCTTCTGCCCAATGAATCCATTTGAAATTTACATTGCAGACTGTTATCAAGGTCTTTGAAGGGATGATATTGGTGCCATTCTAGTTTTTCTTACCTTTTTTCTTTTCCTTATTTTTTTAATGGCTTTATATCAAATTTGATAGCTTGTGTGATTTGATCTGTAAGTTTACATTATGATTGTAAATTATGCTTGTGCTACGAGAGTCGAAGCAACAAATGTGTCTTTACATAATTACGTAGGTTTAGATTGATATTTCGGGTGTCTGTCATTCAGGAGAATAGAACTTGGGACCTCTGGCACCCTAAGCGAGAATCATACCACTAGACCAAATGCCCATTTGGAAATAAAGAAGGTTAGGTGAGACCTATGCAAACGTCTCACTGATGCCTGTTGGTGCAAAGGTAGAATGAATGATGAACGGAAATATTCTATTAAAAGAATGACGGCTACAAAACATGATCTGTAAGTTTACATTATGATTGTAAATTATGCTTGTGCTACGAGAGTCGAAGCAACAAATGTGTCTTTACATAATTACGTAGGTTTAGATTGATATTTCGGGTGTCTGTCATTCAGGAGAATAGAACTTGGGACCTCTGGCACCCTAAGCGAGAATCATACCACTAGACCAAATGCCCATTTGGAAATAAAGAAGGTTAGGTGAGACCTATGCAAACGTCTCACTGATGCCTGTTGGTGCAAAGGTAGAATGAATGATGAACGGAAATATTCTATTAAAAGAATGACGGCTACAAAACATGATAAAAGTTACAGTGATTGTCACCCTATTTATAAGCTAAAATTAGGGTTACTAGAATAGGATAAAATACTAAAATACCCTCTAACAAACTTAGGGGCTAAGAAAATAGTACAACTAATAAATATGAATTACTTCTAATATCATCCCTTAATTCATATTCCATCAAAACTTGTAACACCAATTTCATCTCTTAATCTGAGAAATTGATCAGTCTTGATAGCTTTCGTCAGAACATCTGCCAACTGTTTCTGAGTCCTGCAGTGTACAACTTCTAACACTCCCCTCTGAACTTGATGTCTCAGAAAATGATACTTGGTCTCAATGTGCTTGTTTCTCCCATGCAACACTGGGTTTCTGGCAAGATTGATTGCAGACTTGTTGTCAATCATCAGCTTCAGAGGTTTGTTTACTTTAATCTTCAGATCCTGCAATAGATTCAGAATCCACACAGCTTGGCATGCAGTAACAGCACCTACAATGTATTCAGCTTCACAAGTTGACAACGCCACAACAGGTTGCTTCTTGGAACACCAAGAAATGGGACCTCCCAGAAATTTGAATAAGTACCCAGACGTACTTCTTCTGTCAACTCTGTCTCCACACCAATCAGAATCTGAATAACTCAGAAGTTCTGACTCATCCTTTCTTCCAGAAGAAAATAATACTCCATACTTCAGAGTTCCCTTGATATACCTCAGAATCCTGACAGCAGCTTGATAATGGGACCACTTAGGTTTACTCATGAACCTACTAACCATCCCAACTGAATAACAAATATCAGGTCTGGTATTGCACAAATACCTCAGAGAACCAACCAACTGTTTGAAGGTTGTAGCGTCCACATCCTTTCCATCAGAGTCAGAATCCAGTTTCTGATTTGTATCAGAAGGTGTGACAGCAATCTTACAATTCTTCAGGTTAAATCTCTTCAGAAGTTCTAATTCATACTTGAGCTGATGCAAAATAATACCTTTCTCAGAGTATCTGAACTCCATCCCTAGAAAGTATGTCATTTTGCCTAGATCAGTCATTTCGAATTCATTCATCAGAACTTTCTTGAACTTGGCTATCTCCTGTTCAGAACTTCCAGTCAGCAGTATATCATCAACATATAAACATACCAGAGTCATATTTTCTTCAGAAGTATGCTGAACATAGACATCGTACTCCATCTCACATTTCTGAAAGTCTTGCTTCTTGAAAAATGAATCAATCTTCTGATTCCAAGCTCTGGGTGTCTGTTTCAATCCATATAGAGCTTTGTATAATCTGTACACCATCCCTTCCTGATTCTTTTTCACAAATCCAGGAGGTTGTGACACGTAAACTTCTTCTTCTAATGGACCGTTCAGAAATGCAGATTTTACATCTAAATGCATCAGAGGCCAATTCCTGTTAGCAGCTATTGCAATCACCATTCTGATTGTTTCATGTCTTGCTACAGGTGCAAACACTTCAGAGTAATCCAGCTCAGGTTTCTGTAGAAATCCTCTGGCTACCAACCTTGCTTTATGTTTGCCAATTGAACCATCTGGCTTTAACTTCTGCTTGAAAACCCATCTGACGCTGATGGCTTTCTTGTCTTTTGGAAGTTCTGTCAGCTTCCAAGTCTTGTTTCTCTCTATAGCATCAAGTTCTTCTTTCATGGCCTTCAGCCAGAGCTTCTGCTTAAGAGCCTCTTCTGTACTCATGGGTTCAGAGTCTACTAACATGGCACACTGAATAACTTCTCCTTCAGAGTCTACTTCAGTGTCTTGCAGCATGTCAAATTCTGCATATCTTCTGGGGATGTTTCTGATTCTTTGTGGTCTCTGAACTTGTTCAGAGTCTTGAGCTTCAGAGTTTCTAGCTTCAGATGGTTGACTTCCTCCAGGGCTTTGACCATCTTCAGGGGCTGGCATATTTCCAGAGTCTGAATTGCCACCAGAATCTGGATTACCATCAGAGTCTGGATCATCAGAGTCTGGATCATTAGAGTCACCTTCATCTTCTGAGTCTTCTCCAGAGTCAGAATCACTATCAGAATCAGAATCAACGTCAAAGTTTACTCCAACTTCAGACATTCTTAACTCTGACCTTTCTTCAGAAGTTCTAACATCAGAATCAGATTGAGACTTATCCCAATTCCAAACTTCTGATTCCTTCACAATCACATCTCTGCTGAATTCAATTTTATTGGTTTCTGGACAATAGAGCTTGTATGCACCTATACTGTGGTACCCTATCAGAATCATCACTTTGCTTCTATCATCCAGCTTCTGTCTTCTGACTTCTGGAACATGTTTATAGCAAACAGAACCAAACACCTTCAGATGACTAACACTTTGCTTATCTCCAGTCACTTCTGTATTGGAACTATTTCCTTCAACTTCTTCGTAGGACATCGGTTGAGTACATACGTTGCAGTGACAACAGCTTCTCCCCAGAGCTTCTGAGGAAGTTTCTTCTTCTTTAGCATGCTTCTCACCATATCAAGCAAAGTGCGGTTTCTTCTTTCAGCAAGACCATTGTGTTGAGGGGTATAAGGAGCAGTAACCTCATGCTCAATTCCATTCTCCTCACAGAACTTCTGGAACTCTTTGGAGTTATACTCACCTCCACCGTCAGTTCTAAGAATCTTCAACTTCTGACCACTCTGATTCTCAGCCTTCATTCTGAACTTCTTGAATTCATCAAACACCTCGTGTTTAAACTTAATAAGGGATACCCATGTCATTCTTGTGAATTCATCAACAAATAACACAAAGTATTTATTCCCTCCAATCGATGCTACTGGAAATGGACCACACACATCAGAATGTACAACTCCCAAGGCATGTTTTGCTCTTGGAGCAGTTTCTGACGCAAATGGCAATCGTGGTTGTTTTCCTTCCATGCAAACTTTGCATGACTTTTCAGGCTTCTTAATTGCAGGAATTCCATGTACCAACTTCTTTGAATTCAGATGTTTTAAGCTTCTGAAATTCAAATGACCAAATCTTTTGTGCCACAACTCACTCTCCTTCTCAGCACTTGTTGCACTAAGACATTCTGAGTCTGCAGTTCTGACATTCACCTTGAATGTTCTATTCCTTCCCTGTTCTGACTCCATAATCAACTTCTGATTGCAGTCATACAGCTTCAGAAGATTGTCCTTCATGGTAACTGAAAAACCTTTCTCAATTAATTGTCCCACACTCATCAGATTGCTTCTGATGTCAGGTACATACCACACGTTCTGAATCAATGCTGTTTTCCCATTGTTCAGAATCACTCTGACATTTCCCATACCTTCTGCATTAAGATATTTGTCATCAGCACATCTGATCTTTGTCCTCTTTTCAGAGTCAAAGTCAACCAGCCATTTCTTGTTTCCAGTAAGATGGTTTGAACAGCTAGTGTCCATATACCACCAGTTTATCAGATCCATATCATCAGATTCAGAGGCCATCAATAGCACAGATTCGTCATCAGAACTTCCGGCTATATTTGCTTCTTCTGATTTTCTCTCCTTGTTTGACCAACAGTCTCTAGCAAAGTGACCAAACTTCTTACAACAGTAACATTGAATCTTCTTCTTGTCATACTTCTCTTTTCCCTTCTGAGCATTCTTTTGTCTATCAGAGGTTGAGCTTTCTGACTTCTGACCACCATCAGATCTTCTCCTGGCTTCTGACTGCTTCTGATACCTCCTATCAGAAGTTGCTTTCAGAGCCTACTGCTCTACTTCCCTTTCAGAAGTTCTCTCAGTCAAACGCAACTCTTGCGCTTCTAGACTGCTCTGCAGCTCTTCAATTCTCATGGTGCTCAGATCTTTGGAATGTTCTATTGCTACCACAATGTAATCAAATTGAGAGGTAAGGGATCTCAATACCTTCTCCATGATTGTTTCTTCAGAAAGAGTTTCTCCACACGCTTTCATCTCATTAGTGATCAGAATCACTCTGGAGATGTATTCAGAAACTTTCTCATTATTCTCCATGTTGAGATTCTCATATTGCTTTCTCAAGGACTGAAGCTTCACCTTCTTCACTGATGCGTCACCACCATAACATCTAACCAGTGTGTCCCACGCAGCCTTTGCTGTCGTTGAATCTGCAATCTTCTCAAACACATTTACATCAACACATTGATGAATGAAGAACAATGCTTTCTGATCCTTCTTCCTTACTTCCTTCTGCGCGTTTTTCTGTTCATCCGTCGCATCTGCTGCTACCGGAACATAACCATCAATGACAAGATCTAGAACATCTTGAGCACCGAACAGTACACGCATTTGGATCATCCAACGATTCCAGTTTTTACCGTCAAATACTGGAAGTTTGGTGTTCATGTTGCCGTTTCCGTTCATCTTTCTACCTTGCACAGTACACTCAGATTTCTCACAGTGTTTCCCAACCCACAGAATTAAAATTCTGATCAGATTTTGTTCAAGATTCAACACGAATCTAAGAATCAAAATCAAACACACAAGACCTCACGTTCACTCGTGTTTCCCGTGTTTCCCAATGAATCCGAACCAGACTCTGATACCAATTGTTGGTGCAAAGGTAGAATGAATGATAAACGGAAATATTCTATTAAGAGAATGACGGCTACAAAACATGATAAAAGTTACAGTGATTGCCACCCTATTTATAAGCTAAAATTAGGGTTACTAGAATAGGATAAAATACTAAAATACCCTCTAACAAACTTAGAGGCTAAGAAAATAGTACAACTAATAAATATGAATTACTTCTAATAATGCCAACAGCAACCAGCTGCTAACAAGATGGTGGTTCTGTGTCTTCTCACAATAATGAGACAACGTGAGGAAGTTACCAATCCACCTAACACTAACATATTTTTCAAGGTAAGGTCTCTAAAGAGTCGACAAACTTGGTGTGGCATTGGTCCGGGATTAGATTCTTAATCAGTGTGTTTAGAAAAATTACTAAAAAAAATTAACTTCTTAAATAATCTTAATTATATAGTGAAGCGCAAGGATACTTTGGTTTGTGCAAAAAGAAAAGTGTCAAAGAGAGTCTATAGCCACGACGGTTGCACAAGGGGGCTGGGGCTGCATAAACTGTCATAGATATAAAGTGGAGACAGTTTTTTTTGAACTGTCATAAACAGATTAACACAAAGTTGACTTTTTTTGTAGTTATATAATATTTAAGATGATTCAGGTTTTAATTTTGGATTTATCTTTAAACATAAAGTTTGATAAACTATGACTTACAACAGTTTTCTATGACCAAAATGTTTTTCAGTTTATAGCAACAAGGCATTCATGTATCTTAGCATTCATCTTGAGGCTTAAAACTGATGCTTATGGGTATTTAGCTATCCAATTAATAAGTCAACCTTGTCAATTTATAGATTTTCAACAATAAATAGATAACACTAAGCTTATTTGGATTTAACTAAAATATTGAAAAGTTAAACTCCTAACCTTCAAAAGGGGCATTCCAAGAATCAAACTCGGGACCTCTCGCACCTAAAGCAAGAATCATACCATTAGACTAATATTTGTTTTCTAATATGTATATCCAATAAGATGAGGATCTGATAAAGTAATCTGATCATAACTGAAGCAAAATTGCATTCAAATCAGAATGCTATCAACATTCAATACCTTAGTCATATGGTGACTTGTGAGATAAATAAATGCAATAAGCAAATCAAACTATGCATCAGAAACTAATTTGATAAAGTTTATACTGTACTTTAAGCACTGTGAAGTTGAGCCTTTAACAACTATAGTAAGTCACATTTTGTATTCTATCTTAAAATTGGGTAATTCAAATTTACAAAACCAAGCTACAATGTCAGAGATGCTCACCACTCATGACCCCTGCCCTACTCATACCATATTACCATCTGACGTGTGTGAGTCTACTCATTTATAATGTAGCTTACAAGAGGATTGTAAATTATGATGGGAGATGTTTGTTCTATGGATTTATACATACTTACATATATTTTTAAGATTGATATTTTGGGGTTTTTGTGATTCAGTTTGGACAATTTGAGACTAAAAGTATTCCAATCAAAAGATTAAAATAGTATGCGAATAAGTTTGAACTGCTTTATTGAGATAGAGAAAAAGGATCTAGTCCAATTAAGTGCAGTTGTGTCAAAAGCACAAGTCGGGTGGTAAAATAGTATGTGAATAAGTTTGAACTGCTTTATAGGAGTATGAGTTTGAACCCGCAATTCACGATTTCATAACACTTAGTGTGTGTGACTTTCGCAGCTAGACTATTTAGAACACACAAAACATATGCGTGGTTTTGATTAAAGTGATTCATTTAATCAAAATATAACTATATATTTGTATTATTTCAAATAACACAAACATATAAAATTACAAAGTTTTACAAGTATCAATTATGTTTAGAATATATACAATAAAATAAAAGCAAATTATAAAGAAATAATAAGTATAATAACTAATAAAATAACAAATCAATATAAGATCTTATACCAATAAAATGAGTAACTACTAAAATATGAGACAATTATGGAACACTGGAAATAATAATTAACCAAACTCTATTTAATAAAAGGGGCATTCCGAGAATTGAACTCGGGACCTCTCGCACCCTAAGCGAGAATCATACCACTAGACCAAATGCCCTTATTTGACCAGGTAAGGTTAGGTAGGATCTATGTCTTGTTTACTGTTGAAATTGTCTATGTATTCCAACATTTATCTCAACAAGGGATTCTTCACATGCATCTCTCTGATGTTGGTTGTTATTTTACTGCTAGTACTACACACCACTATATACAGAAGTCAAACTTGACAGCTTCCAGATCTTAAAAAATTAGAAATATAAAACTGATGCTTATTACTATTTAATTTAATTAACCAAACAAGTCAATCTTGCCAACTTTCAGATTTACAATAATAAATAAAAAAACAATGAGCTTGTTCGTATTTAACTAAAACATTGAAAAGCTAAACTACTAACCTTCATCAAAAGGGGCATTCCGAGAATCGAACTCGGGACCTCTCGCACCCAAAGCGAGAATCATACCACTAGACCAAATGCCCTGATATGAAAAGTTTTAGTTTGTAAGTTAGTTGAGACAATTGTATAAAGAAAAGAATAAAGCTTATACCTCTCTTTTCACCACATGTCATCAGTAAACAAGTTGATGCCAATATTGTGTCCTAATATCCATATCCAATAAGATCCAATTATGTAATCTGATCATGACTAAAGCAAAAGAACATTCAAATCACAATGCTATCAACACTTTTTGATACAACAGTGCAAGCCCAAAGATGCTGAGATTGATATGGCACTTAGATTACTTTCTATTCTATCTTAAAATCTTAAGAAATTAGTTGGCCTTAATTCAACTTTACAAAGCTAAGATCAAAGATGCTGACCAGTTATAACCACTATTTAACTCCCCAAAGGGTTGGTGTAGTGGTGAAGGCTTCGGTCCAGAGAGTTTGCTTCTCTCAAGATCTCAGGTTTGAATTCCGCTATGTGCAAACAATTCCAGTGTTGGATCAAATTCATACAGAGCTTCGCTCTGGCTTTAAGCAAGATGCACACAAGTGGACAGTGAGATTGGTCTCTTTAGACTACTCGATCGAATGCTGGATATCAAGACTTAAAAAAAAAAACCATAATCACTATTCATATCATATTACTTACTACTATCCAAGGCATGACTTTGAACATTCTATAATGTAACATGCATTTAGTTCCCTAATTGTTCTACAATATAGCTCCTTCTCATGTCTCAAATTTAGAAAGTGAGTTGATAAGTATTTTACAGTAGACCATAAGTAACCACAAAATGTACAACAGTTCGAAGAAACATTTCAACAAACAGTTAATGGGCATTCAAGGTAAAGACATATATTACATAAAAACCAAAATAAAAATATTAAAACATGTCACTAGATCAAATGGATGTTCAACGATGTGCAAAATTTCAATGTAGAATTGCATGTTGAGAAGAGATTGTTGGTTTAGTAGAGGTATAAAAAAGTGAATTAGAATTGACTAAAATGGGTAAAACAGTGTAATTTGAATATTGAAGAAGAGGAGAAGATGAATAACCTGATGATGAGATTGAAAGTCGTGATATGCATGTATCCGTGATGATAAGAGAAAGCTAGAATTTAGCGGTGTTTTGGAAAATGCGTGAAGCCATAACTGGAAAATGCAATTTACTTTTCTTTCTTTGGAGAATGAACCGTTTTACACTGAAGTTTAAAAGGAGTAGTTATTTAAAAAAAATTTAAACGGTTACAAATTAGGCTTAAATTAGATGGCAGAGAAAATAAAATAGGTGGTGTGCCGCATTTTTAAATTTTGGTTTTTTAAAAAAAATAATCCACTTTTTTAAGGAAATTCCCAAAATATCACTGATTTTAAAAAAATTCTCAAAATATCTCATTTTTAGGAGGAGTCGCTAATTGAATTGGAGATTTCTCTTAAAACTTAAATGGAGGCGCCAATTGGATTGACTAGGGCTACCCTAGCCAATCCAATTGGCGCCCCTGTGTAGGTTTTAAGAGGAGTCGCCAATTCAATTGGAGACTCCTTTTAAAATGCATTTTTTTGTGTTTTGTGGTATAAGTGATAGATAAATTTGATATAAGACCACTTGATATTAATAAAATTTTCCGTTTACACAAAGAAACCTAATGGTGATGACCGGGATCACCTAACCGACCTCCGGTCCCACATCCTCTAGCTACCCTAACCCCCGTTGACGATTCGGTACCGGTGTTTGATCATCTGAGGGGCTAGGAGCGTCACTACCAACTACAGGAGAAGGTCTGTTGAGGTAGTAGACAATTCGGCATAGTCTTCAGTATGCATCGATGGTGTACCGCCGTAGCTGAGTTCATGATCCATACCAGAGAAGTTGGGATGTGGTTGACTCATTGATGGACGACCAGGACGGTTGAAGGGAGACATGGGTGTGAACGATGCGTCGAGGAAAGGTTGAAAAGGTTGTTGGGGTGTTTGGTAGAGATAGGGTTGTTGGATGTTTTGGTTTTGTGAGGTTTGGGATTCTTGGCTACAGTAGGAGGAGGGACGGTTGGTGTTGAATGATCGTTGGATGTTCTGGCTTATGCGACTTTGGTAGGGTGATGGGGTGGGTGCGAAGCGATGTTGAGTCTCAGGTTGATGGTCAATTTGTTGTTGGTGGTATGGGGTATGCTCTTGGTATTGGGGTTGGGTGTATGGAATGTTTTGGTTGTATGTTTGTGTGTTGGTTGAACAGAACGTTTGACGGACAGGGGGTTGTGTGTATCCGGTCTGACACTGTTGTTGGGGGTTTGATGTTGAGGTGTCAGGTGTGTAAGTCATCTGGAATGGGTCGTACAAGTACATATCCTCGACGATGAACTGAAAACCAACTGATATGTATCAAGCCATATAAGTACGACTTGGTTTTTCTTCAGTTGGCATGACTGCGTCAGTTAACACATGGTCATGACGGTGCTTCCATTTGCGACACTCTGATCTTGCGAAGCTTTGCCATGGATTGAAGTTCCATTGGTCGTTAACTTTGTGCATATGCAATTCTCCTAGGCTAGTTGGAGGATCTGTGATATTTTGGAGCATACCAAACTGCAGCTTGACACGATCACTGTTGTGCATCTCCACATTTGTGAACCGTATTATCGGTGTGCATGCACTCCATACGGCCGCGTCTTCACGATGATGAAACATCCAACGGTGTTTTCTATAATCTGTATCCGAGATCAGAAGGCGAATTAAAGGTGGGAGACATGTTTCGTACCAAAGAAGAATGTGTTTTGGCAATCAAAAAATTCCACATGAACAACTATGTTGACTTTACAGTGAAACGCACTGATTCTAGAAGGTATGTTATCGAATGTCGTAACTGAAGGAGAATTGCCATCCAAGGCGCATCGGAATTTAAAAATTTCTCCATTTAGTGATCCTTACGAATGGGCATGATCAGTGATAGAATCGTTACCTCTTGTGGCGATTCAAACCTTTGATGCAGATCTCTTGTAACGATCAAAACCTTGGATACAAATCCACGGAGCGATCACGAACGTTGAACGATGACAACGTCTCTACTCAGTCCACACGAACGGATTCCTTCAATCTCAGTGTTAGTTGGTACGAATGAAGGCTTTGAGTGAGAGAGAGAGAGGGAAACGAAATTCCAAGTCTTCACTTGAGTTAAGTATGAGTGGAGTGATAATGCTTCTACCCAAGGGGTTCTATTTATAGAACCACTTGTGTGGGCTTCAAGCTAAAAGCCCACTTAAGTGTATTTTGGCTCATATCTCATAATATGCCAAAATCACTTAAGTATTTGGTACCTTACCATATTTCGTATTCCACTTAAGTGCACCGTACCTTACGGTGTTCCTTAGTTACTCTATCTCTCATCAATCCGTCATTTGTGTGTGACCCTATAGGTTTTCGCGATGTTGGCAATTATATTAAATCACGCATTTAACATAATAAACAGTGAGCGGTATCTAGCAACACATCACTGCTACCCAAGTCACGAAAATGTCATGTGATCTGACAAAACCTCCTGTGATAATAATTATGTGTATAATTACCCCTTTGCCCTTATGTCTATATTGAACACAAGGTATAGACCGTGTCATCCTTGTCCAGTTCAATATTGGGCCCATAGACATTTATCCTGTTACGCAGAATGGGCAAATTCCATCTAAGACACTCATGTCCCTCAGCATGCTTCGTGGAGTACCCATCAACTGTCTTTATGGTTATCCAGTTGCGGACAACGTTGGATCAACAATAAAGCACTCGACTCTACATCTAGGATCCATAGTGGTTTCAGGTCGAAGAGTGGTATACGCCATTATCACCATGAGAATAACTTATGACACTTTGCATAACTTTCTATATAGTATTCTCATAGCGGGTCAATCCGGTATAAATATTACTCTTAATATTCATACCTATGTTTAAGACTTGATAACTCTTTATCCATGATCCATGAGATGTGATCATCAGTCTACAAACATAATAGTCTTAATGCTTTAATGTTATCCCACTTCACAATAAAGCTCGACTACGGATACTTTAAGAATAGTGTCCTTATGTTTAATGTGCTCTCATGATTAAGTCACACTTAATACATTAAACGGACTAGCCATTCTAGGGACTTTATTAATCAACCATAATAAAGAAAAAGCCTTTTATTAATTAATAAATAATTCGATACAAGTACCAAAAGTATTGGCCTCTAGGGCTTACACCAACAATCTCCCACTAGCACTAGAGCCAATCAGGCATACCCCGTATGCCCATTGATCTAGTATGGCCATCATGCTTCTGCTGCGCAAGAGGCTTTGTCAGTGGGTCAGCTATATTGTCAAGTGTAGGTACTTTACATATTTTCACATCTCCTCTATCTATTATCTCTCAAATGAGATGATAACGTCTGAGTATGTGTTTGGATCGTCGGTGAGATCTAGGCTCCTTAGCTTGTGCGATAGCACCATTGTTATCATAATAGAGACCAATGGGATCCACAATGCTAGGGACTATGCCAAGTTCACTAATGAACCTTTTGATCCAAACAACTCCCTTTTCTGGCATTTGAGGCAGCAATATACTCGGCCTCGGTTGTAGAATCAGCAACTGTCTTGCTTTGAACTTTTCAAGCTCACAGCGCCACTATTTCAGCAAAACACATAACCATTGGAATCATTCATATTAAAGCGTCTCAGCACCTTGTCTATGTACTCTGACTTAGGCCAGGCATTTTATGATCTATCTCTATAGTCTTAGTGTTGTAAACTAAGTTGGATGATTTGGAAATGAACTAGAACGACCTATTTATAGAGGAACTCAGCAGCATGCAAAGACCATGATGCCCTTCAACTTCTCTTTAGTGGGAACGTGAAATGCAAAGGTGGCGCTCGCCATGTGTGTGAGTGGTAAAGTTCATGGGATCGTGGCGGTTTCCTCCTGGTTGAGGGCTGATGTGTCATGGCTTCTCCTATAGTGGCCGCCATGCATAACGCCATGTGTACAATATTTGCCGAAAAACCCTAATTTTTGGTCTTTTTGCTTCGTTTCTTCTAAAAGGGTCCCGAAAGAGCTAAATATCTGAAAACAACATAAAAGAGAGTATAACACAAGCAAAATGATAATAAAGACCTAATAAACATGTGAAATCCGAGTCAAAAACGCGGTGTGATTCAGTGTGATCAAATTCTCCCACACTTAAACCTTTGCTTGTCCTCAAGCAAAACTCTTTATAGCTTATGCAAGAAAAACAGTATCAACCGGAGTTAATTCAAGGCAAAAAGGCTTATCAGTTCATTCAAGGAATGTATTGATAGGTACTAACGAATCGAACTAAGGATATTGTAGTGACACTTCCCGCAATTGCGGTCATAGGCTTCGTTCCTATACAAATCAATCCACATCACCCCATCATACCTAGGCCTTCTTTTCATCTTCTTCAAGTCCTTTTCATTCAGGTGCAATCACATTAAGCCTGTTATCCATACATACTCATAGTAAGGTGACCGGTTAGTGATTATGATCTTAAGCATGGGGCTCTGATACATAAGTTGGTGTAACCCCTTTATTTAACCCAATTTGTAGTTGTGGGGGATTGGATCGTAATCCACCCTACCAAGTTCAGCACCAGATACCTCTGAACCAACCAACAATAGGCATATCATTATATATATCTTTTTATTTTTCTTCTGCATGTTTCGCAAATGTCTTTATTTTGCTGGGTTAAATGACCGTGTGAGAGTCACCTAGCCCAGATTTTCATACAACTAGAGAACAAAGCAGGAGTTTTTGTGATCATTCACTTATTTTCATCGGTCCCCTACGTAGAGCATGCTTA
The DNA here is from genome assembly GCF_024323335.1 of Lathyrus oleraceus. NCBI lineage: Eukaryota > Viridiplantae > Streptophyta > Magnoliopsida > Fabales > Fabaceae > Lathyrus > Lathyrus oleraceus. Next base: position 464,319,219 of record NC_066584.1, on the reverse strand, counting down.
AGCCGGAGCTTACTGCAAGGATAAACTACTTAAGGACTTATTTGGAACAAAAATTAGGGCCACAACATATGGGGTATCGGGATCGACTCTTATAATCATGAAGCCTACGGTGTTAAGACAATATCGATTTTTAGAAAAAGTTTTCCCAAGTCTTTTACATCCCATCATAAACTTATCTTATAGCCTGAATATTCAAGATGCACTGTTGTCTTTGCTCACAATTTTTTTTGGTAAGGTTAAAGAAATGGGAGAAATACGGATACACTACACAGATGACTCGTCAAACACATGTTATTTTATCGAAAAGAAAAGGCAAACAACTAAAACGCACAAAACATACTAAAAATAAAGGAAAGCGATAAAAATCTCCTCCCACACTTAAACCGAACATTGTCCTCAATGTTTCGATATGAGATAGGGTAGGAGTAACATGGAAGAGAGAGAGAGAGAGACAACTATGGGTGATCACCGGTACCGTCACCGCCCTGGTCAGGATGCTTGGGTCGACGACGCCTGCTACGAGTACTAAGTCCTTCCTGCAACTGCCTAGAGCGACCTAAGAGAGACCCTTGGTTGGCCTCGATAAGTGTGAAGTGACGCTCAGTAGCCTATCGCTGGCGATGCTGCTCATTGGTGATCACAAGTAAGGACTCAGTGATAGTTTGATGTGCTTTCTCACTATGCTGCTGGGAGGCTACCATAAAACTCATATTATTTGTCAATTGTTGGTTTATGGTATTCAGAAGGGTGTCACGTCTTTCCTCTCGAGCCAGGTGCTCGCGCCACATCTCCTCGATGATGTAAAAACCGGGAGTGGTACCTGCAAAATGGTCAGAAGAAGAAGGTGCAGTGTGTGCAGGTGATGCAGTAGGAATATCATGAGCAAGCGACTGGTTGCTCCGGTCATACTCATCATCGGTCCCTTGCCCATCGTCCATAGGAACATTAGGTGAAGAAGGACAGGTAAAAGGTGGAGCATCGAGATCATACGTCCAGTTCCTTGCATGTCGCACATTTGTACGCTGAGAGCAAGGTAAAACAACACTGGGTATAGCTACACCATTGATCATGAGGTTATAACCATCTGCTCGCTGTACCTTGCATAATTTCATATCCTTCAAAAAATTTAAGTTAATGGTGCGGTGAGGGAGTGGTTCTAAGGTGGCTAACTCAGCGTTGAGATTTAACGCTCTAGAAATAGAAGTAATTAAACCACCAAAAGAAATGGTTCCTCCCCTTTTAAGAATGGCGGACATATGTGCAAGCATAAAAGGAACAGGATTGATCCTTCGATTAGTGAGGCAACCCTGTAAAAATAGCAACTCGCAAGCATTTACTTTATTAGAATTCTCCCGACCGAAAATAGTACATGCCAAAAGATATCGAAAAATACGGATGGTCGGGTTATGAATATTGGAAGCTAAAATTCCTTCAAAGGAAGTGACAACCACATTTGATAATCTATTCCAAAAAGTAAATGCTTCGAGTGCCCATTCAACATCTAAGGGTGTCTCACAGATGGCACCCTCTTCGTAAGGCATTCCTAACAAACTTGCTAAAGCATCGGTAGTGTACTCATATTCAATATTAAACATTCTAAAACATACAGTACCAACCGTGCTAGCAGTGCTAGGATAAACAATGTAAATTAAGGAACTAAAAAATTCCCTAGTCAGCCTATCATAGGTGGGTGTTTATTAGCAAAAATATCATGTAATCCTAAAGTATCAAGCATATGAAAAACACTATGGTACGTCCCTAAAGTATACAAACAATCTTCGTCTACATACCTGGTAGCGAGAATTTCCCGTGATTGCAATTTTTGTAAAATTGTGTTTTGTCGCTCTCCGGGTTTTCCTCCGCGAAGAATGATGTTGTTGAACTCCATTCCGGCCATTGATGGTGAGTGAAGAGAGAAATGGGTGTTTATGGAAAGGAAGTGAAAATGGAGTTTTAGTGGGTTTTTGGTGGAGAAATGGATGAGTGAAGTTTGGAAATGGTAATGGCTTGGAGTTAAAATGAGGAAGTTGGGATTTTTTGTGGACTTTGGTGGAGTTGGGAGGAGGAGAAAATAAAATGGTAAAGTGAAATAAAATAAAATAAAATGGACATAAAATATAATAATAACAATGCATATATATATATATATATATATATATATATATATATATATATATATATATATATATATATATATATATATATATATATATATATATATATATATATATATATATATATATATATATATATGAAGAGTTAGTAATAAGTCACGGGTCGAGATATCCTAGGAAAGAAAAAGCAAGCATAAAGTCAAAAGGAACAATAAAAACAAGCATAAATAATAAAGAATGGGAAATAGGTCAATCAAACGGCATCTCTCGGTTGGTGATAGCATCAATGCTCAGGGAATAATGGAGTCTCCTCAGCTTCATATCCTCGGAGCTCTGCGATCTAGTGTCGAAGGTTGGCGATCTCATTGTTCAGTATATCGGCTTCAGTGGCATGTGTGGCATCTGACACTTCGACCTGCAAAGCAACGTCAGCGAGCTACTGGCGGAGCTAGGCTATCTCCATACGGAGCTTAACCAGCTCAGAATGCATGCTTGGACTCTGAAGATTTGGATTATTGGTGAGGACTTTGATTCTGATAGGTGCGATTCTCTGCTCATCTACTGTCTCGCCTTGGCCTTCTATGGCATAGGCCTAATTGGCCTGATTATAAACAAAAGTTACCTGAAGGTCTGGTAAAGTAAAGTAGTGGATAGTCTCACCCTCGATCAAGAGCCTGTATTGATCCGGGTGGAAGAAAGATATCCTCATGAGGCCACGATCTAGACAAAAGTCAATATCCATCAAAGTCTAACTGCAGTAAGATGTTAGGTGAAAAATCTTTCTATCAAGTCCTAGGGCGGAGGCTATATGAGTCACTGTGCTTCCAACATGTATAGGGCTCACAGTAGAGCGAGCATTAAGATAAAGACTCTCTATCAGAAAAGCTCCGCAATCTACTAGGCATGACTGAATGGTACAGTACATGAAGAAAATCTCTTCAGCACTTACATGTGTATCAGTGTCACTCTTCCCCAGGAAGGTGTGGGCGATAATCATCTGAAAATATCTGAAGTGGAAGGGTCAGGGCTACCTCCACATGTAATGTCACTCTAGAACTTCTCAACGTCTCTACTCAGGAAATAGCTCATGGGGAGCTCAGATGAGGCATCATAAGTAGTCTGAAATCCAAGCAAGTCACCAAAACGCTTGTGGTTGAAAGTGTATTCTGTCCCAAACAACCTAAAATTAATGTAGCCACCATCACTAGCGTGACCAACATAGGGCTTGTAGTTCAGCGAGCTCAAGAACTCCAAAGTGAGGTTCCTGTAAGTCACATGCATCGCATCAGTATACTCATCCCATTGCAACCGATTGCATAAATGCCTGACATTAGGCTCAATGCCTAATGCCTCCATGCAGCTTGAATTAGGATATCTGGTGGGCAGCATTGGATGCTGGGAAAGCATTGAGTAGCGTTGCTCCTATATTGGGTCACGAAAGATCACTGGCATAATGTCGAAATTCTCCATCCTGAAAAGTTAGGTTAAAAACAGAGGACACCTGAAATCGCAAATATTGTAAATGTTAGTCTAAACACACACACACACACACACACACACACACACATATATATATATATATATATATATATATATATATATATATATATATATATATATATATATATATATATATATATATATATATAAGAAATGAAAATATAAATTGAAATAGTAAAAGTAAAGCAAAGGAATAGAAATCATGGGTTGCCTCCCATGCAGCGCTTGTTTAACGTCGTTAGCTTGACGATTCGAATTTTATATATCAGAGATAGGAACCGGAGGGTCGATCCGAGTATGGCCAGGGCATTCTGTGGGGATGTTACCTCCTTGATATTGCTTTAGTCTTTGTCCATTTACCACAAACAGATTACAGGAATTGTTCCGGATTTCAACTGCTTCAGATTTTAGGATTTTGGAAACCTTAAAGGGGCCTGTTCATCTCGAACGCAGCTTACGTGGAAAAAATCGTAATCTGGAATTGAAAAGGAGAACAGAGTCGCCTATATTAAAGTCCTTTTTCACAATCCTTTTGTCATGCCATCCTTTGGTTCTTTCTTTGTATATAATGGCATTCTCGTAAGCGTTCTGGCGGAGTTCCTCCAATTTGTGGATATCGAGGATTTGCTTCTCGCCAGATGCTAGGTAATCTAAATTCAGGGTCTTGATGGCCCAATATGCTTTGTGATTGAGTTTAAAAGGTAAGTGGCATGACTTCCTGTAGACTAACTGGTATGGTGTAGTTCCAATAGGGGTTTTGTAAGTAGTTATGTAAGCCCACAATGCTTCTGTTAGCTTTTCAGACCAATCTTTTTTGGATATTGAAACAGTTTTTTCCAAGATTTGCTTAATCTCTCTGTTAGATACTTCCACTTGGCCATTAGTCTGGGGATGATATGGTGTTGCTACTCTGTGTTTTACTCCATACTTTCTTAAGAGTTTATCGAATATCCTAGATATAAAATGTGATCCACCATCACTTATGACAAGTCGTGGTACTCCAAATCTGGGGAACACTGGAAATTTTAAACATCTTGATGACTACTCTTGTGTCGTTGGTGGGTGAGGCTATAGCTTCTATCCATTTGGACACATAGTCGACTCCTACCAAAATATACTTGTTTCCCATCGAAGATGGAAAAGGTCCCATGAAATCAATACCCCAAACGTCAAATAATTCCACTTCTTGGATGTTCTTCAAAGGCATTTCGTCGCGTCTTGAGATGTTTCCAGTGCGCTGGCACCAGTCACATTGGACAATATAAGTATTGACATCACGCCATAGTGTTGGCCAATAAAGACCAGCTTGAAGGATCTTAGCGTATGTCTTGATGTGCTTGAATGTCCACCATAGGGTGAAGAGTGACAATGCTCTATGATATTTCTAACTTCTTCTTCCGGGATGCAACATCGAAAGATGTTATCTGTTCCTCTTTTAAAAAGGAGTGGTTCGTCCCAATAGAAATGTCTTATATCTTTAAAGAACTTCTTATTTTGTTGATAATTGAGGTCAGGTGGTATGATATCAGCGGCTAGATAATTCACAAAATCAGCGTATCATGGTACTCTGCTAATCTCTGAAACTGTTCCAAAGTTGTCTTTATCAAGTTTAAGGGGAACGATATCTAACTTAGCTATCAACCTGTCATATGTGAAATCATCATTTATAGGTAAATGTTATGGCTTCAAATGCTTTAGTCTGGAAAGATGGTTAGCAACTACGTTTTCTATTCCTTTTTTGTCTCGAATATCTAAGTCGAACTCTTGTAGCAAAAGGATCCATCTGAGTAATCTAGGTTTCGCATCCTTTTTGCTTAGAAGGTAACAGATAGTTGCATGGTCTGTATAGACTATAATCTTAGATCCGACAAGATAAGACCTAAATTTATCAATTGCAAAAACTACAGCTAGGAGTTCCTTCTCTGTTCTCGTATAATTGAGTTGAGCAGCATCTAGGGTTCTACTAGCGTAATATATCACATGTAATTTCTTATTTTCTCTTTGTCCTAAAACAGCTCATACATCGAAATCGCTAGCATCACACATTATTTCAAAAGGTTGAGTCCAATCCGGAGTTTGTAAAATGGGTGCTGAAATTAGCGCTTGTTTTAACTGATTAAAGGCTTCGATACATTTTTCATTAAAAATGAATTCAACGTCTTTCATCAGAAGGCCGGTCAGGGGTTTTGTTATTTTAGAGAAATCTTTGATAAAACGTCGGTAAAAACTGTTGTGTCCAAGAAAACTTCGGACTTCTCTAACAGTCTTAGGAGGGTTAAGGTTTTCTATCACTTCTATCTTTGCTTTGTCGACCTCAATGCCTCTTTCAGATATTATATGTCCTAACACTATGCCTTCTTTAACCATAAAGTGACACTTCTCCCAGTTTAATACAAGGTTAACTTCTACGCATCTTTCTAGGATTTTCTCAAGATTAATGAGGCAATTCTCAAAGTCAAACCCACATACCGAGAAATCATCAATGAATACTTCCATAATTCCGTCGAGATAATCTGCGAAGATCATACTGTTGGTGTAAGCCCTAGAGGCCAATATTTTTTGGTACTTGTATTGAATTATTTATTAATAATAAAAAAAGCATTTTCTTTATTATGGTTGATTAATAAAGTCCCTGGAATAGATAGTCCGTTTAATGTATTAAGTGTGACTTAATCATGAGAACACACTAAACATAAGGACACTATTCTTAAAGTATCCGTAGTCGAGCTTTAGTGTGAAGTGGGATAACATTAAAGCATTAAGATTATTATGTTTGTAGACTGATGATCACATCTCATGGATCATGGATAAAGAGTTATCAAGTCTTAAACATAGGTATGAATATTAAGAGTAATATTTATACCGGATTGACCCGCTATGAGAATATTATATAGAAAGTTATGCAAAGTGTCATAAGTTATTCTCATGGTGATAATAGTGTATTCCACTCTTCGACCTGAAACCACTATGGATCCTAGATGTAGAGTCGAGTGCTTTATTGCTGATCCAACGTTGTCCGTAACTGGATAATCATAAAGACAGTTGATGGGTACTCCACGAAGCATGCTGAGGGACATGAGTGACCTAGATGGAATTTTCCCATCCTGCATAACAGGATAAATGTCTATGGGCCCAATATTGAACTGGACAAGGATGACACGGTCTATGCCTTGTGTTCAATATAGACATAAGAGCAAAAGGGTAATTATACACATAAGTATTATCACAGAAGGTTCTGTCAGATCACATGACATTTTCGTGTCTTGGGTAGCAGTGATGTGTTGCTAGATACCGCTCACTGTTTATTATGTTAAATGCGTGATTTAATATAATTGCCAACGTCACGAAAACCTACAGGGTCACACACAAAGGACGGATTGATGAGAGATAGAGTAACTAAGGAATACCGTAAGGTACGGTGCCCTTAAGTGAATTATAGAACATCGTAAGGTACGGTGTACTTGAGTAGAATACGAAATATGGTAAGGTACCATGGGCTTAAGTGATTTTGGGCATATTATAAGATATGGGCCAAAATACACTTAAGTGGGCTTTTTAGCTTGAAGCCCACACAAGTGATTCTATAAATAGAATCCTTGTGCAGAAGCATTCAGGCGGTTGCATTATTTTCGTTTTCTCTCTCTCTCTCACTCAAAGCCTTCATTCGTACCAGCTAGCACTGAGATTGAAGGAATCCGTTCGTGTGGACTGAGTAGAGACGTTGTCATCGTTCAACGTTCGTGATCGCTTCGTGGATCTGCATCAAAGGTTTTGATCGTCACAAGAGATCTGCACCAAAGGTTTCAATCGTCACAAGAGGTAAATATTCTATCACTGATCATGACCATTCGTAAGGATCTCTAAAGGAGAAAATTTTAATTTCCGCTGCGTTTTGGACCGCAATTCTCCTTCAGTGGTATCAGAGCCACTTACGAAACCATGAATCAGATAGTTGTATATTTTCTGTATTAATATGATTAAAAGACAGAATGAATCAATTAATTAAACGGGCAATTAAATTTGGCATCATGAGTGTACGAGTTGGACGATTGATGTTGACTATGCTTCGGAATCCGACATTAGTATGGTGAAGCAGCGATACATCGATCGTCCATATGTTACGCAATTGAGACCGATCAACTTATATATGATATAAGTAATCCTAATGCAAAGTACGGTATATGTGATATACTGTTTCTGTTTCGTTCATTCAAACACTAAATGGTTGTTTTCCTTTGAGCGATCAATGGTCATTAGCTTCGGAATCCGACATTAGTATGGTGAAGCAATGACCCGTTGATCAATCATACTGAATCAACAATCGAGGTGTGTTTGACGGTCTGAAATTGGCGCATTAGGGTTGGTGACGGCACAAGGGTTGTGCCGTCAAAGAGTTGTGAATTTAGGGCTTTTTGGAACACGTGTGTTGACTGTTTCAAAGTTCTGTTATTTTGGCCGTGACGCTCGTGACAAGCTTGTAACGATCGTAACAAGCTGGACGTGACGGTCGTCACGTGCTTTGTGACGGTCGTCACATTCACAAGTCCAGAATTATAGGCGTTTCTGTTTTTGGCCGCGTGACGGTCGTAACAAGCCTGTGACGGTCGTAACACGCTGGGCATGACGTTCGTCATGGGCTGGGTGACGGTCGTCACACTTACAGGGTCAGAATTCTTGGGGTTTCTGTTTTGTGACTACGCAAGGGTTGTGTTGATGCAAAACGATGTCCATTTCAAATGAATTGTTCATTAAAAATTTTGGACAGGGGCGTTGCCCCTTGACCCCGTCCGCTGACCGGGCAGCGGAACCCCCGGCTAACTCTGCGTAGTGTGATCGGTCGCCGAAATTTAATTTGGTTTTAATTAATTAAAGGAATTAAAATTAATAATAATAATAATGATAATAATGTGTTTATTATTATTGCCTTGTGGTGATCAGTTATGGCCTTAGTCTTCCTTCATTTTGTTTTGGGTTTTAAATACGACCTGCGTGTCGTGCCTCTCCTTTTGATCTCTTAATGTAACTTCTTTTCTCATCTCAAACCCTCGTATGTAAAACGAGTTTCTTCTGGAATGTAATGTTATGAAGAAAGAGAAGAAGACAATGTTATGAAGAAAGAGAAGATTTCAAGATCAAAGGAGGACAACCTTGAAGATCTTGCTTGGAGAAGCTTAGAGAAGAATTCAATATCAAAGGAGGACAACCTTGAAGATCTTGCTTGGAGAAGCTTAGATCGTTATTAGGTTAACTTAGGTTCTCTCATTGGCTTGGGAGAACAATTGCGCTAGGGGCCATAACTGTTTTATTATGTATGTTGATGCATGTGTATGTATGTTAATGCATGTGAATATATGTTGATGCATGTGAGAGACGATTTATATGATAAATAAGCCGGTGAGATCAGAACAATTGCAATTCCCTCAAACTAAAATATTAAGTTTATGCTTTCCAAGTCTTAGCACTCATCAAGACTAGTATCGGATAATGTAGGTTTCGCCTACGCGAGGTGCATGATCTATATATTAGTAAGGTGCGATGGGATAATTGTAATATCCAACTGCTAAGACAATGGGTAAAACTTAACTAAACAAAATATAATAATATTATATATGTTTGCTTTCCAAGTTTTAGCACTCATCAAGACTGGTATCGAATAATGTAGGTTTCGTCTACGCGAGGTGCATGTTTTGTATTAGTTAAGGTGCGATGGGATAATTGTAATATCCAACTGCTAAAACGATGAGTCAAACTTAATTATAATTTTATTATATATGTTTAGAAGCAAGAGTTGGGAATAATCCATATGATGGATTGGAATAAGGAGTTATTCACCCAACTGAAATTTTCGAGAGTTGTATGAGATACAACTGGAAGGAGTTCCTACCTAAATAACCTAGTTTTGTGTAATCCGCCTACGCGGACTTAGAACGAAGTGAAATATGGATCTCGACCCACTAGAAAATCTTCCAACGGGGTTTTCCGAATCAAATGATGAGGGTCATTTGTTTTGAGTAAAATAGTGGGAGCATATTTGATTAAAGGCCTAATTAAATATGTCAATGATACTTATATTTTCTTAATCCTTATGTAGATAACCATGACAGCAAACACCTCTAACAACATCTTGCGATCAATCCTTGACAAGGAAAAATTGTCTGGGACAAATTTTCTGGATTGGCACCGAAACCTGAGGATTGTCCTCAAACATGATAAAAAGTTGTATGTCTTGGAGACACCTATTCCTGAAGAGGAACCTCCTAGTTCTGCACCTAAGGCAGAAAGAGATGCTTATAAGAAGCATGTCGATGATGCCAATGAAACTGCTTGTCTCATGCTGGCTACCATGAACTCAGAATTGCAAAAGCAACATGAGAACATGTCAGCGTTCGATATGATCGAACACTTGAAGATGCTCTATCAAGAGCAAGCAAGGCATGAGAGGTTTGAAGTTTCAAAAGCCCTTTTCCAAAGCAAGTTAGCTGAGGGAACCCATGTAGGTCCCCATGTACTCAAGATGATTGGGTATGTGGAAAACCTTGAGAGATTGGGTTTTCCCCTCGAAAAGGAACTTGCGACTGATTTGATCTTGCAATCGTTGCCAGATAGTTTCAGTCAATTTGTCCTAAATTTCAATATGATTGATATGGACAAATCTCTTCCTGAACTGCTCGCCATGTTAAGAACTTCCGAGCAGAATCTGAAGTCAAAAGGGAAGTCCATTCTGATGATCGGAAATGGAAAGAGACAGAACAAAAGGCCCACTAAGCAGGGTGATAAAGGGAAAGGCAAGGAAGTTGCCAAACTCAGACCCACTGTTGCTGCTTTGAAGCCTAGTGGAGGCATAGCAAAGGCAGGCACCTACTTCCACTGCGGCAAGACCGGACACTGGAAGAGAAACTGCCCAAAGTACTTGGAAGATGACAAAATCTCCATTCACAGGAAAAGGTGAAAGAGCTAATGATCTTTTGGCCCTCAAACATACTGATGTATGTGGACCACTGAACATACCAACCAGAGGAGGTTTTCAGTACTTCATTTACCGATGATTTCAGTAAATACGGTTATGTGTATCTAATGAAACTCAAATTGGAGTCCTTTGAAAAGTTCAAGGAATTCAAGAATGAAGTACAAAACCAACTAGGTAAGAATATTAAAACTCTTCGATCAGATCGAGGTGGTGAGTATTTAAGCCTAGAGTTTGATGACCATCTGAAAGAGTGTGGGATTCTATCCCAACTCACTACTCCTAGAACACCCCAATGGAATGGTGTGTTTTAGAGAAGAAATCGAACCCTGTTGGACATGGTCCGATCCATGATGAGTCACGCCGATCTTCCAAACTCCTTTTGGGGACATGCGCTGTTGACAGCAGCTTACACACTTAACCGTGTTCCATCCAAAAAGGTTGATAAGACACCATATGAGATATGGAGTGGTAAGAGACCACATATGTCTTACATGAAGATTTGGGGTTGCGAAGTTTATGTGAAACGACAAATTTCAACTAAGCTTGAGCCCAAATCTGACAAATGCTTATTTGTGGGGTATCCTAAAGAAACAAGAGGGTATTACTTCTACAATCCTTCTGAGGGCAAAGTGTTTGTCGCTCGAACTGGAGTTTTCCTAGAAAAGGATTTTATTTCCAAAGGAACCAGTGGGAGGAAAGTAGAGCTTGAAGAAATTCAAGAATCACAAAGCATTGATACACCTATGGAGGAATTAGAGCAGGAAACACAAGTAGTTGTGTAAGAGCAACCTGCTCAAGTAGAACAAGACCAGCGTATGTCAGGCAGGATACGTCACCTACCTGAGATATATGGATCAAGGTGATGTATTACTCATGGATCAAGATGAGCCTGTGACCTACTCATGGAATCTTCGTTTTGATGAAACAGTAAAACAATATGGATTCATCAAGAACGAAGATGAACCTTGTGTCTACAAGAAGGTTAGTGGGAGCATGATCGTATTCCTGGTATTATATGTAGATGACATATTACTTATTGGAAACGATATCCCTACCCTGCAACAAGTAAAGTCTTGGGTGGGGAAATGCTTTTCTACGAAGGACCTAGGTGAAGCAGCCTATATATTAGGAATCAGAATCTATAGAGATAGATCATAAAATGCCTGGCCTAAGTCAGAGTACATAGACAAGGTGCTGAGACGCTTTAATATGAATGATTCCAATGGTTATGTGTTTTGCTGAAATAGTGGCGCTGTGAGCTTGAAAAGTTCAAAGCAAGATACAATTGCTGATTCTACAACCGAGGCCGAGTATATTGCTGCCTCAAATGCTAGAAAAGGGAGTTGTTTGGATCAAAAGGTTCATTAGTGAACTTGGCATAGTCCCTAGCATTGTGGATCCCATTGGTCTCTATTATGATAACAATGGTGCTATCGCACAAGCTAAGGAGCCTAGATCTCACCGACGATCCAAACACATACTCAGGCGTTATCATCTCATTCGAGAGATAATAGATAGAGGAGATGTGAAAATATGTAAAGTACCTACACTTGACAATATAGCTGACCCACTGACAAAGCCTCTTGCGCAGCAGAAACATGATGGCCATACTAGATCAATGGGCATACGGGGTATGCCTGATTGGCTCTAGTGCTAGTGGGAGATTGTTGGTGTAAGCCCTAGAGGCCAATACTTTTTGGTACTTGTATCGAATTATTTATTAATAATAAAAAGGCATTTTCTTTATTATGGTTGATTAATAAAGTCCCTGGAATAGATAGTCCGTTTAATGTATTAAGTGTGACTTAATCATGAGAACATATTAAACATAAGGACACTATTCTTAAAGTATCTGTAGTCGAGCTTTAGTGTGAAGTGGGATAACATTAAAGCATTAAGACTATTATGTTTGTAGACTGATGATCACATCTCATGGATCATGGATAAAGAGTTATCAAGTCTTAAACATAGGTATGAATATTAAGAGTAATATTTATACCGGATTGACCCGCTATGAGAATACTATATAGAAAGTTATGCAAAGTGTCATAAGTTATTCTCATGGTGATAATAGTGTATTCCACTCTTTGACCTGAAACCACTATGGATCCTAGATGTAGAGTCGAGTGCTTTATTGCTGATCCAACGTTGTCCGTAACTGGATAACCATAAAGACAGTTGATGGGTACTCCACGAAGCATGCTGAGGGACATGAGTGACCTAGATGGAATTTGCCCATCCTGCATAACAGGATAAATGTCTATGGGCCCAATATTGAACTGGACAAGGATGACACGGTCTATGCCTTGTGTTCAATATAGACATAAGGGCAAAAGGGTAATTATACACATAAGTATTATCACAGAAGGTTCTGTCAGATCACATGACATTTTCGTGTCTTGGGTAGCAGTGATGTGTTGCTAGATACCGCTCACTGTTTATTATGTTAAATGCGTGATTTAATATAATTGCCAACGTCACGAAAACCTACAGGGTCACACACAAAGGACGGATTGATGAGAGATAGAGTAACTAAGGAATACCGTAAGGTACGGTGCCCTTAAGTGAATTATAGAACATCGTAAGGTACGGTGTACTTGAGTAGAATACAAAATATGGTAAGGTACCATGGGATTAAGTGATTTTGGGCATATTATAAGATATGGGCCAAAATACACTTAAGTGGGATTTTTAGCTTGAAGCCCACACAAGTGGTTCTATAAATAGAACCCTTGTGCAGAAGCATTCAGGTGGTTGCATTATTTTCGTTTTCTCTCTCTCTCTCTCTCTCTCTCTCTCACTCAAAGCCTTCATTCGTACCAGCTAGCACTGAGATTGAAGGAATTTGTTCGTGTGGACTGAGTAGAGACGTTGTCATCGTTCAACGTTCGTGATCGCTTCGTGGATCTGCATCAAAGGTTTTGATCGTCACAAGAGATCTGCACCAAAGGTTTCAATCGTCACAAGAGGTAAATATTCTATCACTGATCATGACCATTCGTAAGGATCTCTAAAGGAGAAAATTTTAATTTCCGATGCGTTTTGGACCGCAATTCTCCTTCACATACAACGTTGGAAAGTAGCTTGTGCATTGCAGAGTCCAAACGACATTCGTTTGTAAGCAAATGTTCTTTAAGGACAGGTGAAGGTTGTTTTCTCTTGATCCTCGGGGTGTATAGGTATTTGGAAAAATCCAGAATATCCATCCAGATAACAAAAGTAAGAGTGTCTGGCAAGACGCTCAAGCATTTGATCTATGAATGGAAGGGGCAAATGGTATTTCCTAGTTGCCTTATTGAGTTTCCTATAGTCTATGCACATACACCATCCGCCTTCTATACGTTTAGCTACATGCTCGCCCTTCTCGTTCTGCACGACTGTGATGCCTCCCTTTTTGGGTACCACATGTACAGGACTTACCCATTTACTATCAGAGATTTGATAGATTATACCAGCTTCTAGCAATTTAAGGACTTCCTTCTTTACCACCTCACTCATTACAAGGTTGATCCTTCTCTGATGTTCTCTAGAAGGTTTTGAATCCTCCTCTAGCGAGATCCTGTGCATACACACGGATGGACTTATACCTTTTAAATCAGAGATGTTGTATCCTACGGCAGAGGGGTATCTTCGTAAAACATTCAATAGTTGGTTTGTCTCGTCTTGGTTTAAGGTGGCACTAACTATTACTGGGCGGTTCATTTCTTTATCCAAAAACTCGTATCTTAGGTTCTTGGGCAATTCCTTAAGTTCTTGAGCTGGTTTTTGAGAATTTGGTGAAAGGTCCGGAGTAAGGGCCAAACATTCGTTAGTGTGAGATTCTGTTTCCTTTAGCTCGTCATCCTTTTCATTCGGGTTTGAAAATGGTTCGATCACAGGTTCTTCTTGATCAAATTCCCTTATGCATTCATCTATGATATCAATTGCGTAACATGCGTCTCCTATGATTGGTGTCATCAGGAACTTTAAAAGAATAAACTCTATCTTTTCATCCCCTACTTCGAAAGTTAATTTTCCTCTTTTAACATCTATTATAGCTCCGGCTGTTGATAAAAATGGTCTACCTAAAAGGATAGGGATATCGTCGTCTTCCTTGGTATCCATGACCACAAAGTCTGTTGGGATATAAAGTTGACCGATCCTAACTGGGATGTCTTCTAAAATGCCTACAGGATACTTAACAGACCTATCGGTTAATTGGAGGGACATCTTAGTTGGTTATAATTCTCCTATGTTTAACCTTTTACACACAGCTAAGGGCATTAAACTCACACTAGCGCCTAAGTCTAGGAAAGCTTTGTCGATTACATGACTCCCTAGAATGCAAGGTATAGAAAAACTACCAGGGTCTTTCTCCTTCTTAGCAAGTTTATTCTCGGAAATAAAGTTGCATTCCAAGGGTTTGGGATCATCAAGCCTACGCTTGTTGGTTAAGATGTCTTTGAGAAATTTGGCGTAAGATGGAATTTAGGTGATGGCTTCGGTGAAAGGAATCTCTACATGAAGCTTCTCTATTACTTTTATAAACTTTTGGTATTGGTTATTGATTTTGGTTTGTTTAAGTCTTTGCGGATATTGGATTGGTGGTTTGTACGGGGGTGGTGGTTTATAAGTTTTATCCTTGGCTTCTCCTTCTTGGTCGGTTTGTTTTTCGGGTTCCACTAGTTCTTCTCCTTGGTTTGTAGGTATATTTTCTTTAGAAGCTTTGGACTCGCTCATTGCTGGGTTATGAGGCCCTTCGTAAGCGGTCCCACTTCGTAATGAGATAGCGTTAGCTTGCCCTTGAGGGTTGAGTTGAGGTTGTCCAGGGAATTGTCCTCCAGGTGCAGTTTGTGGGGCTTGGTTTTGTGCTACCTGTGAGATCTGGGTTTCAAGCATCTTGTTGTGAGTGATTATTTGATCAACCTTAGTCCCTAATTGCGTTATCAGTTCGTTTATGTGAATGTTCTGGTTTAGGAATTCTTTATTTTGCTGAGTCTGGCCTAATATAAAGCTCTCCATGATCTTCTCAAGGTTAGGCTTCTGGGGCACAGCTTGCATAGGTTGATTTGGTTTTTGGGCTTGATAACCTTGTGGTCTTTGAGGTGCATAATTTTGGATAGGGTTATGATTTTTATAGGAAAAATTCGGGTGATTCTTCCATCCAGGGTTGTAAGTGTTTGAAAATGGGTTACCTTGGGCGTAATTCACTTGGTCGGTGTTCAGGTCGTTCAAAAGGTTACATTCCGACGATTCGTGTCCTTTAGATCCACAAAGTTCACACTCTGTATGCACTACCGCTACGGTGTTAGAGTTTGTAGAAATATGTTCGACCTTAAGGGCTAAGGCATCCATTTTTGCTTGCATCATGTCCATAGAGCTTATCTCATGTATTCCACCTTGGGTCTCCTTTTTCTCTATTGATGCTCGTTCAGTTCCCCATTGGTAATGGTTTTGGGCCATATCCTCAATTAGGTCACAAGCTTCAGGGTAAGGTTTGTTCATCAGTGCGCCACCAGCGGCAGCGTCGATGCTCATCTTTGTGTTATAATGGAGTCCATTGTAGAAGGTATGAACGATCAACCATTGTTCTAGGCCATGGTGTGGACAGACTCTTAATAGCTCTTTATATATCTCCCAAGCTTCAAAAAGTGATTCTCCTTGGTTTTGAGTAAATCTAGTTATTTGGTTTCGAAGAACAACAGACTTACTGGGGGGAAAATATCTAGCAAGGAATACTCTCCTAATATCTTCCTAGGTAGTTATTGAGTTAGCTGGAAGTGAATCTAACCATGAACGTGCTCTATCTCTGAGGGAGAAAGGAAATAATCTTAAACGAATCGCATCAGGTGAAGCACCAATGGATTTAAAGGTGTCGGCCAGTTGGATAAAGACTTTTAAATGTTGATTTGGGTTCTCAGTAGCGAGACCCGCGAATTGGTTCTGTTGCACTAATTGCAGTAAAGATGGTTTTAGTTCGAAATTGTTGGTAGGAATGAGAGGGTTTACTATACTAGAACTAGGTTCCTCGTCAGAGGGTTGGGCAAATTCCTTAAGAGGTCTCCGGTCGCGATTCTCGGCCATAGCTTTCTTAATTCGGATGAGTAAGAGGCGTGTACGAGTGTAACGTTCGGGTTCCGCTAAGGGATCTACTAAATTTCCGGTACTACGGGTTCTTCGCATTTACCGACTAATAATGCCTTAGTCTAGACGGTGTAACAATAGGGTACGAAATTTGACGAAGTTGGTCCTCGGCAACGGCACCAAAAACTTGATCGCTTTATTCGCAAGTGCACGAATCGCGTCAGAGTGATATAAAAGAATATCGATCCCACAGAGACCAAATCGTCAATCTATCGATTACTATCGTTACGATGTTTATCTAAGGCGGTATAAAAGAGATATTGATGTCGCAAAATAACAGTAAATAAAGAAAATAATAAATACAGTGCAGATAAAGACACGTTTGAATGTATTTCACGTCAGTTAAACAATGTTTCGATTATCTAAATAGAACTACTTATGGGGCAATATTTTCTACTCTTGAAAAGAATCCATTTAACAGGATCTGTCGCTTTCACGTATTCAGAACCGGGTTTACCCTTAAATTAAGGTCTTTTATTGTCACTTATAAAAGCTGCGCAAAACGCTAAAGTAGTAAACCTATTTTTAAGAAATAAGACTCGTAAGCTTAGTTGAAAAGTGATTTTGATTCGGAAAGTTTTACCCAAGGAGTTTCCTGATTTTAAATCTATCAACGCGTCCGAAAACAGTTTCAAAAATCGTTTTTCCTTAAAGTGATAAAAATTCCTAGTTAACTAAGTCAGGGTGCTTTCGCACTCCTTAAGTAGTTAAATCTAACCAAGTTTGTTTCGGAAAACTCAAATTAAAAATCAAAACAGCCCTTAAAGCATTTCTACAGATGCAATATGTGAAACATCTCTTTAACCGTGATCCTTACATTCTAACCTTTGAAAGATTTAGCCAGACATGGTAATACAAACAAACACAACGATATTGATCATGATGAAAAGTTGTTTTAGAATGTAAGGCGTAAAGAACAAGTAAAGCGTGTAAAATAATTAAAATGAGCAATAAAGATAATGGCGAGAAATTTAAATAAAGTAAAGACAATGACAGGAATTAAATAAAGTAAAACATGGCAAGAAATTAAATAAAGTATAGCATAGCAAGAAACTAAATAAAGTAAAGCATGACAAGTAAAATAAATAAAAGAGATTAAATTAGAACATGCTCCAAACGGAGGCTTTAAATTTGGTACAAGGAAAATAAACCTTTGACTTTGAAGATAAAGACGACAGCAAAATCAAAGTGCTCCAACTCAATTACACTACGGTGTGATAACCCCTCGATATGACGGATTGCCGCTTTTACAGATGATAATATAGTCTTAGTGTTGTAAACTAAGTTGGATGATTTGGAAATGAACTAGAACGACCTATTTATAGAGGAACTCGGCAGCATGCAAAGACCATGATGCCCTTCAACTTCTCCTTAGCGGGAACGTGAAATGCAAAGGTGGCACCCGCCACCCCTTCATGGCGCCCGCCATGTGTGTGAGTGGGAAAGTTCATGGGATCGTGGCGATTTCCTCCTGGTTGAGGGTTAATGTGTCATGGCTTCTCCTATAGCGTCCGCCATGCATAACGCTATATGTACAATATTTGCCGAAAAACCCTAATTTTTGGTCTTTTTGCTTCGTTTCTTCTAAAAAGGTCCCGAAAGAGATAAATATCTGAAAACAACATAAAAGAGAGCATAACACAAGCAAAATGATAATAAAGACCTAATAAACATGTGAAATCCGAGTAAAAAATGCGGTGTAATTCAGTGTGATCACAGATACCCTTCAATCATCAGTGCATATAATAACATTGATAATGGTTATCAAGATCCTCCTTCGACGCATGTCTTCTGTATTAGACATATTGCTCAGAATTTCATGCGGGAAATTAAAGACAAGACGTTGCGGAAGAAGGTTGTCAATGCAGGTTACACATTATCAGAACCTTCTTTCAAACACTACCACGAAGAAATTAGATTGTCAAACACAGATGCAGTACAGTGGATCGACAGTATTCCATTGGAGAAATGGACTAGGGCATACGACAACGGTCAACGTTGGGGCCACATGACAATAAATCTTGTGAAATCAATGAACTCTGTCTTCAAAGGCATCTGTAACCTACCTATAACCGCTCTGGTGCAAACAACATATTTTAGGCTAAGAGCATTATTTGAGACCAGACGTTCCAAATGGAGTTCAGTGTTGTAATCTGGGCAGTTGTTTAGTGATGCTTCAATGAAATTCATTAGACATGAAGTTGCCAAAGCAAACACACATGTGGTCACAGTGTTTGACCGCACTAAAGGTTGGTATAGTGTTGCTGAGCCCATGGATCACAATGAGGGCATGTTGATGGGACAATACAGAATCGAACTAGATAGAGGTCGGTGCGACTGCGGAAAGTTCCAATCCTTTCGTACGCCCTGCTCACATGTCATTGCGGCATGTTCAAAGGTTCGAAGGGATTCATCCTACTTGCTATCTGAAGTTTACAAAGTCACCAGCCTATCAAATGTTTATAAAATTAGTTTTTCCGTGGTAGCAAAAGAGGATTATTGGCCAGAATATCAAAGGGACGTTGTCTCGCACAACGAAATTATGCGAAGGAAGAAAAAGGGTCGCCCAAATAGCACCCGCATTCGAACCGAAATGGATACAACGAACAAAATAGTTAGATTATGTAGTTCATGCCGTCAGCCAGGTCACAATCGTACTAACTGTCATAGTGTTGGAACGAGCACTGTAACACCCCGAATTTAATTAATTAATTAATTTGAATTATTTAGATTTTTATATGATTAATGGATGTTTTAAATTAATTGTGTTGATTGTGGGGGTAGGTATCCTTGAAATAGAAGTATGGATGAGTAAGAGTTTGGTATAGTTGTTGATAATTAATTAGAATTTTAATTAGTGATTGAAATAAATAGTGTTTTATTCGAATTAATTAAATAAATAATAAAATAACTAGAATATGAGCATCTTAATTAAATAATGAAATTTAGTTATTTTACTTATTTAATGGGGATAATGAGAATTTTTAATAATTAACATATAACTATTTTATTTAATTGGTTGGAATAAAATAGAAGAGTAGAAATAGTAGGGAGAAAAATAAGAATATTATTAGTATTATTTTATTAAAAGAAAATTAGAGCCAAGAGGGGTATGGTGGTAAATAAGATGATAAGTGAGGGCAATGGTGGAAGTTCCTAATTGAGGGGGGATTAAGTTAATGATAAAAAAGGTTAGTAAGAGAGTTTAGAGGGTTTTACGTAAAATAGAATTTTATGGTGAGAAGAGATAAGGGTTAGGGCTAAAAGAAAACTCCATTGTTAGAGCTTGAAGTGTGTATCTTGTTGGAAAATCTAAGGTAAGGGTGAGAATTTGTTCCAATAGTAAAGGGTATGATAGAAGGATAGAATGGAGGAACCCTTAACCTCCTTAGGGTTAGATGTTTTGATTCATAATTTGAATTGGGATGCTATGATGGTTATTATGTGATGATTATATGATGGATTTCATGTACATTATATGCATGTATTTTTGTGTTTTGGTGATTGAATCTATATTCATCATTGTTGTAATTTCGAAGGTTTTAGGCATAATCTTAAAATTGTGATTAAATGATTTACTTGTGTTAAAACTGTAAATTAACTTTAGATAATTAGAGTATTGCATAGGTTGTAATTTGCTGAGCATTTGGTTTTTTACGGAATCGAAATCGGAGATCCAGAAGGCCTCCAACGATGAAAAATGCAGAAAAATCTGCATTCTGTCCGTCACAATCGCGAAACTTTTTTTATGTTTTTCGGTCGAAATCGTTTTGATCATAATTTTTGATCCGTAAGTCCAAATTGAGTGTCGTTTGAAGCGTTGAATATCTGAAATAAAGGGCTATAACTTTATTTCAGGGATAAAATAAGTTTGGTGATTATTTCATGGACATTTTTGGGGTTGAAGAAGATGAAAATTATGTTGGAAATTTTAGAAAACAACAACTTTTTAATAACGCATTCGTGCACGGTTTTGATCATAACTTTCAACTCGTGAATCATTTTAGGTTGGGGTTTGAAGCATTAGAAAGATGACTCTAAGAGATATAATGTGATGGTGATAAGTGAATTGATTGAGTATTATTCCTATGTCTACTATATTGGTGAAGTTTTTGTTCATACGTTCAGTTAATGAATTGTTGACACATCCCGACGATTTTGGTCATAACTTTCATTTCGTAAGTCCGATTTTGATGGCGTTTGAAGTGTTAGAAAGATAACACTCATACCTATAACATGGTAGTGATTGTTGAGATGTTTTAATAATATTTACATGCTGATCCGCTGTCGCACGCGGATCAAAACGAGTAGTTTTTCAAAAATGTAGTTTAACGACAAATTGACTCGGATTATCGTTCTCACAAGGATTCTTGAATGAATTAACCAATGATAGTAACAATTAATGGGGTTTTGGTTGGTTTAGGATTCAATTAAAAAAAAGGATTAAAATAAGTGATTATTGAAATAAGCTGTAGCAACAATTTACTGATTCGGTCTTTGCCTATCATCGACTATCGTAATTACAACCGCAGATTAACTATTCCTATTCGATTATAATATCAACTGACAAGCGCAATTGATAGTATAAGTTGTATGTTCCTTTTATCCGAATTAAGCAAACGGGATTAAGTTTCATGAATTAAGCAAACATGAATTAAATAGACTCGATAACGAATTAAGCAAACGAAATCGTGACTATAGTTAGGATCACACAATCAATCGGATTAAATCAATATAGCATATGTAAATCGAATTAAGCAAACAAAATACATATATTAATATTGAAAGGAATAAAAAACCTGAATAAGAATTACTAAAATCTCAAGGTATCGGAACCCGAATACAACAAATTGTTTGGATCGATTAGTTCTTCATGAGAATTCTTGCCAAAGCTTTCAAGTATTTCGTGAATCGTCCTCCTAATGTTATGTGGCTGCTAGGTATATGGAAAACAAGGAATTTGGTTTACAACCCAACTGGATCGAAAACATAACCCAAGCCCAAAACTAATGACCCAAAACTTAAATAAAACTAATGCTGCAACTTCAACGAATTTTCTGGCCCTGTTACATTCTGATTCAGCTCTCAACTTCTGAATAAAAGTTGTAGATCTTTTTCTTAGCTTTCCATCGACTGGTATCACGTCTCAATCCGATACTCCTAGCTCAAGATATGATTTTTCTCGCGAAAGCTGCTAATGCTGAAAATTAAATACGAAAATTTAATCACTATGCCAAACAAGACCTTAGACAGCGCTTTTTTTGGCCTTAGACAGCGCTTTAAAGCGCTGTCTAAACCTCCGCTGCTAAAGGTTTAGACAGCGCTTTTTTAAATCTTAAAAGCGCTGTCTAAGCCCCCCCCTTAGACAGCGCTTTGGCCAAAAGCGCTTTCTAAGACCCTCCTATTTTAATTTTTTTAGGTATACTTTAGACAGCGCTTTTGGCCAAAGTGTTGTCTAAGGGGGGGGGGCTTAGACAGCGCTTTTCAAAAAGCGCTGTCTAAGCCCCCCCAATTTTAATTTTTTTAGGTATACCTTAGACAGCGCTTAAGGAAAAAGCGCTGTCTAAGGGGGGGGGGGGGCTTAGACAGCGCTTTTCAAAAAGCGCTGTCTAAGCCCCCCCCCCCTTAGACAGCGCTTTTGCCTTAAGCGCTTTCTAACCCCCCCTTTAGACAGCGCTTTTTACAGAAGCGCTGTCTAATGTATACGAAAATTTTTGTAGCTTTTGTTTTAAATCCCATTTTTTCCAGGTTTATAAACCAGAATTTCTACCTGTTTTCAACCAGATTTTGACAGACAGTTATCACATTTTATACATGCCATTTTGGCCTTTTTTCTACCAATTTTTGGCTAACAAATATATATATATATACCAATTCAAACCAATTTTGTACACATTTACAAATATGACAATTAGTATCAAAATATATACAAATTTATGTACACATTTACAAGTCATTACATATACTACAAATGTACACATTAATTACACAAATTTATGAAAAAACTTTGAGCTCTATCATGAATTGACACCACTCCTCTTTGATTTCGTCCACTTGATCCTTTGTATAAAATGCACACTTGAATTCCTCAAAGTACTACATAATAATATAACATATTTTGAATTAATTCCAACTATTTAATTATATGAGATATGTGTAAATATAAAAATAACTCATAGGTTAGAAATACATACATCGGTGGGAATCACTAATCGGCCCAAAGCAAGAGTATCCCGCATAAACCTCAACACGAAATACCCGCAATCTATTTGATTACGTTGTTGAGGACACTACATGAAAAAAAAATATGGATTATAAATCCTAAGTTTTATCAAGTGTCATCACTAATATAATAAAAAATGTGGTAATTAAAAATATACCGCCACTTTAATCCATGTAATGCGGTTGGCGCTCCTCCTTGAGGTTTGGATATCTCGTTGGGCCCGAAAAGCTTGTAGGACGCTAATAAAATAAAAATGAAGCAATTAGAACAATTCACATAAACTAAGAAAAATTTGAACATTCTCACTTACGTGTCAATTAGGTCCTTCATATCCGGGTATGTTGTCCAATCATTTCCTAACGAGTCAAGATAATACACAATTTCTCGGATAGGATTGATTGCAAGCAACAACCAATGTCCACTGTAATGATTAGGCAAATGTTAGATGGTAACTTGGAAAATAATTATAATAGATGAATTTAGAATGAAATGCTAACCCGGTATTAAACGGTATAAAAAACAACTTCTCCGCATCTTTATTCTCCATGAGGATCCGAAGAACATACTCCGTCACGGTATGCGGTCTACTTAAGATTAAACCTAAGTTGACGCTCGCGGGTGCTAAGAATCCGAATGACTCGTCCAAATCATTGGGGCGCATCAATTTGTCATACAAAAACCTAATATAAAAACATCATTAACACCTCTTTTGAAACATAAAGTAAACCGGATTAACATAAAGTAAACATCATTAACATAAGTTGTTTAATTAATAAAACAAAGTAGACCGGATTTACCTAATATATGTATTGACAATGTTGACGCCGATTTCTTCATGACCAAAAACTTGCATGAAGTCTTCATTACCAATCATTTGGTCGTAATCAAAGCCGAAAATCCCTTCCTCCATATGTATAGTCCGAACACCTCCGGTCGGTATATCGGTCATCTCTAGAAATGTCCTGAGGCACGACCTATACTTGGTGGTAGGTTTTTTCCTAGCTACGGTCTTCTTAGCACCAGAACTTTTTACCCGTGCGGAGGCGTTCCTAACCTCCTTTATTTGTTGTGCGGAGGCATTGCTAACCTCATTTTCTTGAACCTACATGTCATATAAATAGTTAGATCAAATTAAGAATGTAACAACTTCCATGAATATATGTCATATAATTGTATATTACCTCTTTTCTTGATTTGGATTTTGTGGGAGTCTATTTAACATAATCAAGGAAAATATGTAAGTAAAATTTTAAGCATAAATTTTAAACTTTGAATATACACATTAAAGTTAACATAAGTTTTAAGCATACCTCATATCCTACGCATATGAGGTTTGTCGGCCATGCAACAAACGAACCTACTGCTTCGTGCACCGTTGTTGCATCCGAATCATCGCTAGGATATGGTAATAATGCATTCGGGTCAACTGCAATATCAACTGATACCTTCAAACATCCAGCAGGGAGCTCTCTAGTGTGGAGTAATACTCCGCTAACGTTATGCACTTTTCCCTTGCCAACCATCCGATAGTGTGGTGACGACAAATACAGCTGACAATGGGAAATGCCCTAAAACCAATAATAACAAGAAATCGTTAATGTGTATATATGTCAAATACATAATTTAAGCAAATAGTTCAATTTAAGACAATTATATGTAATTACCTCTGGAATGTTCGGCTGAAAGGTACAGTTGATACTGTTTTTGTCCGAAGCATCTCTGTATACCGTTGAGGCGCTAGCCTCTCTTTCTCTCCTCAATGCATCAAGCTCAGCTTGCATGGCTTCCAATCTTGCATGAAGCTCCCGATTACTAGGAGCCTTTCCTTTTCTAACACTGAGGGAGGTCGGAGTGACTCCAAATCCCTTACCCCTCACCCGACCAGAATACTCAGGGACATCTAATGCCCGACTAAGTATGCTCTTAGTATCATCGGGAGATAGAGACTGAGATAGCTCCTCCTGAAAAATCAGATGAATACCGTATACTTGTCAAATATGTGTATAAAAATGTTATTCAATTAATGAAAAAATATTATACTTACACATTTCTGGTATACGTTTAAAACTTCTTCTTGTGGAACTCCAGATTTGCCCACACGGGCTTCCTTCCACAAAACATGTGCAGGAAGAGATGTTTCTGAACTTTCCTCCTTCTGCAGCTACACATTAAGTCATACAATTTGATCAGATAAAACTAATATATGATGAACAAATTTGTTTTCGCAATTTATAAATACTTACCATGGATTGTTCTAAGCGTCCATATCCGACACGTCCTTTTCGGTACGGATATGCGGGACTTGATGCTCTTTCCCGATTCGTAGCACTTATTCTTTGAAAAGTCGGGTCTTGTCTCTTGGATTTGAAAGCTTCCCATTCTTCAGCCGATATCAAACTTTCATATTTTCTAGGAAGCTCCGCATCCACAAAATTACCATCCGCATCCTTAAGGAACTTGGATGATAAAAATGTCCGAAACCCTCTAAGAAGCTTTCCGGCCAATTTCATGCAAAACCCTCTTCTTTCTTCTTCGATGTTAAAACATCGCTAAGAAAAACATACAGATTGATAGTTAGTATCGGTAATTGAAAAAAACATAATTGATACCGTATAATTAAGGGCCAAATGATTGTACCTTTATCTCACTCCAAATTTTTTCTTTGGACTCTTTCAACTCTTTATTTCTCCAATCATCACATGTAATGAGAATTTCATTCCTTACTAGTGCACCGATGAAACTAGTTAAGGTATGCCCATTAGGTTCTATAAGTTGTCCCTGGTTGTTCCAAGAGACATCTAGTATGATGCCTCGAGATCTTCCTTGGACCACCCTTCGCATTACTGTGATGCCTCTTCGGATTTCTTCTTCCGCGGATACTTTACTAACTTCCTCATGTTGGTCATCAGCCATGTCTAACCTGTAATAAACCAAGGAAACCATCAAATATCAAATATAACTTATAATCAAAACAATTGAAAACAAAAAAATAAAGAAATCATGCATTATCAGATATAACTTATAATCAAAGCAATTGAATACAAAAATATAATGAAATCATGCATTACCACATATAACTTATAATCAAAACAAATGAAAAAAAACATAAAGAAACCATGGATAATTTACCTAAGTCACTAACATCTCTTTCTTTTCTTTGTTGGAATATTAATCACTTGTTTCTTAGCAATGCGTACGGATGAATTGATCCAAATTCCCTCATTATGATCGTTTCTTATATATGACTCATCCGGTATAAGATCCTCAACTTCATCATTTCTATTCAACTCATTCCGTCTAATGCATGACTCATTCTCAACATCAATATCACATTGATCGACACCGCTATCATCAGTCACTTTGTTAGAGAAAAGCACTATAGACCATTTTGTACTCTTCGGGTCATTCACATAGAACACTTGTTTAGCTTGAGATGCTAGAATAAAAGGTTCATCTTTGTACCCCACCCTAGTAAAATCAACTTGCAAAAATCCAGACTTATCCATTCGTATGCCACTACTATTCACCCACTTGCAACCAAAGATGGGAATCTGAAACTTCTCGTAATCAAACACCCAAATATGCTCAATAACTCCAAAATATGACAAATTTGCATATTTGGGGTTTAAGTCCTTCATACTTGATATATGCATTGCTTCAGCTAGCACGGTGACACCACTATTTTGCATAGTACTCTTATCATCTTGTTCTTTGGTATAAAATGTGTATCCATTAATTGAATATGCGCTATGAGAAAACACATGCAAACTTGGACCATACGCCAAACATCTCAACCTTTCTGTTACCGAAGAAGGATCTGAAGAGCGCTTCAAATAAATATGATCCTTCAACCATTGTATGAAACTTTGATTGTGCTCTATAACTATCCAATTTTCATTTCTGTTCGGATTTAACCTTCGGAGTACATCCTTGTGCATTTCAACATATGGCTCAACCTCATTATTATTGTGCAGAACATACAAATGAACTTGATCCCGTTCATCCCTTGATATTGTCACAATTTTATTCCCAATTAATTTTTTACCTTCCATTTTGTCGAAAATCTAAGCTCTGGGGAGTCCAATCGATTGAACGTTAGACAAATATTCAGTACAAAACTCAACAGCTTCTTCAACAATGTATCGTTCAACAATACAACCCTCTGGTCGACTTCGGGATTTCACGTACCCTTTTAATATTTTCATATACCGTTCAGCAGGGTACATCCATCTCATATAAGCTGGTCCACACAACTGTGTCTCTTTCACAAGATGAACAACTAAATGAACCATTATGTCAAAAAAAGACGGAGGAAAATACATTTCAAGCTCACACAAGGTAATTACAATCTCTTTTTGTAGTGTTGGTAAGATCTCGGGATCGATCACCTTACTACAAATTGACCTAAAGAAAAAACACAATTTAGTTATGGCACTTCTTACTTTTTCAGGCAAAATAGAACGTATACCTATCGGTAGAAAATGTTCCATTATAACATGGCAATCATGTGTCTTCAAATTCTTCAACTTGAGGTCTTTCATAGAAACAAGTCTTCTGATATCAGATGAGTATCCTTCTGGAACCTTAACTTCACTCAGAGACTTACACAAATTTTTTTTCTCCTTTCTAGATAAAGTAAAAGCAGCAGGTGGTAGATATGTTCGTCTTCCTTTCTTCACGGGTGCTAATTCAGTTCTCATTCCCATTTTTAACATGTCCTCCCTTGCTTTAAGGCCATCCTTAGACTTGCCTTTTATATTGAGTAATGTACCGATAACACTTTCAAATACGTTTTTTTCAATATGCATAACATCGAGAAAATGTCTCACGTACAAAGACTTCCAATATGGCAATTCAAAAAATATCGACCTTTTCTTCCACCCACCTTTCACAATCTTATGTGCAAAAGGCTTGCCAAACTCAGTACGCACATCTTTCACCTTTTCAAAAACTTGTTCACCTGACAATGCGGGTGGAGCTCTACGATGTTCGGTGTCTCCATTGAATGCTTTTCTCCACCCACGGTAGTGATGTTTAGAATGTAAGAATCTACGATGACCGAGAAACACGTTCTTCTGGCAAAGTTCCAATCGAATCGTATCGGTTCCGTCTTCACAAACAGGACACGCACGTTGACCTTTAATGCTATACCCAGATAGATTCCCGTATGCTGGAAAATCATTAATTGTGCCAAACAACATCGCCCTCAAATTGAAACTTTCTTTCCTATATCCATCATAAACCTCCACACCGTTCTCCCACAAAATCTTTAAATCTTCGATCAGAGGTGTCAAGTATACGTCTATGTCATTCCCTGGTTGTTTAGGCCCAGAGATTAACATAGATAACATCATGTACTTACGCTTCATACATAGCCACGGAGGTAGGTTATAAATCATAAGAATCACAGGCCATGTGGTATGTGAGATACTTTGAAGACCATGTGGGTTCATTCCATCAGTAGATAATGCCAATCGAAGGTTTCTTGCTTCTGATCCAAACTCAGGATAATCATTATCAATCTTCGACCACTGTGGTGAATCAGCCGGATGCCGATACATTCCATCAATAATTCTTTCATCTGCATGCCAAGTAAGATGTCTTGCATCGGTTTCACTACGAAACATGCGCCTAAATCTCGGAATTATCGGAAAATACCATAAGACTTTTGCGGGAGATAATCTTTTCTTATATCGAGACAAACCGCATTTAGGGCACTCAGTTAACATTGCATATTCGTTACGAAACAAAATGCAATCGTTAGGACAAGCATGTATCTTATCATAGCTCATGCCAATAGAGCACAACATTTTTTTTGCCTCATAGGTTCGATTAGGAAGAACATTATCATCCGGTAGCATTTCTCTCATAAGGGCCAACAACTCTGTGAAACTTTTATCCGACCATCCATTGCCCGCCTTTAAGTTGTACAACTTTAATACCGCAGAAAGTCTTGAGAATTTAGTGCAACCGTTGTACAACGGTTTCTCTGCATCGCTTACCATCCTCTCAAACATTTCAGGACAATCATGAAGATCTTCTTCCAGTGCTTCTACAATCTCTTCAACTCGATCACAATCGTATGTTTCCGTGTCTTTGTCGTATGAAGCATAGGTCGTACTACTTTTTCCACTCGATTCAACATTCTCGTTAATTTTCTCACCATGAAATATCCAGCACTGATAACTTTGATCAATTCCATGCCTCAGCAAATGCGATTTCAATCCATGTGCGTCAACCTTACCAATATAACAACAACGCAAGCAAGGACAATGCATTCGTCTGGGGTTTTCAGCGTGTTGAACAGCATACTTAACGAATTCCAAAACCCCACTCTCGTACTCTTTGGTCATTCGATCGGCACAGATCCATGTTTTATCCATGGTTTTCCTACTTATTAAAGTAAACAATTAATCCATACAATTATAAGCTAAGGTAGTATCTTTGAATATCCTAACAATTATAAGCTTTAATTCATTTTAAACTTCAAAAACCTATACATAACCAATGTTAATATAAACTTCAATAACGTATCCGATACGCCAATATACCAACTTTAATTACCTCATCACTTTCATTTTTTATATTACAAGAATCAAACTTTTTCTATTACAATATACCTATAACTATACCTATAACTATATTAGAGTTCGTTCAATCATTTTATGGGAGAAATCTTGTTCCTTTAGAATGAAAGTGAGATGAATAACACTTTCACAGTTAAAAAGAAAAAAAACTACCTATTCAATCTTCAAGTATAATCACTAAGGAAACATGAAGTTTGAACAATATTAAACATCTAAATCCAAGCCTAGTCATGACAGCCCCAACATGCAATGCATTTCAAAATTCATCATGCATACCAAGCAAGTATAAAGAAAATCAAATTGCATACACATATACATACACAACTCAATATACATACATACACAAATTCCCTCATTCCCAAATCACCAACTATCATTAACATTGCATTTTATATGTTCAATATACATACATACACAAATTCCCTCATTCCCAAATTCCACTCTTAACCTTATGTATTTGTAATCCACATCATCACTGCTGTGAAAAAAAGAAAAAGAAGTATCTTGAAACATACTTATATATATGCTCAGAAAAATTCCCTCATTCCCATCATCACTCTTAACCTTATACACAAATTCCCTCATTCCCAAAATCCACTCTTAACTTTATATATATGCTCAGAAAAAACACACAAACACAGGAAAAACAATAAAAAAGAAAAAGAAGTATGTTGAAACATACCAGTTCGAACGTTGAAATAGGGTTGAGATTGTTGAGATTGTTGAGATTGTTGAGATGAGGAGTGCGTGCGGTGGCGGAAACGGTGGCGGAAACGGCGGCGGTCGCTTGTTTGGGTGACGGCGGAGGAAAAAATAGGGTTTTCGAACGTTGAAGGAAAAAACGTGTTTTGGGTGTCTGAGAGGTGAGTGAAGAAGAGGGAAAACAAAAATACGTACTGAGAACGAAAATGCAAAAAAATTTATTTTAATTAGACCTTAGACAGCGCTTTTGTGGAAAGCGCTTTCTAAGGGGGGCCTTAGACAGCGCTTTCCAAAAGCGCTTTCTAAACCCCCCCTTAGACAGCGCTTTTAGTATTTTCTTGGAACATTTTCAGCGCTTTATTTTAATTTTAACCTTAGACAGCGCTTTCTTTTAAAAGCGCTGTCTAAGATGCGCTGTTAAAAGTCATTTTTGCCATAGTGAATAAGTGCAAAAATAACATAAATTATGAAAACACATTAAAACATAAAAATAATCAAAGCAAACCGAAGAAATGCTTAAGTACAAACATGGAAGAACGTGCATCAAAATGCACTGATCAAATTCCCCCACACTTGAACTTTTGCACTCTGAGCAAAATGAAAAACAAAACAAAACACAGACATATCAACGGTTACTCATTCTAGGCTACAAGTCATCTTCGGTTAAGTTTACTTCGATAAGTACTAATCTTGCACACTAAGGACATTGTAAGAATACTAATCCACAGTTATGCAGACATAAACCTCCTGAATACACAAATCAACTCGAATCATGTTATTATATTAAAGCCTAACTTACTCATCCTTCTTTGACTCTTTTTCATTCAGGCGCAATCACATTAAGCTCGTTATCTCCACACACTCATATCAAGGCGACCGGTTAGTGGCTCTGATCCTTTTTACACGGGATTCTAGTACCTATGTGGCATAACCCTTTGCTTATTCAGTTGTAGTTGCGGGGGATCGGACCGTAATCCGTCCTACCAAGTTCAGTACCAGAAACCGCTGAACCAACTGACAACTAGTCTTATTTTCAATTTTTTTTGAAGGTTCTACATCCGTTGGGTTAAGTGACCGGGTGAGGGTCACCAAACTTAGAAGGTGCATTCCCTTTTTTCTTTCTCTTTTTTTTTTTCTTTTTCAGAACACTCACTTATATTCATCGGCTTCCCTACGTAGAGTGTGTGTGAGATGGTGCTAACTGCTGAAATAAACTACTCAAGAGCTGTCAGAAAATGAGAATTTAAGGCTAAAACATAATAAGAATTCGAATCGATTTCCATATGCAGGAGACTTACGGTGTTAAGACGATACCGATCTTGTGAATTTTTCCCAAGTCTCCGCAAACTAATCTCAAATTATTCTATAGCCCAAAACTTTCAACAAAAATGCAATTTTTTTTTAGAAAGAAAACAAAAACAAAACAAAACAAAGAACAAAAACAAAGAAAATAAAGTATTCCCTCCCCCACACTTAAAATATGCATTGTCCTCAATGAAAGAAACAAACATAAAATAAGAGAGAGAAGAGAGAGGAAAGAACACACCCGAGTAGTCAAGGAGGATAGGTGATCACATAAGCAGCCTTTCCCAAAGAGATATATTCTACATTTTGGTTGATGAATTGTTGCATTGTTGTAATATCATTGTGTGATAATTATGTTGTTATGTCGATGATGTCAAGATGTTGACGAGTTGTTGTTGTTTGTTGATATTATTCATGTGGTAACATGAATTGGTTGTTGCATGAAGAATGATGTGATGCATAAATAATGAGATGTGTGTGGGGATCCTTTAGATGAACCTTGTTGTGTTAATGCATGTTATTTAAGAGTCACGCATCTTGGTGTACGAGCTTCGGTCCAATTTTGGTGAGCCTCGATTTTATGGTGATGGATCGGGTGCGAGTAGCTAATTCTTATTATGTGGAATTAGTGAACCGTTACTTATGTTGATAGTAACGAGTTTTGGTGAGCATCGATCCCATTGTGATGGATCAGGTGCGAGTAGCTAATTCCTATTATGGGGGATTAGTGAAGCGTTGCCTTTGGTGATGGTGACAATTTTGGTGTTCTCTGGTTCCATGAGGGAGTCGATCCTATGATGGGGATCATGGAGTAAGATGAACCTGAGTGTTCATATTTTGTACCACGTGCATGTCGAGTCGGTGTTGAGTACATTGCATAAGTGTTGCATTTGTATTGGTTGTTGTTGATGTGTTGTTGGATGAGATGTTGTTGCATATGATGTTAATGATAATTGAGATGTGGTTTTGTATGATGTGGATGATAATTGAGATGTTGTCGTGTATGATGTTGATTATGATTTGGATGTAAGAATGTGATATATTATTGTGCATGATTGTGTAGATGTAGTACTCTATTCTTCATTCTATATCGTTATTATTGAAATGAATTCTCACCCCTTCTGTTTGAATGTTGCCTCTACATGGGCATCGTGCAGATACTCAAGAGTAGTATTGTTGAAGTAAGTGGAAGGTAGCTCTTGGATTACTTATTTATTTTGTCGCTTTTATTAATGGTACCTTGCTCTGATCATGTAACACCGGGTTGGGTTAAACGCTTATTTTATTCCTTATGTCTGATTATGTTGAAGTAATAAGACTAATTTTATTATTGAGAATTTTTAAGATGTTGAGTTGATTGATTACAACTCTCTTATTTTGTTATTAAAATTGAAGTTGAGACTAGATGTTATTACTTGTTTTATCTTCCATAACTGTGATGATAATTCCGCTGCGATGATACTTTAAAATGGAAGTGAGCATGCAGTGACAAGTTATGAATGTCTTATTATGTGAATGCATAGTACAGATCAGATGAGAAGGATGTCGTGTAAACATCCCAAGTATGATTCATATAAGTGGGATATCGTGTAAACATCCTTATTACAAATGTGTGTATTGAAATTTACTGTTAAATCTGTGTTACGGAGCAGGTCATGTGTGTTATGAATGTGTGACACCCTACGTGGTTTTATTTAATATTTAATTTACGCGATAAATTATGTGTGGGGTTTAGGGTGTTACAAGCACAACCAGATAAATTCACATGTACATCTGTTGCAATATATGAAAAACTAAATTTATTTCATATTATAAGTTTGTGAGGAAAATACCATTACATAAACAATAACACAAACAATTAAAATAACTATAATACAAGAACTATGTGATTGCAACCATCAAAACAATTTTGAACATGTAATGCATCATTCTATGAACGCCTCGGTCAGTCTTGATATCCACCCATTCACGCACTTCTCCATTTTGGTTGAACGTGGGCACAAGTCATTGGATTCTTCTAATCCTTTCACCATCTCCAATTTCTCCATCTAACCAACTGTTCAACGTCCGATTAAGACGTTCAAACGAATCTATATTCCAGAGTCGAATCTTTATCGGAGACGCAACAACGGAAAATATTAAATCGACATTTCGCTTGTGAATCTATTCAGACATGGTTAAAACTCAAAAAGTTGAAGGATAATGGAGTTAAATGAAAGAAAATATGGTAGTAGGGGAAGATTTTCTATGAAAAGTATTGCATACAAGGCGGGGTATTTATAGTGAAGAGATATAAAATGCATGCGCCAAGAGGGTATGCGCCTACCATGTCAAGACATGTAGGCGCCATTGGTATTGGCGTCTCCTCATGAGGTACAATGCAGGCGCCATAGGCATTGGCGCTTCCTCATGAGGCACAATGCATGCACCATGGGCATTGACCCCTCCTCATGAGGCTTCCAATGCAGGCGTCTAAGGCCTTGGCGCCCCCTCTTGATGCAAGACGGATGCGGCTGTTCATCTGATGCATCTTTTTTTAAAGGTGGTTATTTTGGAGAAAAAATTGAAAAAATTATTATTTTGGAATTATTTTTGAAAATGGTGGTTATTTTTTAAAAAATCAATCGAGAAACTATATAGGGTAAATAACATTATCCATGATGCCACTGAACCATTTCCAAAAGCCTAAAAATTGACCAAAAGCTGATGAAATGCAAAGGAGTAACAAAGTAACAAAAATGGAATCAAAATTTAACGTAGCACAAATCAAATCTAAACTCATAATTACCATTTTATAACCACAAATGATTTATCATATCTTGGTGAATTCGTGAGTGCAACAGATGAAACTTTCAACATATGCTTGAAGATGCTCTATAATTGAGAGACGGGGAAAGTGAGAGACGCGGTGATGAGTTCGCGTTTTCGATTGAACTTAGGTTTTTTTGATGGTTAAGAAGCTGTAACTGTGAGAATGAGAATTTTGCTAATTTAATTTCCTTTTCTAAATGGTCATTTTCGTATCATTATCTCATTGTAATTATGATTAACATTGATATAATTAAAAGTCAGTTTTTAATTATGATTTAGAACCATATTTCTCTACCAATATAAGTATGATTCATATGCAGTGGTTATGAAGCATTTGAAACATTTTCATTATCAGTATGTTATTTGTTTCCATTGTCCTTGATTCATGCATTTCTTGATCCATCTTGTTTCATCCTCCTTACTTCATCCATCTATTTCGATTTCATCCTCTTTTTCTACATTCGAGAAACCTAAATTCATTATAACATATTGATATACTATGATTCCTTCATTAATATTTTTGGTTTTTCTATTATTTTGACTATTTTAAAGTTTCTTTAGGATAATTGCAATCAGGATCTTAATTTTGATGAGTTAATTGTTAATTAATTTTTATTTTAAACCTTTGAGGTATTTGATTTTATTATGTTAATTTATTTTAACAAGTTTGTTTTCCAAAGATTTTGATTATTACTGTTATTGTTGCTGCTTTATAGTATGTAAATGTATATTAAGATGTGGGTCTCGATTGAGTTCGATGAAACATTATATCTATTATCTTTAAAAACTTAAAAATGTGATTAAGTTTAAATACAGTAAAATAAACATATACTTTTTAATATAAATTTTTTTATACCTCACTTAATTTAAAAAAAAATATTTGACTCTTAAAATGTTCAATCTTATTTAGATCCATATTAAAATAGATTTCAGTTTTTATATATTTTAACAGCTTAATATTTATGATTTTAATTTAGTATTAGGAATATATAAATTAAAATTATACATAAATATATATATCTATGCAAATTGTATTTTTTTAATGATAAAATGGTAATATTTGTACTAAAAATTGCTATAAATATTTGTAAATATTTAATAAAAAACATGAGATCATTATGATATATGAAAAACACAACTTTCTTATGAAAAACACAAATTTGTTATTTTTTTATTCAATTTATTTTATTATGTATTGAATATTTATAAGAAAGATGGATACATTGTTCAATTTATTATTAAATATGCAAACGAATTTTAAAGATGGTTAGAAAATGTATATAAAATTTGTATCTCTTTCTTCTTTATTATTAATCATTATTATTGATATGAATAATTATTTTTAATTACTAATAATACTAATATATTTTGTAATTCAATTTTATTTCATGTGATCAATATGTATTAATAATAACTAATATTGTGAAAAAAATAGCATTCTGATTATGAAAGAAATATAATTTAATGCTAAATAACAAAAAAAAAAGCAAAAAAAAATTATATTAATTTTTTTTTATCTTAGCAAACAAAATCAATTAAGAAAAAAATGGACTGTAAATTTTTTTCTCATAAATTCTTTAATATCCTGAGTTTTGTTTTTACCTAGAATGAAAAATCTTTTGATCAGATTATTTTGAATAATTATTTAACTCTTTGGAAGACTGTATTTCAATATTTAAAGAAGACTATATTTGTCATTTTCATGTACTTATGTAACATTCTAATACAATTGTAATTTAATTATTCAACATTTACGGTACTAAAAAATAATATTATTATTATTGAAATAAAATATTGCAATTAAATGCGTTTCAATTAGCAAATCAATATATAAGTTGATTGTTTTATGATACTACAAATCGTTTCTAAAGGATTTTAGATCCTTCAACATAATTTCGTATTTATAATTAGTTTCATTTCTATATTAATTGAAATAATTCAAATTTTAAACAAAAAATATATTGTCATTATTAGTAGTGTCTTTACGTATTCCTTGGGATTGAATGATTTTTTTATGTAAAACTTTCCATTACTTTTATTGAGACCATGTTACTTAAAATTATATCTATTTACACCCATCTTTACCTTTTACTATACATCTTTGATTTATTACTGATTATAAAATCATATCTATTTAATTTTCAATATTATTAATTTATTATCAATTATTAAATTTTATCAAATATTTACCCATCAATAATAAAATCACATCTACTTAATTTTCTTGTACCTATACATTTCGATTTATTATTAACCATAAAATCCATCTATTTAATGCAATAGTATCAATATATTTTTGTTTTAATATCAATTATAAAATCATATATGATACAATATTTATCTATTTCATATTTAGTATTACGATCTAAAAATAGTAAAATTAATAATATTTGTGTGTAGAGTTATTTAATCTTCATTTGAATTGTTTACATGAAACACAAAATTATAAATTATACATCATTATAACATTTATATATATATTTTTACATCCATATTTTTTTCTCATGTTTTTCACACATGTTTTATAATTTCTTTTATAATTATACATAATTTCTTTCACATGTTTTTCATGTTTTATAATGATATTTATCTATGCCATATTTTTTTTCACACATGTTTTATAATTTCTTTTCTAAATTTTATACTTGTATAAAGTTACAAGTTGAAGGATTACATACCAATTATACCATAAACTTATATTTTTTATTTTTATAATTTTCACAAAAATAAAAAGTATTAAATAAACAAATTTTCTTTAAGAAATAACAAAAAAAACTCAATTAATACAATAAAATTTCCTTTAAAAAAATATAAGATTTAATATAAGGAATTAATAGTACTACCGAAGAGGGTGCGCAAACAGTTTCAGCATCATAAAAATTGAGATTAGGGTTTGGGCCATTAAGTGCAGAATAAATAATAAAAAACTTACATTGATAATTGATTAAAAAAATTATGAGAGATTGATTTAATTTATTAATTAAGGTTTCGGAGAGAGTAGAGAGAGAAAAAAAGAGATTGAAAATTGGTAAATAAGTGACCCTGGAGTAGAGAAATGGAATTGGAATGGAGGGTAACCCTTCCCTCATCTTTCACCATGCGTACCTCTTAACCGCTGGTTCTGAGGCTGGTTCACTCAGAGTTGTAAATCTATCTTTAAAATGGTAACACAAATAATAACTTACCAATATCATATTGGTGTGGAATAGCACGTTGCAAGTTTGAAATAGCATTTATGTATAAAGATTTTCATACACAACTATTAACTGTAGTATTGATTTAGAATTTTATAGCTTAAAAACTATGTTTTACCAAGCCCATCCACAGTTGTATTCTAAGAAGATTGCCCATCCACAGTTGTATTCTAAGAAGATTGCATGTAAATCAGTAATTGACCATATCTGCTAATCTGATACCCAAACGTCTCACTGATGCCAACTGCTAACTAGATGCTGGTTAGATGATAGTCAAATATATAATTGATGATGGTTAGAGTGGTGGTTACGATGGTCATATTAGAGATCATAGGTGGATCAAGTGGTGATCGAAGGTGATGGTTGGAAGTGGTTATGAGTGGTGGTCGGTACATGTTGGTGATGGTCAGAATAGTGGTGGTCGAAGGTGGTGGCTAGAGACCATTGGGGTAACAAATGGACATGTTCGCCCCATTTAGACCTGCTCAGCAAAAGCCTGTAAAAAAATGGGGCGAAGTTGGATGGGCATAATAAAGGGTACCGGACATTAA
Source organism: Lathyrus oleraceus (assembly GCF_024323335.1). Taxonomy (NCBI): domain Eukaryota; kingdom Viridiplantae; phylum Streptophyta; class Magnoliopsida; order Fabales; family Fabaceae; genus Lathyrus; species Lathyrus oleraceus. The sequence continues at coordinate 464,281,142 of NC_066584.1, read as the reverse complement.
ACATTTGTTTGTCCCAAAAAAAATGAGTGGGATAGGACCGACCCGTTGGATATTATACCTTAAAGTCTAAAATTTACGAAAATTTCATGCCTGCTCCATTAATGCCTGCACCCACAAAAAACAGGGCTGACATAGTACGGGGTGCAGGCCTAAAATCTAAGTTCGGCCCGCAAAAAAGTGTGGGTGAATGGGCATGCCTGACGTCCTGGACCCATTTGCCACCATATTGATCATTAGTGGTGGTCTTATCTTTAAAAAAAGAGATAAAACAAGCGAAAACAGTACAAGATAACTATTGGTTGCTGTCATCGTCATCATCATTAAACGGCCCAGAAAGAACTGGTACTCAGGTGCTAGCCAAGTGATTAGCTAGGAAGGCTACTTGGGCAAACATCTAATGAAATGATATGGTGTTATCTCAAAGCATCATGTTATCATCTGCAAGGATGGTGTTGAAGAGAGCTTTTGTTGGAAAAGTCTAAGGTAACTCAAAATCAAACTCTTCCAGGCTTTGTTGGTTGGTCCTGGTTGCTGGAGAGCCTAGTGTGCATGTTCAGCCGGGGCACTTTGCTTTAAGACACCATATCTCTAATCTTCATCTGCTTTAAAGTATTCTTCTCAATCATTGAGCAGCTAGGATCAAACTTTTCCCCCTCTAGAGTGACTCTAGCTTGAATCAAAATCTTTGTGATCAAATCCTTAAATAGTAACCATTAGTTACCACTTCTTCGGCAATCTAATATATGTTGAATTACCCAACTGGCCTAATTGGTCTCAATGTCGCGGCTTGGTAGCCAAGTGACCAAAACATCGGTCCTCAACAGTTGCACGTGGTTGAATTTCCTTGGAACTAACACATGGGAGACCACATAAAGAATGTGATGGAAGGTCGCAGTCATATAACCCACGGTAAGAGGGACTCTATGACCCGCCATTAGATCCGAAATAAGGGATTGAGTAGAAGTGAGAAAGTTGAAGTTCTCCAAATAAGACCTTGTCAAGGCAACATTTATGAAGGAGATGTTCTCCAAGAATCTTGTTCTTGGGCAAGAAAGTTAGGTGATGGGACTAACCCAATAGGTTGGGTGTCATCAAGGCAAGAAATGCATTTAAAATCTGATTGAACATTGCAAACAATGCTAGAAAAATGCATTTAAAATTAGATGGACCATTGCAAACAATGCTAGAAAAACTAGAAAGAAGCAAAAATTAGTACATTATTCGCTATTCTATATCCTAACAGATACATTATCAAGTAGCATGTCACATATGCATCAGAGGGAATCAATTGCATCAATGTGAAAATATCTAAGTAGTGTGCCGATCCATTACAAGTTTTAAACTTTATCCTTTTTTTCCTTCCAATTTTATTAAATTTCATTTAAGATTATCTAAGCAAGACCTAACAGAAAAGATGTAAGTGGTGTGTGATCCTTTGATTTCAAAAAATTTCCTTTTGGGGGGGCTTGAAAAGGGCCAAGGCCCAGAAAAGAAGGAGATTACACTGCCCTCGTAGATAGTGCATCCGCTACATAATGCACCACAACATCCTTAGGGCAAATATCAAAATAGACTAAACCTACTATATTGCTTGTATCACATGTGTAGTGAACTGAAATCCATCAATGAGAGAGAAGTTTCTTGTTTCATGATGTCATGTAAAAACTCAACCAACATTGACTCAGTTATTTATTACTTTTGATAAGGATTTGAATCAACAATTGTGTTTATTCACAAGGATTTGAATAAAAAATTGGGTTACCTACCAGTATTACATATAAGTCAAACATGACAGCTTCCAGATCTTAAAAACCTTATGCTTATTGATATTCACCTAACTAATCAATCAGTTTGTCAACCTTGTCAGCTTCAAAATCAGCAACAATAAATAAAACACACATAGCTTATATGTATTGAACTAACATAGAAAAAAGTTAAAACTCCTAACCTTCTTCTAAAAAGGGGCATTCCGAGAATTGAACTCGGGACCTCTCGCACCCTAAGCGAGAATCATACCACTAGACCAAATGCCCATTTAGAAGTAAGAAAGGTTAGGTAAGACCTATGTTGTTTAGCGATGAAAATGTGTATGCATGCCATATTGTCAGCTGCAGTTGTATTCTAAGATTGCATGTAAATCAGTAATTGACCATATCTGCCTATCTGAATACGCAAACGTCTCAATGATGCCAACAGCAACCAGCTGCTAACTAGATGCTGGTCTTCTCATGATAATGAGACCATTGGATGAAGCTAACAAGTTTTTCTAGGTAAGGTATCAAAAAGAGTCCCCAACATGGTGTGGCACAAGAACTAAATATTTATGATGATTGTGAGTCATAAATATAAGACCATGTAGGAGTTGTCTTTATCATTCATATTTTAATAATTCTTTTACTATGTAGGAGTTGTATTGCCAAATTTACATTTACAATACTATTATACACAAGCTCATTTGCCATTTCTTTATAGTTTTGTTAGTATTTTTCATGGTTTTCTCTACTTCTAGTGATTGGACCACTATCCACATGATCTATTTGCCATTTCTCCTAACTAGAATCGATCGATTTCCTCCACACATGTCCAAACCACCTAAGCTGAGATTTAACAATTTTTTAGGTCCTGAAAATTGAATAACAGCAACAAGCTATAACTGAGAAAAGAAACAATTGGTAAAGGCTGTTTATTATCAAAGTAGGGATTTACAATAGATTGAGAATCACACTGCCACAGAGCCGGGTTCCTATGGAGACGATTAAAGCATTCCATCCACCTGATGTTAGTTGTTCTTTAACTACTAGTACTACACATTAGCATAGACATAAGTTAAACCTGACAGCTTCCAGATCTTAAAAAACTAATACGAGAATCATACCACTAGACCAAACGCCCTAACAGAAAAAAAATCATTTTGTGAATCACTTAGTTCATGTCATTAATTTAGGAAAAAATGAATTTAGGCCTCTTAGTTTTACCACATGTCATTTTTTCATTCAATTGATAGCCAAATTTACATTACTAATAATACACACAAGCTCATGGTTGAATTTAAAAAAAAAAAAAAGCTTATGCATCTTAAAGTACACATAAAACAACAATCAAGTTTTATCTCACTAGATAAGATTGGCTAAATAGATCAAAAGTCATCATAATGTTCTAACACAAATCATATATACAACCAAAATAAGGACCACTAAAAATTTCTTAATAGTTTCATTAGTATTTTTCATACTTTTTCTCTATATCTAGCCACCAAACCACCATCCATATGATCTATTCTCATTACTAGAGAATTAATAGATTCCCTTGTTACATGTTCAAACTAACTAAGCCTATATTTAACTATCTTATCTACATTAGAGATCCTTTCTCGTCTAGTAACTCCACCCATCCGGTGCAGCAAGCTCATGGATCTCAACCCTTTTGGTGTTGACTTTTTACTACCAACCACTTCATCTCATACAACAATCCAACTTTTTCACATGATTATCTAAGAAACTATATGTCAATTGTCATTGTAAAGGGAGAGTTTGTCGTAATAGGATATGAGTCTGCCTACTGATACATAATTCATGTATCTTAGCATTCATCTCGAGGCTTAAAACTGATGTTTATGGGTATTTAGCTAACCAATTAATAAGTCAACCTTGCAATTTATCGATTTTCAACAATAAATAGATAACACTAAGCTTATTTGGATTTAACTAAAATATTGAGAATCAAACTCCTAACCTTCAAAAGGGGCATTCTGAGAATCAAACTCGGGACCTCTCACGCCTAAAGCGAGAATCATACCACTAGACTAATATTTGTTTTCTAATATCTATATCCAATAGGATCTGATAAAGTAATCTGATCATAACTAAAGCAAAATAGCCCTCAAATCAGAATGCTATCAACATTCAATACCTTAGTTATATGGTGACTCGTGAGATGAATAAATGCATTAAGCAAATCAAACTATGCATCAGAAACCACTTTGATAAAGCAATGCACGCCCACAATGCTTAAAGTAATTTTTAGGCCTTAAGCATTGTGCTTGCCGAGTTTTTCTGTATTTTTATTGTTATTGTCATATTTGGTGAAATTGGGGGTTCTGTCAAAGCCATGAAATTTCCTTTTTAAACTGTTCCCTTTAATTTTGATAAAGGGGGGAAACTCGGTTGTTAGCTGCAGTAATCGCACTGTAAAATATTGAATTCATCGAAGGCAATGAAAACTTACAAAGATATTGTTGTGAATTGTGATATTTCAAAAGTAGGGAGCCTACATTACATTGCTCACTCTTCAAAGTTCAAAACCTTTGATTAAAAGGTTTATACTGTACTTTGAGCTACTCTGAACATTTTTATTTTTTGACCTATCATTGAACATAGCACTGTGAAGTTGAGCCTTCAACAATTATAGTAAGTCACATTTTGTATTCTATCTTAAAATTGGGTTATTCAACATTACAAAACCAACCTACAATGTCAAGGATGCTCACCAGTCATAACCCCTGCCCTACTCGTAATATATAACTATATATTTGTATCATTTCAAATAACACGAACATATAAAATTACAAAGTTACAAGTATCAAAGTTTAGAATATATACAATAAAATAAAAGCAAATTATAAAGAACTAATAAGTATAATAACTAATAATATAAGATATCTACAAGATATTATACTAATAAAATGAGTATAACTACTAAAATATGAGACAATTATGGAGCACTGGAAATAATAAATAACCCAACTCTATTTAAAAAAAGGGGCATTCCGAGAATTGAACTCGGGACCTCTCGCACCCTAAGCGAGAATCATACCACTAGACCAAATGCCCACGTTGGAATAGGGAACGTTAGGTGAGATCTCTGTCTTCTGTAGTGTTGAAATTGTTCATGGATACGACATGGTCTGCAGCAGTTTTATTGTAAGATTGCATGTAAATGACCAAACCTGCAATTGTTACTTATAACATCTAAATGATAATGCTATCTAACCTCCTAAAGCTAACATGCTTTTCTATGTAAGGTATCTAAAAGAGACACCAATATGGTGCGGCACAAGTGCTAAATACTTGAATCCTTAAACTATTTGGACAAGGGTTATATTCTTAATCGGAGTGTTTAGAAAAATATTTATTAGAAAAGGAAAACTTCTTAAATGACCTCATAGTTATGTTGCTATGCATAAGCATACTTTGATTTATGCAAAAAAAAATACATATATTATTTATGATGACTCAGGTTTTAATTTTGGATTTGTCTTGAAAGACAAATGATAAACTATGACTAGCAACAGTCTTCTGTGACCAACATGTTTTTCAGCTAACACCAATATAGTATTCATGTATTCCAGCATTTATCTCAACAAGGCATTCTTCACATGCAGTCTCTCTGCTGTTAATTTTTATTTAACTACTACTAGTACTACACGCCAGTATGGCAGTATATACATAAGTCAAACTTGACAGTATCCGGATCTTAAAAAATTTAAAATACAAAAACTGATGCTTATTAGTATTTTATTTAACCAACCAAATATGTCAATCTTGCCAGATTTCAGTTTTCAATGATAAATAAAAAATCAATGAGCTTGTTTGTATTTAACTAAAACATTGAAAAGCTAAACTACTAACCTTCATCAAAAGGGGCATTCCGAGAATCGAACTCGGGACCTCTCGCACCCAAAGCGAGAATCATACCACTAGACCAAATGCCCTAATATGAAAAGATTTAATTTGTAAGTTTGTTGTGACAATTGTATAAAGAAAAGAATAAAGCTTATACCTCTCTTTTCACCACATGTCATCCGTAAACAAGTTGATGCCAATATTCTGTCCTAAAATCCTTAACCAATAGGAACCGATTATGTAATCTGATCATAATTGAAGTAAAAGAACATTCAAATCAGAATGCTGTCAACAATTTTTGATAAAACAATGCAAGCCCAAAAATGCTGAGATTGATATGGCACTTAAAATTCTGTCTATTCTATCTTAAAATCTTAAGAAATAAGTTGGCCTTAATTCAACTTTATAAAGCTAAGATCAAAGATGCTGACCACTTATAACCACTATTTAAACCCCCAAGGGGTTGGTCTGTGGTGAAGGCTTTGGTCCTGAGATTGTGCTCCTCTCAAGGTCACATGTTCGAATTCCGTTAGGTGCAAACAATTCCTGTGTTGGGCCAAGTTCATACGGAGCCTTGCTCTGGCTTTAAGCAAGACGCCCGCAAGTGAACAGTGGGATTGGTCTCCTTGGATTAGTCAGGCAAAGGCAGAATACCAAGATTTCAGAAAAAAAAAACTTATAACCACTATTCATATCATATTACTATCCAAGTCATGACTTTCAACATTCTATAATGTAACATTCATTCAGTTCCCTAATTGTTTTACAATATAACTCCTTTTCATGTTTCGAATTTAGAAAGTGAATTCATAAGTATTTTACAGGTGACCATAAGTAACCACAAAATGCGCAACAGTTCGAAGAAACATTTCAACAAACAGTTAATGGGCATTCAACGTAAAGACATATATTACATAAAAACCAAAATAAAATTATTAAAACATGTCACTAGATCAAATGGGTTTTCAACGGTGTGAAAAATTTCAATGTAGAATGGCATGTTAGGAAGAGATTGTTGGTTTAGTAGAGGTACAAAAGAGTGAATTAGAATTGACTAAGAAGGGTGAAACAGTGCAATTAGAATATTGAAGAAGCGGAGAAGATGAATAACCTGATGATGAGATTGGAAGTTGTGCTATACGCATGCATCGGTGATGATAAGAAGCTAGAATTTAGCTGTGTTTTGGAAAATGCTTGAAGCCATAACTGGAAAATGCAATTTACTCTATTTCTTTCTTTCTTTGGAAAATGAACCGTTTTACAAAGGAGTAAAAATTAAGCTCAGATAAGATGACATATGGAAAGTTTTTATTTAATGTCGACTTCAGATTTACTACATGTCAATATTTTTACTTTAAACTATTTTATTTATTTAGATTTTTTTTAAATAATCATTTTAAAAGTAATATCAAAATAACACATTTTTAAATTTTCAAATAAAAACATTATTCCTCTAAAAATATATGCGTCATTTGATATGTATACATATGATATTTGCAATAAAGTGTTATTAGGGATGACATTAACATGCACGTTAAGTCAAGGCGCATGCATTATGACATTAAGAGTATGCGTCATTACATATGGCACATGCTTTTTTATATATATATTTTAAAAAAATTATAATTATAATTATATTAAATTGAAATAAAAGAGAAAATGAAAAATAAATAATAATATTATGTTATAAAGTTAAAATACACAACAATTGACAAGAAAATCAACAACTCGCCCGATCGAAACGTATATCTGTTCCACATCCCGATGTGTTAGCCTGCCTTTGAGGTCTCCTACGATTTTCCTGAGATGTTTGGTGTCTTTGAGTGTTGACATAATGCAATGGTGGTTAGTGTGAAGGTCTTGCGAAAGGTTCAACGGTATTTCACAAATTTGTCATCATTTCTTTCCAATAGTTGGGGTTGTCGCCAACGGCGCTGCTGTAATTGAGTTCGGTGTCCATATTATCATAATTGGATCGTTGTGGTTGAGTTATTTGTGGACAGTAAGATTACCTGAATTGGGACATTGAATCGTTTTGGAAACGAAACAATGATTTAAATATCATAAGATTTATTTCATAAATATCATAAGATTTAGTAACAATAACTTAAAAACAACCGTTAAACAATAATTAACCAACCACACAAACAAATACAACAATTAAACAACAACACAAACAAATACAACAATTAAACAACATAAATATTTGATTACAACTATCAAAACAATGTCGTAAGAACATCTTTATCAGGTGTAACATGTTAGATAATCGGGTATGATAATCCTGGATAACTTCGAAGAATCGTGTTCGTACACTTTCCGAACAAAGTATTTCGACCCTATTCTTGCCTGGATTCACGAAATCTTTGTGGGGATAATTCTTGAAGAACAATTTGTTTCTGGAAAAGAGAAATGTTCAGGAATGTAGAGAGAAAGTTTGGTTTCGTTTTTTTTTTAAACTGAGGCCAAATGACTCCTTATATAGGAGATCAATAACAGAAACCGAAAAGACGCAATTGTTCAGAAACGGTTACGTCGGTTGGGAAAGGGTTCAACTGTTCAAAAGAAAATTTCGAACGGGACGCTGTCCCGCACCCCGCCAGGGGCTTCACCCCTTGGAACCCCGTTTCAATTATTCGCATTCAATTATACGTTGGCTCGACGAGCGTGCACTCTGCACTACCCCTAACTCGTTTCCAAGCTTTAACGCATAATTGCATCGGCCTATAGTAAATCACATTACTACTAAAATACATTTATGATACTAAAATCACCAACAAATCCCCCCCCCCCCCCCATTTTAGTGTAATCCTTGATTTACTCAGTACATACAATAATATATACAAGGGTATAACACACAGGTATAACGATCAAACAAATGCATAAATGAAAATGTCTTGCGATTGAATTTTCATCTTAGTACAAATACACATTCCAAATACTCGAAATCGGGGTGTCATAGCGATTGAACCCGTCAATCCATTTGAGTGTCTAAAGATATAGTACACATATGTTTCTTACAATACTCTACTATTCATACTTGACACTTTACAAGTCATGTGTCATTATCCATTAATAAGCATATAGGAAGCCAAGTCCAAGCTTCTTGAAGCGGCAAAACTTCATGCTCACATAGGTGATTCTTTTAATCGTGCACCTGCATTTGCAATTTTCCAAAAGAACCATTAAGAAGATATAATTCAACCTAGCCATCACTTGCAGGTCTGAGCACATACCTTGGGAAGATAAACACAATTGCTCCAATCTCTAACTATGATCTTTCCACATTGAATTCTGCTTCTAATGTTGTATTAGAAGGGAATTGGGTATACCATAGCTAATAGATTTAAATGGACTTTAATCCCATCCCAATTACCGACTTCTTCACTAAGTCTCTAGCTAACCCCTTCGTCAAGTGGTCAGCTAAGTTTTGTTGCGACCGAACAAACTCAATAGATATCACCCCATTCATGATTAATCCCCTAATCATACTATGTCTAACACCCAAATGTCTAGACTTTCCATTGTATATTTGACTATAAGCTTTAGCCAATGTGGCAGTACTATCACAACGGATAGAAATTGGTGATATCGGTTTAGGCCATATCGGAATCTCATATACCAAATTCCTTAGCCATTCCGCTTCTTTACCAGCAGCAGCTAGTGCTACAAACTCAGATTCCATTGTGGAACCAGTTATACATGTTTGCTTCTTGGAAGCCCATGAGATGGCACCTCCCCCAAGCAAGAACACCCATGCACTTGTAGAGGATGAATCTTCAGCATTATTTATCCAACTAGCATCCGAATAACCCTCTAACGCCGAAGGAAATCCCATATATGACAATCCATAATTCATTGTACCCTTCAAGTACTTGAATACCCTAGTTATCGCATGCCAATGATGTCTACTAGGATTACTAGTAAATCTGCTCAACTTTCCAACCGCATAAGCAATATTCGGTCTAGTGTTAATCATAGCATACATCAAAGAGCCTATAGCTTTTGAATGTTCGAGTTGATCCACAGGTTTACCTGTATTTGGCATAAGTTTTTCTCCCGGATCCATGGGAGTACTTACTGGAGAACAACTTTCATAATTGAACTTCTTGAGTATTTTCTCAATGTAATGAGATTGCGTAATTACAATCCCCTTATTCTCCCGTTTAATCTTAATACCAAGAATAACGTCCGCTTCTCCCATATCCTTCATGGAGAACTTTGATGACAAGAAATTCTTCGTTTTATCAACTTGATTTTGGTCGGTGCCAAAGATCAACATGTCATCAACATATAAACAAATGAAAACTCCTTTACCGGAAGTATCAAATTTGCTATATACACATTTGTCAGCTTGGTTTAGAATGAAACCATTAGACAAAACAACCTCATCAAACTTTTGATGCCACTGCTTCGGAGCTTGTTTCAGCCCATACAACGACTTAACTAGCTTACACACTTTATGCTCATTACCAGGCATTACAAATCCTTCAGGTTGCTTCATATACACTTCTTCCTCCAAATCACAATTCAGAAATGCTGTTTTGATATCCATTTGATGAATCACTAGATTATGAATAACCACCAAGGCAATCAACAATCTAATAGTAGTGATACGGGCAACAGGAGCATAGGTATCGAAATAATCAATCCCTTCCTTTTGTCTGAAGCCTTGGATAACTAATCTAGCTTTAAACTTGTCAATTGTACCATCGACTTTCATCTTCTTTTTGAAGATCCATTTGCAACCCAATGGTTTGCAACCTGGTGGTAAATCAGATAATACCCAAGTATTATTTTCCATGATAGAACCAATCTCTTCGTCAATTGCTTCTTTCCAAAAAGCAGAATCTCGAGATTTCACAACTTCATCATACGTTCTTGGATCCTCCTCTATACTATAGCAATAATAGTATTGAGTGTCAATCTGATTCTTTGATCCCTCAACTAAATATAGTTGAAAATCAGATTCATAAGATCTAGATTTTCTAGCTCTTTTGCTCCTACAGGGTTCAAGTGTCTCACTTGGCACATCATTTGAATGATCATCCCTTAGAGATTCATCTGAATTAGGTATAGAGTCATTTGGTCTAGGTATATAAGAGAAACATTTCTCATCAAATATGGCATCTCTCGATTCTATAATCGTGTTAATAGAAATCGAGTCATTAGGTTCTATAACATAAAACCTATAGGCCTTGGAGTGCTCAGCATATCCAACAAAGATGCAAGCTACACCCTTTTCACCCAAAGTTTTCCTTTTTGGGTCCGGGAGTCTAACCACGGCCCTACAACCCCAAACACGTAGAAATGTTAAGTTGGATCGTTTCTTATACCAAAGTTCATATGGGGTAGTCTTGTTCCTTTTATTAGGAACCCTATTTAACAATTAGCAAGTCGTTAACATAGCTTCTCCCCAAAACCCTTCACTCAAACCAGAGTAAGATAACATGGCATTCACCATTTCCTTAAGCACTCTATTTTTCCTTTCAGCCACACCATTTTGTTGAGGTGTATAAGGTGCCGTAGTCTCATGAATGATTCCTACGGATTGGAAAAATACAGGATCATAATATTCACCACCTTTATCTATACGTAATGTTTTAATCAACACATTCTGTTGCACTTCAACTTCAGTTTTATAAATTTTGAATTTATCTAAGGATTCGTCCTTAGCGTGCAGCAAATAAACATAGCAGAATCTAGATGCATCATCTATGAAAGTGACAAAATATTTTTTATGTCCTAATGATGGAGTAGCATGCAAATCACATAAATCACTATGTATCAACTCAAGAATGACAGATTTCCTTGTTATACTTTTAAAAGGTTGCCTAATGATCTTTGTTAACATGCAAGTTTTACAATTTTCTACATTTTTATCAAAAACAGGAATTAAATCATCTTTAGACATTTCATGCATTCTTTTATAATGTACGTGTCCTAGACGAGCATGCCATAACAATGAATTGATAACATTCGAAGAGGACATAAATACAGAACCAGAATCATTAGGAACTCCATTCAAATTCATCATAAACATACCATTATTATAATATCCAAATCCTACAAACACACCAGACTTCAATAAAACATATTTATCGGATTCACACACTTGCTTGTATCCAAGCTTATTTAATACAGAACCAGAAATTAAATTCTTACGTAGTTTAGGAACATACAAAACATTAAACAAAGTAATAGTCTTTCCAAAACTGAATTCTAGCACCACGTTTCCTTTGCCTTCAACGGGAGCGAAGTGATCATCTCCCATGTAGAGGACAGAACCATCTTCCACTGGAACAAGAGTCTTGAACCAGAAACAATCCTTGCAAACATGTGTTGTAGCGCCTGAATCAATCCACCACGCGATAGCATCATCCTGCATATAGAATGCTTCAGAATTTAGTGAAACCGAATGTTTAATCAAACTATTCAAATCACGAATTGATTTCTGACCTTGGCTTTCGGATTGGTCCTTAGACCCCTTCCCTGAACCACTTGCATTCGCGTTATCATGCCTTTTGCCGGAACGACAATCCTTCTTGAAGTGGCTTGTTTTACCACACTTCCAGCATTCTAGTTTTGGTTTCTTGTTAGCACCGAAACTGCCCTTATTGTTCTTGAAAGCACGCTTCTTTCCTTTGTTTTTGTTGTTACCGTTCTTACCACCCTCTTCGACCATATTAACCGAGGGTCCAACAATTTCTTTGCCTTTTCCTTTGTCATCCTCCTGCGCTCTTAGAGATTCTTCTATGCGCAAGTGACTTCCAAGTTGGATCAAAGACAGTTCGTCTTTTCCATGCTTCAGATTGTGTTTGAAATCCTTCCACGGAGGAGGCAACTTTTCTATGATGCTTGAGACAGATATTGTTTCATCCATCTTCAATCCGTGTTGTGTGAACTGTTCAAGGATTCAGAGAAGTTCATTGAATTGTTCCATGACAGACCTCGATTCAACCATTTTGTAATTGTTGAAATCGGTTACCAGGAACTTTTTACTGGATGAGTCCTCTGCCATGTACTTGGATTCGAGAAAATCCCACAATTCCTTTGCAGATTCTTTGTTTTGATAAATATCAAATAAGGGATCAGACATACCGTTAAGAATGTGCCCTCTGCATATGTAGTCGTCGTTCTCCCATTTTGATCTGCGTCTCAGATTTTCAACCGTATCTTCCTCCAGAAGTTCTGGAATCGGTGTAGACAGGACGTGCACCACCTTCAACGTTGTCAACATCAAATGCATCTTCTTCTGCCAACGCCTGAAGTTTTGTCCTTGAAACTTGTCCAATTTTCCGAAGTTTGTAGTCATCTCCTTGACGGTGCTTCCTCCAGCCATGATTATCATAAAATACTTTGTTCGTTTGTTAGATAATCGGGTATGATAATCCTGGATAACTTCGAAGAATCGTGTTCGTACACTTTCCGAACAAAGTATTTCGACCCTATTCTTGCCTGGATTCACGAAATCTTTGTGGGGATAATTCTTGAAGAACAATTTGTTTCTGGCAAAGAGAAATGTTCAGGAATGTAGAGAGAAAGTTTGGTTTCGTTATTTTTTTTTTAAACTGAGGCCAAATGACTCCTTATATAGGAGATCAATAACAGAAATCGAAAAGACGCAACTGTTCAGAAACGGTTACGTCGGTTGGGAAAGGGTTCAACTGTTCAAAAGAAAATTTCGAACGGGGCACTGTCCCGCATCTTGCCAGGGGCTTCGCCCCTTGGAACCCCGTTTCAATTATTCGCATTCAATTATACGTTGGCTCGACGAGCGTGCACTCCGCACTACCCCTAACTCGTTTCCAAGCTTTAACGCATAATTGCATCGGTCTATAGTAAATCACATTACTACTAAAATACATTGATGATACTAAAATCACCAACATAACATTCACCCAGAAACGAATTTCTCCATTTTAGTTGAACGTGGTATCAAACATTTGAATTCTTTTGATTTTTCTATCCTCTACAATGTCTTCATCTAACCAACGAATCAAGGTCCTGTTAAGATGTTCGAACGTCTCTATATTATAGAGTCGGGTTTTCATCGAAGACTTTAGTGCCGAATAAATTAAATCATAATTTCTCTTGTGAATATAAGGACACATATATGAATACATTTTGAAGAAAAATAGAAGGAGGTTGAAGAAAAATGGAAGAGAACGGTAAGAAGATGAGTGAAAAACAATGGTATGTGATGTTGTATTTATAGAGGTGAAACAAAGCAGTAGCCACATGGAGTGGCACGTGCACTATGCATTAGTGCCATAATTCAACATTCAAAGCTGGAGCCACTAAGCATAGCGCCTTAGTTCAATTGCCTAAATGATGCATCATTTGGTATAACACGTGCTATACCCGGATAATATTTTTGTTTGAAAAGTAGTTATATTGATAAAAAAAATTAAAAAATATACTATTTTGATATTATTTTTGAAAATAGTGATTATTTAAAAAAAACTTTCATTTATTTAAGATTTGAAATAAATAATGAATTTTTTTTATAGTTTTGAAACATAAATTGCAGGTCAATGTTTTGATTACAACATTGAAACTTTTTAAATTAAAATTAATTTCAATTTTGAATTATGAAATTTATAAACAGCAATATTAGTTTCAAACGTAAAATAATTATAATATTAGGACTTTTAATAAATGTGCATTAGAGTGGTGGTGGTCGGCACATTCATCTTAGAGTGGTGTTTGTTAATCGTCAAAGTGGTGTTAGTTGGTAGTAGTCAAAAATGGTTGGTGGTGATAACTAGTAGTGGTTAGATGATAGTCAAATTTATGGTCGATGATGATTAGAGTGGTGGTTATGGTGGCCAATGTGGTTGTTCGCGGGGGTCATAGTGTTGTTTGATGGTGACTAGAGTGATGGTTGGCAATGGTCATATTAGAGATTATAGGTGGATCAAAGGTGGTGGTTGGAAGTGGTTCTGAGTGGTGGTCTGAGTGGTGGTCGCTACATGTTGGTTGTTGGTGGTGGTCAGAATAGTGGTTTGAGTGATGGTCGGTGGTGGTCGAAGGTGATTGGTGGTGATCATAATAGTGGTTGGCGAAAATGGAGCTACCGTTTTAAAATGTGGCAAATGTGACATGTTCCCCCATTTAAACTGTTGAACAAAAATCTGTAAAAAATGGAGCGGAAATGGAACTACATATTTTAAAATTGTATTCTCTATTCTTGAATAATTTTTTTATTTATAAAAAGAATTAAAGTGAATGATTTATTAAAATAAATTAAATAGTTTTTATTTTTAATTATATTATTAATTTGCTAAATACAATGTAATTATTATATTTTAAATAAAATTCGTATCTCTCCTTCTTTATTAATAATCATTATTACTATTAATTACTAACTATTATTTTTAATTACTAATAATACTAATCAAAAAATAATGATTATGTTGCTTCAATACTAAAAATAGCTATTAATATTATATATTTTGATGAATATGAAAAGAATGTAATTCAATTTTATTTGATGTGATCAATATGTATTAATAATAATTAATAATGTGAAAAAACTAGCATTGTGTTTATGAAATAAATATGATTTAACACTGAATAAAAAAAATTATATTCAATTTTATTTGAACTTTACATACAAAATCACTTAAACTGTGAATTTTTTTCTGTTAAATTCTTTAATACAATAGATATAATTTTTTTCTATTAAGTTTTGTTTAGACCTAAAAATAAAAAATCTTTTTATATTATTTTATATGCTTATTTAACTCATTCCTAGAAGACTATATTTCTGATCTCACCTGATCAGGAGGGCCTTCCAAGGTCTTGGTGAATGGGCCGGAGAATGAAATGAGAGGGGGGTGTACCTGCAAGATGCTCCAACGCTTAAGTCAGAAAAGGTACAGAATGAGATTATCAGAGTGTGAGTTTGAATACCTGCCCCTTTGCCATGAAAGGGGTATTTATAGTGAGCCCCCAGCGCTGGGCCAAGGCTCCTAATGGGCTGGATTAGCTAGGCCCAAGGAGGAGCTGCCAGGGGACGCGTAAGAAGCGTTAAGACCTAGACCAAAGTCTGCCCCCTGGTCCAACTGCCCCTATCCCTAAGGCGACAATATAGGGGAGTTGGGTGACGTGGTGCGTGGGATGCCGTTAGGGCTCTGCCCGACACAACTGAGGTGCCCGCGACGTGGGTTGACGGTGAGTGGATGGAGATCGTATGAGGAGGACCCGCTCGCTGTCCGACACGTGTTTAGGGGGCTGAGGAGACGTTCGTCGGGCGGACTGTCGTCCACCTGACGTGTCCTCGTGGTCGTGTGGACATGGCCGTTTGGACGTGGGCTTGGCGAGCATTGGGCCGTGCCGTGCCTAGGGTCATGGCCCAGTCCGGAACAGGAGCCCCCCAAGTCGAGTCTCTGAGCCAGAGGGATGACTTATGTTTCAACTAAGGGTTCCCCGAGACGATGGGGAAGCTTGATCGTTAGACAGGCGAGGTCGTACCAGACCTATTCATGACCGACCCTTTCTTCGGGAATGTCGGGGATGGAGGTGATCGGTTGATCTGCGCCTTCCTTGTAGTAAACGTGGGTATGACGCGGGGAGGTGGCGTCTTGGTGAGTCGAGGAGACGGATAGGTGCTCGGGTCGTTTCAGCTTCTCATCTTTGACAGACGTGTCTCAGAATTAGTGGGGTCGCTTCGTTTCGCGTGCAAAGACGGCGTAGGCAGGCTAGGCAATGATGACCTAGCGTGTTGGTCCACGTGCCAAGCCCTATAAAAGGGGGTTGAGTAACTTCATTTCCACTTTTTCTTTTTGCTCACGCGTTCATCGGA
Organism: Lathyrus oleraceus; assembly: GCF_024323335.1. Classification (NCBI taxonomy): domain Eukaryota; kingdom Viridiplantae; phylum Streptophyta; class Magnoliopsida; order Fabales; family Fabaceae; genus Lathyrus; species Lathyrus oleraceus. The sequence continues at coordinate 464,264,711 of NC_066584.1, read as the reverse complement.
GTTCTCCACATTCTCTCTCGTTTGCTCTCTCAACCGTCTGGACCGCCGTCTCCGCCCGTCCTCCTATCTGAACCACCGTCTTCTGCTCGGACACCACCGTACCTTTTCAACTTAACTATGTCAGGTATGATTTTCCACTGTGACCCATTCTTTTTCCTTGTTGTTTTCTGTCAAACGCATGCTATTTTCGTAGAAATGTGGTTAGGTTTAACTTAGGGACAGTGTAGTGGACTGTAGGTGTATATTAGATGGTAGAAAATAGGGTTGGGATCCTACTGTACCGGGCATAAACTTCATATGCCGGGCAACACTTGCATAGGTTGTATGAAGTTTATGCCCGGTCTCCATAGAATGCGCGGGCCACCGAGTTGAGCACGGTTAGTGTCCGTCGCCGCTACGCCCTTTCACTTGACCTGCGGTGGAAGGGTGGATTTGATACGACGTCGAATTCACTCTTTCTGTCTGCGTTTCAGGTGCTACCGGGCGCTTACGACCGAGGAAGGAAGATTCTGGGTCCTCCACCGACGACGCGACAATCGCTCGTCTCCCTGTCGGGGATGGGAGTGTCCGAGATGGTACCGAACACGCCTCCTCTTCCGGGCAGGTCGACTTCTCCTGGGTTGCGGACGAGCCCTTGGAGGAGGAATCAGACTTCTGTGACGAAGCCATCACTGCTCACGCTATGGTCGAGGCCATAAACCGGGAGGATCCACCAAACTGGTATTGCTGCGCCCCCAAGGAAGAAGACCGCATTTGTCATCATTTCCCGGGGAAGCAGTTCACCATGTATGAATTTGCTTTTCGTGAGGCGGGGATTAGACTGCCCTTCAGCTCCTTCCAGATGTCGGTCTTCAAGTGGCTCCGGCTGGCGCCGTCCCAACTACATCCTAATGCTCTCGCATTTATGCGGGCATTCGAGTTAGTTTGCCAGTTCCTCGGCATTGGTTGCACCCGGGCTCTCTTCTTCCACGTTTTCCATCTCCAGAGGTCCGGTTCCCGTGGTCGCCACAGTTGGGTTTCTTTCAAGCAGCCCGTGCGTCTGTTCAAGACGTACGAGGATTCTGTTCGCCATTTCAAAAGCCGGTGGTACGTGGTGATGCCGATTACCCGGGCTGCCCTTCACTCTCTCTACTACTATCAACGGGAACCCAACGGGGAGGAGACGCTGATGTCGAAGATACCGCTGAGGTGGCAGCGTGATCATTTCGATCTCTCCACAGCGCATTACCGGGTCAAGTACGCGATGCTCGGCGAGGAGGATAGGCTCGCGTACAAGAAGCTGGTCGATTACGTGCAGAGCTTCAGCTTGGCGTTCTGGGCGAATCGACAGGGCGTGCCCTACCTGGATGAGGCCGGGGAGCTAATCACCGAGACGCGTTATATCAATACGAAGGCTCTGCTCGAGTGTGATACCGAGGAGGAAGCTCTGGCGTTATTGAGTAGGCAGACTTTGTTTAGCCTTTTATTTCTGTTTATGACTTCGGTCGCTAATGTTTGTGTGTAATTTATTTGCAGGTGCCATGCCCAATGCTCGTGATCGGGTGCTGAAGCTAGCGAATCAGGTCGGCGCTCCTGACCGGGTGCCCAAGAAGAAGAAGAAAACTGCGGCCCGTGTCTCGGAGACTGTTGGCGATGCCGGGGTCGGTCCCTCGCAGGCGGCGAGCGTGATTCCTTCCTCTCCTCCTCGGCTTAACCCGATCAACATTCCTGATAGCAGCCCGTCGCCAGCGGCTTCTCCCCTCCATAAACGGAAGCGTCCGGCTGGGGCCCTTACCAGGTCGTCTCCAGGAAGTCCGAACGGACCGGGGAGCTATCTTCTACCTCCCTGCTATGTGGAACGGTCGTTCTTCAAGGCCGAGGAGTCGATTGTTGTGCCCGCGCCTGAGGCCAAGGCTATTCTGGACCAGGATGCTGCTGCTCGGAGAAAAGATCTGGCCAGGGATATTGCTGCTGTCATCCGGGTGATGGAGACGGCCATGGTTTTGACCGACACTTCGGTCTCCACTGCCTCGCTGGAGGGTGCTCTTTTGCAGGTCCGGGCGGAGAAGGAAAAATTATCTAAAGATCTGTCGGACTACAAAGAAGAGCATCAGCTACAGGAAGGGCTGAGCCGGAAGCTGGAGGAGGTGGAGAAGGAGAGGGACCAGTTGAAGGCTGCGACGGCGAGCTTGGAAGAGCAGGTGGCCGACCATCAGAAGCTGACCGAGGACAACGCTGGCTTACGGGCTCAGGTTGCGTTTCTCGAGGGAAAGGTCCGTCCCCTGGCAGATGAGACCGAGGAGGAACGCGCCCTTGGTTCGCGCGGTGAGTTGCTAGGGCATATTCGGACTCTCAACCAAGATCTCGTGGCCTGCTTCAAAGAGGGTTTCGACAATGCTGTGGAGCAGCTCGGGCTTCTGAACCCTGAGTTGGTGACGGCAGGGTCGGCCTATAACTACTGCGTCCGGGATGGTGAGATTGTCTGCCCGTTTGAAGTGGAGGAGGAGCTGGGGGGAGAAGAAGAAGAAGAAGAAGAGGATGAAGAGGTGCTCCGAGCGGAGTCTTAGTTTATCTGTTTTTCTTTGATTCTAGTTATCATGGCCTGCGTGCCTTATGTATTTTGGCCTTCGGGCGTTGTAATATGGCCTTCGGGCGTACTTGGCTTCGGCCACTCTTATCGTTTTTAATGTATGAATATTTTCGTTATCATTCATTGTGGTCGTTTGTGTCTGATACTTGTTTGTATGAATTCGTACTCTGCTCGACTTTGTTAATCTCCTCGGTTTAGGGAACCGACGAAGTGTCGGGCTTTGTGCCCGTGGGTATCGAAGCCCGGGTCCGTTGTTCGAACCCTGGTCCCGAGGCTTGGGTCCTCCCATCGCGAGCTGGGTGCCCTGCCAGTCTTGGTACTTCGACGTTGAGCCTTGGTCAAGATCCCAACCGTCGGGGAGGGTTGTGTTTGTTATGTGACCCCGGATCGTTCCCGGGTCTCGTGGTTCCTCCCTGGGGTTTTGGGGACGAAGAGCGTGGTCGTACCTGCCACGTCTCCCCGTGGTGTATTTAGCTGTAATATTGTCTAAGTTTTTCTGCGTTCCATGGTCGAGCGAGTTGTTCTCCTTGTAGGTTTTCTAGGTAATAGGCCCCATTGCTCGTTTTGTCGCGGACGCGGTAAGGGCCTTCCCAGTTGGCCGCCAGTTTGCCCTCTCTCGGGTTTTTCTGGTTTCTTCTGAGGACCAGGGTGCCGACCTGGAACTCTCTTTTTATGACTTTCGCGTCATGGCGTAGTGCTATCTTTTGTTTGAGGGTTGTTTCCCGGAGAGCTGCTTCGGAACGTATCTCCTCGACTAGGTCGAGCTCGGCTCTAAGGGTTTCATCGTTCATTTCCTCGTCTAGGGGCTCCTCTGTCCTCCTCGTTGGCGTCCGTATCTCCACCGGGATGACTGCCTCGGTGCCGTAAGTTAGTCGGAACGGGGTTTCCCCGGTGGTAGAATGTGGTGTCGTGCGGTAGGCCCATAGGACGCTATGTAGCTCCTCGACCCATGCCCTCTTTGCCTCGCCGAGTCTGCGTTTGAGGCCACGTAAGATTACCCTGTTGGCCGCCTCTGCCTGCCCGTTCGTCTGCGGATGCTCGACAGACGTGAAATGCTGTGTGGTGCCCAGGCTGGCGATGAAGTCCTGGAATCCTCCGTCCGTGAACTGTGTCCCGTTGTCTGTGACAAGTGCCTGGGGTATACCGAACCGAGCGAGGATGTTGCGTTTGAAGAACCGGAGAATGTTCTGCGCGGTTATTTTAGCCAGTGCCTCCGCCTCGATCCATTTGGTGAAGTAATCCACCCCGACGATGAGGTATTTATTCTGATATGATCCGGTGACGAAGGGTCCGAGGATGTCCATGCCCCACCACGCGAAGGGCCATGGGGAAGACAGTGATTTGAGGTCGTTCGGGGGTGCGAGGTGCATGTCGGCATGTCGTTGGCATTTGTCACATCTTTTGACGTGCTCTTTCGAATCGTTTTGCATGGTCGGCCAGTAGTAGCCTGCTCGAAGGGCTTTTCGTGCGAGCGATCGTCCGCCGAGGTGTTGAGCGTTAATTCCCCGGTGTATCTCTCCAAGTATGTCGGGGACTTTGTCTTCCTCGACGCATTTGAGTAGTGGGATGGAGAATCCTCTCCGGTAGAGTTTGCCTTCGAGGAGTACGTACGAGCATGCGCGTCGTTTGACAGTGGTCGCCTCTTTCGGGTCAGCCGGGAGTTCGTCTCGTGTGAGGTAATTGTAGATGGGTGTCATCCAACAGTGGGCATCTCCAATAGCGTTGACCTCGAGTGGAGGCGGTAGTTTGTCGATGCTGGGCCGCGGGAGAATTTCTTGGATTACTGATTTATTCCCACCCTTTTTCCTCGTGCTGGCTAGTTTCGAGAGAACGTCTGCTCGAGTGTTGTGCTCGCGGGGTATGTGTTGAACTTCCCATTTTTCAAATCTATCAAGTTTTTCTTTGACGAGGGACAAGTACCCGAGGAGGTTGTCGTTCTTGGTTTGGTATTCTCCTCGCACTTGTGAGGCCACGAGCTGGGAGTCGGTGGATATTTTTACCTCTTTTGCTCCCAGGTCCTCGGCTAACCTCAGGCCTGCGAGGAAGGCTTCGTATTCGGCTTGGTTGTTTGATGTTGGGAACGCTAGCGCTAACGATACCTCTATCAGGATCCCTTCTTCATTTTCGAGGATGATCCCGGCCCCGCTGCCTGATGTGCTAGAGGCGCCATCGACGAAGATCGTCCATTTGTGGGCGCTTTCTGCTGGAGTCGGGCAGTGGGTCATCTCCGCGACGAAGTCGGCCAGCGCCTGAGCTTTCAAGGCTTTCCTACTTTCGTATTGTATGTCGAATTCGGAGAGTTCTAGTGACCACTTGAGCATCCTCCCGGCCATATCCGGGCGCCCGAGCAGCTGTTTGATTGGCTGATCGGTCCTCACCTTTATCGTGTGTGCGAGGAAATAATATCGTAGTCTCCTCGCTGCGTTGATGAGGGCCAGGGCGACCTTTTCGATTTGCTGATATCGGAGCTCGGGACCTTGGAGTGCTTTACTCGTAAAATAGATGGGCTTTTGTCCTTCGTCGGTTTCTCTTATTAGAACGGCGCTGACGGCCTCGGTCGCCACGGATAGGTATAAGTATAGGGTTTCCTTTTCTGATGGCCGTGACAAGACCGGGGTTGGGACAGAACCTTCTTTAGATGGAGTAGCGCTTGCTCGCATTCGTCGGTCCAGTCGAAGGTAGCCTCTTTGCGAAGGAGTCTGAAGAATGGCAATGCGTGCTGGGCGGACTTGGCGATGAAACGGGAGAGTGAGGCGAGCACTCCATTGAGTGACTGGATCGATTTTTTGGTTTTCGGGGTCGGAAACTCCGAGAATGCCCGGCATTTGTCGGGGTTGGCCTCGATCCCTCTTTCGGTGAGATAGAAACCGAGGAACTTGCCTGCCCGGACTCCGAACGTGCATTTCTCGGGGTTGAACCTCATTTTACACTGTCTCGCCTGTTCGAATACCTTCGTAAGGTGTCGAGCATGGGTTATTTCCTCGTGTGATTTGACGATCATGTCGTCCATGTATACTTCGAGCATGTCCCCTATTTCGTCCTTGAAGACTTTGTTCATCATGCGTTGGTATGTAGCGCCAGCGTTCTTGAGCCCGAACGGCATCACGTTGTAATAGTAGTTGCCCGTTGGGGTCATGAACGCTGTGTGTTTCTTGTCTGCGGGCGACATAGGGATCTGGTTGTATCCACTATATGCGTCCATGAAGGACAAGAGTTTAAAACCTGCAGAGTTGTCAACGAGCGAGTCTATATTAGGGAGGGGGAAAGCATCTTTCGGGCAAGCCCTATTAAGATCAGTATAATCAACACACATACGCCATTTTCCATTATTTTTCTTAACGAGGACTACATTAGAGAGCCAGGTTGTGTACTGGGCTTCAGAAATAAAATTTGCCTCTAAGAGGTCTTTTACAGCTCGCTCGGCAGCCTCTGCCTTTTCGGGCGATTGCTTGCGTCTACGCTGTGCTATGGGCTTGGCTGCCCGGTCTACAGCTAGCTTATGACACGCGATCTCGGGGTCCAGCCCGGGCATTTCTGCGGCATTCCACGCGAAGAGGTCGGAGTTCTCTTTGAGGCATGCTACTAGCTCTTCTCTTGTTTCCTCGGGTAGTCCCTTACCTATCTTCACCGTCCTTTCCGGATCGTCCCCAAGAGGAATGAGTTCGAACTCCCCGTCGGGGATTGGTCGGACCGGGTGTTCGAGAGAGCGTTCCTTGGGGAACCTCCCCTCTTCGGTCTCGTCCAGCCCGACGCGACAGTCGAGGTCGATGGCGTTGACTCCTCGGGCGGGATCCTCGGTCTTGAGTTTTTTGTTGTTGCAGTTGCTCTTCGTGCTGACTACGGCCTGTCCTTTTACTGCGGCGTCGTAGCATCGCCGGGCTGCTTCGATGTCACCATGGATGGTGACCACACGTCCCAATTTGGTGTAGTATTTCATCTTCAGGTGGACGGTGGATGGGACCGCAGTGAGTTCGGCCAGTGTCGGGCGTCCAAAGATGCAATTGTAGAGAGACGGACAGTCTACGACCAGGAATTGGATTTTGACTTCCCTGGCCGTTTCTTGTTCGCCGAAAGTGACGAGGAGCTCAACATATCCCCACGGTCTGGTTGTTGCTCCGTTGAATCCTTGGAGATCTGATCCGACGTAGGGGGCTAAGTTGGTCTTGTCTAGCTTCAGAGTCTTGAAGAGGTGGACGTACATGATATCCACTGAGCTGCCTTCGTCGACCAGGATGCGTCGTACGTCGAATCGGGCCATCTTTGCTCTAATCAATAGTGGGATGGCCGAGTTCGGGGATCCGCCCGGGAGTTCCTCCAGGAAGAAGGATATTGGGTTGGATTTTCCCCGGTATTTTGTCAATGTCGCTTTCTGCTCGGGGGCAGTCAGTAGGAGTTCGTCGAACTTGCGTTTGACGGAGAGGGCCGCGGATTCCCCGTTAGTTCCTCCTCCTGATATCACCAGTGTGGTAGGGAAGTCTTCCCAGGGGCTGAGTGCAGTGATCTTGCCCTCGGGCAATGGTTCGGGGGGAAGAAATCTTCCGGTCGTGACACGCAGAGGGCCACTTGATAGGGAGAGTTGTCGGGGGGTGTGTTTTCCCGGGGTCTCTTCTTCTCTGGCTCGTCGTGTCTGGGAGCTTCGTTCTTCCTCGTGTACTGCTTCAGGTGCCCTTCTTGGATTAAAATTTCAATCGCATCTTTCAGGTGGACGCAGTCTTCGGTCACGTGCCCGTGACTTCTGTGGAACCGGCAGTACTTTGATTTGTCGGTGTGGGGCTTTGGTGCAGACGGTTTTGGGAACCTGACCCTGCCCTGCTTAAATTCAGAGTTGATACATTCTGCGAGGATACGCTCTCGAGGAGCTGTCAGTAAGGTGTACTCGCTATATCTGCCCGCGGGGCCTCTTCCTTCCCGGAGCTCGCGAGGTCTTTCTTCTCTTCGTCTGTCTCCGTTGCGACGGGAAATGCTCGTGTCCTCGCGTTTTGAGTGCTCGGTCTCCCCAGCGTTACGTCCGCTGCGGGCATTGTGTGCCACCTGCTTTTCCTCGTATCTGATGTAGGCCTGGGCTTTATGCAGGAGCTCGTTTAAGGTGCGGGGAGGCTCGATCCCTACGGCTCTGCTAAGTTCACTGCCGGGTAAGAGACCTCTCTCGAGGAGATACTTCTTCATGTGCTCGGTGGTGTCTACCTCGACAGCTTCCTGGTTGAATCGCTCGATGTATGAGCGCAGTGTTTCATTCTTCTTCTGCACTATGGCTTCAAGGGTCGCCTCAGTCTTGGGGTGACGACGGGAAGCTGTAAAGTGCCGGGTGAACATGGACCTCATGACTCTCCATGACGTGATGGACTCAGGGGCCAAGCTTTTGTACCAGGCCATGGCCCCTTTCCTGAGGGTCGTTGAGAACAGTCGGCATTTGAGGTGCCCGGTTATATCATTGCGGTAGTCGAGCATCGCGTTGACGTTGTCGACGTGATCGTCGGGATCTGTAGTCCCGTCGTACACAGCTAGGTTTGGCGGTTTCTCCATGCCTTTGGGGAGCGGGGCTTCCATTATTGCCCGAGATAGGGGGCAATGCAAATCTTCCTCGTCGCTCCTTAAGGGAGACAGTTCGTTGTTGTCGGGGCTGTGCCCGCGCCTTGGTGATGTTCTCGCTCGACCACCGTCACGATGGGCGCGTGCCCTGTTGGCGTGGGGTTCGGGAGAGCGACGTCCTCGCTTCTTCGTTGGCTCCGAACGTTGTTGTATCCTACTCACCGGCTGGGGCCGGGCCTCTTGTCGTTCGGCTTCGAGGGCCATGATTCGTTCGTGCTGCTGGTGGAGCATAGAACCGGCTTGATTGAGGGCATTCACCATGGCAATCATTACGGCGTCTCCTTCAACGGGAACGGGAATGGGATGAAATGTCTCTGCCCCTAAATTGTGGGCGTGAGAGGCATCTCCGTTGTTTTGGGGCTCTGGAGACGGGGTGGATGGATGACCGTCCCGAACGTCCGCTTCATGGGATGGCGGGCCGTCGTCCATGTTGTAGTTGACGAGGGGACGGCTGTGATCGCTATGTTGTTCTCCGGCCATGTTGGAAGGACAGAAATAAATGAGCTTTTGATCCTCGTTTGATGAAGATGGGGATAGCTAGTTCCCACAGACGGCGCCACTGATCTCACCTGATCAGGAGGGCCTTCCAAGGTCTTGGTGAATGGGCCGGAGAATGAAATGAGAGGGGGGTGTACCTGCAAGATGCTCCAACGCTTAAGTCAGAAAAGGTACAGAATGAGATTATCAGAGTGTGAGTTTGAATACCTGCCCCTTTGCCATGAAAGGGGTATTTATAGTGAGCCCCCAGCGCTGGGCCAAGGCTCCTAATGGGCTGGATTAGCTAGGCCCAAGGAGGAGCTGCCAGGGGACGCGTAAGAAGCGTTAAGACCTAGACCAAAGTCTGCCCCCTGGTCCAACTGCCCCTATCCCTAAGGCGACAATATAGGGGAGTTGGGTGACGTGGTGCGTGGGATGCCGTTAGGGCTCTGCCCGACACAACTGAGGTGCCCGCGACGTGGGTTGACGGTGAGTGGATGGAGATCGTATGAGGAGGACCCGCTCGCTGTCCGACACGTGTTTAGGGGGCTGAGGAGACGTTCGTCGGGCGGACTGTCGTCCACCTGACGTGTCCTCGTGGTCGTGTGGACATGGCCGTTTGGACGTGGGCTTGGCGAGCATTGGGCCGTGCCGTGCCTAGGGTCATGGCCCAGTCCGGAACAGGAGCCCCCCAAGTCGAGTCTCTGAGCCAGAGGGATGACTTATGTTTCAACTAAGGGTTCCCCGAGACGATGGGGAAGCTTGATCGTTAGACAGGCGAGGTCGTACCAGACCTATTCATGACCGACCCTTTCTTCGGGAATGTCGGGGATGGAGGTGATCGGTTGATCTGCGCCTTCCTTGTAGTAAACGTGGGTATGACGCGGGGAGGTGGCGTCTTGGTGAGTCGAGGAGACGGATAGGTGCTCGGGTCGTTTCAGCTTCTCATCTTTGACAGACGTGTCTCAGAATTAGTGGGGTCGCTTCGTTTCGCGTGCAAAGACGGCGTAGGCAGGCTAGGCAATGATGACCTAGCGTGTTGGTCCACGTGCCAAGCCCTATAAAAGGGGGTTGAGTAACTTCATTTCCACTTTTTCTTTTTGCTCACGCGTTCATCGGAGTTCTCCACATTCTCTCTCGTTTGCTCTCTCAACCGTCTGGACCGCCGTCTCCGCCCGTCCTCCTATCTGAACCACCGTCTTCTGCTCGGACACCACCGTACCTTTTCAACTTAACTATGTCAGGTATGATTTTCCACTGTGACCCATTCTTTTTCCTTGTTGTTTTCTGTCAAACGCATGCTATTTTCGTAGAAATGTGGTTAGGTTTAACTTAGGGACAGTGTAGTGGACTGTAGGTGTATATTAGATGGTAGAAAATAGGGTTGGGATCCTACTGTACCGGGCATAAACTTCATATGCCGGGCAACACTTGCATAGGTTGTATGAAGTTTATGCCCGGTCTCCATAGAATGCGCGGGCCACCGAGTTGAGCACGGTTAGTGTCCGTCGCCGCTACGCCCTTTCACTTGACCTGCGGTGGAAGGGTGGATTTGATACGACGTCGAATTCACTCTTTCTGTCTGCGTTTCAGGTGCTACCGGGCGCTTACGACCGAGGAAGGAAGATTCTGGGTCCTCCACCGACGACGCGACAATCGCTCGTCTCCCTGTCGGGGATGGGAGTGTCCGAGATGGTACCGAACACGCCTCCTCTTCCGGGCAGGTCGACTTCTCCTGGGTTGCGGACGAGCCCTTGGAGGAGGAATCAGACTTCTGTGACGAAGCCATCACTGCTCACGCTATGGTCGAGGCCATAAACCGGGAGGATCCACCAAACTGGTATTGCTGCGCCCCCAAGGAAGAAGACCGCATTTGTCATCATTTCCCGGGAAGCAGTTCACCATGTATGAATTTGCTTTTCGTGAGGCGGGGATTAGACTGCCCTTCAGCTCCTTCCAGATGTCGGTCTTCAAGTGGCTCCGGCTGGCGCCGTCCCAACTACATCCTAATGCTCTCGCATTTATGCGGGCATTCGAGTTAGTTTGCCAGTTCCTCGGCATTGGTTGCACCCGGGCTCTCTTCTTCCACGTTTTCCATCTCCAGAGGTCCGGTTCCCGTGGTCGCCACAGTTGGGTTTCTTTCAAGCAGCCCGTGCGTCTGTTCAAGACGTACGAGGATTCTGTTCGCCATTTCAAAAGCCGGTGGTACGTGGTGATGCCGATTACCCGGGCTGCCCTTCACTCTCTCTACTACTATCAACGGGAACCCAACGGGGAGGAGACGCTGATGTCGAAGATACCGCTGAGGTGGCAGCGTGATCATTTCGATCTCTCCACAGCGCATTACCGGGTCAAGTACGCGATGCTCGGCGAGGAGGATAGGCTCGCGTACAAGAAGCTGGTCGATTACGTGCAGAGCTTCAGCTTGGCGTTCTGGGCGAATCGACAGGGCGTGCCCTACCTGGATGAGGCCGGGGAGCTAATCACCGAGACGCGTTATATCAATACGAAGGCTCTGCTCGAGTGTGATACCGAGGAGGAAGCTCTGGCGTTATTGAGTAGGCAGACTTTGTTTAGCCTTTTATTTCTGTTTATGACTTCGGTCGCTAATGTTTGTGTGTAATTTATTTGCAGGTGCCATGCCCAATGCTCGTGATCGGGTGCTGAAGCTAGCGAATCAGGTCGGCGCTCCTGACCGGGTGCCCAAGAAGAAGAAGAAAACTGCGGCCCGTGTCTCGGAGACTGTTGGCGATGCCGGGGTCGGTCCCTCGCAGGCGGCGAGCGTGATTCCTTCCTCTCCTCCTCGGCTTAACCCGATCAACATTCCTGATAGCAGCCCGTCGCCAGCGGCTTCTCCCCTCCATAAACGGAAGCGTCCGACTGGGGCCCTTACCAGGTCGTCTCCAGGAAGTCCGAACGGACCGGGGAGCTATCTTCTACCTCCCTGCTATGTGGAACGGTCGTTCTTCAAGGCCGAGGAGTCGATTGTTGTGCCCGCGCCTGAGGCCAAGGCTATTCTGGACCAGGATGCTGCTGCTCGGAGAAAAGATCTGGCCAGGGATATTGCTGCTGTCATCCGGGTGATGGAGACGGCCATGGTTTTGACCGACACTTCGGTCTCCACTGCCTCGCTGGAGGGTGCTCTTTTGCAGGTCCGGGCGGAGAAGGAAAAATTATCTAAAGATCTGTCGGACTACAAAGAAGAGCATCAGCTACAGGAAGGGCTGAGCCGGAAGCTGGAGGAGGTGGAGAAGGAGAGGGACCAGTTGAAGGCTGCGACGGCGAGCTTGGAAGAGCAGGTGGCCGACCATCAGAAGCTGACCGAGGACAACGCTGGCTTACGGGCTCAGGTTGCGTTTCTCGAGGGAAAGGTCCGTCCCCTGGCAGATGAGACCGAGGAGGAACGCGCCCTTGGTTCGCGCGGTGAGTTGCTAGGGCATATTCGGACTCTCAACCAAGATCTCGTGGCCTGCTTCAAAGAGGGTTTCGACAATGCTGTGGAGCAGCTCGGGCTTCTGAACCCTGAGTTGGTGACGGCAGGGTCGGCCTATAACTACTGCGTCCGGGATGGTGAGATTGTCTGCCCGTTTGAAGTGGAGGAGGAGCTGGGGGGAGAAGAAGAAGAAGAAGAGGATGAAGAGGTGCTCCGAGCGGAGTCTTAGTTTATCTGTTTTTCTTTGATTCTAGTTATCATGGCCTGCGTGCCTTATGTATTTTGGCCTTCGGGCGTTGTAATATGGCCTTCGGGCGTACTTGGCTTCGGCCACTCTTATCGTTTTTAATGTATGAATATTTTCGTTATCATTCATTGTGGTCGTTTGTGTCTGATACTTGTTTGTATGAATTCGTACTCTGCTCGACTTTGTTAATCTCCTCGGTTTAGGGAACCGACGAAGTGTCGGGCTTTGTGCCCGTGGGTATCGAAGCCCGGGTCCGTTGTTCGAACCCTGGTCCCGAGGCTTGGGTCCTCCCATCGCGAGCTGGGTGCCCTGCCAGTCTTGGTACTTCGACGTTGAGCCTTGGTCAAGATCCCAACCGTCGGGGAGGGTTGTGTTTGTTATGTGACCCCGGATCGTTCCCGGGTCTCGTGGTTCCTCCCTGGGGTTTTGGGGACGAAGAGCGTGGTCGTACCTGCCACGTCTCCCCGTGGTGTATTTAGCTGTAATATTGTCTAAGTTTTTCTGCGTTCCATGGTCGAGCGAGTTGTTCTCCTTGTAGGTTTTCTAGGTAATAGGCCCCGTTGCTCGTTTTGTCGCGGACGCGGTAAGGGCCTTCCCAGTTGGCCGCCAGTTTGCCCTCTCTCGGGTTTTTCTGGTTTCTTCTGAGGACCAGGGTGCCGACCTGGAACTCTCTTTTTATGACTTTCGCGTCATGGCGTAGTGCTATCTTTTGTTTGAGGGTTGTTTCCCGGAGAGCTGCTTCGGAACGTATCTCCTCGACTAGGTCGAGCTCGGCTCTAAGGGTTTCATCGTTCATTTCCTCGTCTAGGGGCTCCTCTGTCCTCCTCGTTGGCGTCCGTATCTCCACCGGGATGACTGCCTCGGTGCCGTAAGTTAGTCGGAACGGGGTTTCCCCGGTGGTAGAATGTGGTGTCGTGCGGTAGGCCCATAGGACGCTATGTAGCTCCTCGACCCATGCCCTCTTTGCCTCGCCGAGTCTGCGTTTGAGGCCACGTAAGATTACCCTGTTGGCCGCCTCTGCCTGCCCGTTCGTCTGCGGATGCTCGACAGACGTGAAATGCTGTGTGGTGCCCAGGCTGGCGATGAAGTCCTGGAATCCTCCGTCCGTGAACTGTGTCCCGTTGTCTGTGACAAGTGCCTGGGGTATACCGAACCGAGCGAGGATGTTGCGTTTGAAGAACCGGAGAATGTTCTGCGCGGTTATTTTAGCCAGTGCCTCCGCCTCGATCCATTTGGTGAAGTAATCCACCCCGACGATGAGGTATTTATTCTGATATGATCCGGTGACGAAGGGTCCGAGGATGTCCATGCCCCACCACGCGAAGGGCCATGGGGAAGACAGTGATTTGAGGTCGTTCGGGGGTGCGAGGTGCATGTCGGCATGTCGTTGGCATTTGTCACATCTTTTGACGTGCTCTTTCGAATCGTTTTGCATGGTCGGCCAGTAGTAGCCTGCTCGAAGGGCTTTTCGTGCGAGCGATCGTCCGCCGAGGTGTTGAGCGTTAATTCCCCGGTGTATCTCTCCAAGTATGTCGGGGACTTTGTCTTCCTCGACGCATTTGAGTAGTGGGATGGAGAATCCTCTCCGGTAGAGTTTGCCTTCGAGGAGTACGTACGAGCATGCGCGTCGTTTGACAGTGGTCGCCTCTTTCGGGTCAGCCGGGAGTTCGTCTCGTGTGAGGTAATTGTAGATGGGTGTCATCCAACAGTGGGCATCTCCAATAGCGTTGACCTCGAGTGGAGGCGGTAGTTTGTCGATGCTGGGCCGCGGGAGAATTTCTTGGATTACTGATTTATTCCCACCCTTTTCCTCGTGCTGGCTAGTTTCGAGAGAACGTCTGCTCGAGTGTTGTGCTCGCGGGGTATGTGTTGAACTTCCCATTTTTCAAATCTATCAAGTTTTTCTTTGACGAGGGACAAGTACCCGAGGAGGTTGTCGTTCTTGGTTTGGTATTCTCCTCGCACTTGTGAGGCCACGAGCTGGGAGTCGGTGGATATTTTTACCTCTTTTGCTCCCAGGTCCTCGGCTAACCTCAGGCCTGCGAGGAAGGCTTCGTATTCGGCTTGGTTGTTTGATGTTGGGAACGCTAGCGCTAACGATACCTCTATCAGGATCCCTTCTTCATTTTCGAGGATGATCCCGGCCCCGCTGCCTGATGTGCTAGAGGCGCCATCGACGAAGATCGTCCATTTGTGGGCGCTTTCTGCTGGAGTCGGGCAGTGGGTCATCTCCGCGACGAAGTCGGCCAGCGCCTGAGCTTTCAAGGCTTTCCTACTTTCGTATTGTATGTCGAATTCGGAGAGTTCTAGTGACCACTTGAGCATCCTCCCGGCCATATCCGGGCGCCCGAGCAGCTATTTGATTGGCTGATCGGTCCTCACCTTTATCGTGTGTGCGAGGAAATAATATCGTAGTCTCCTCGCTGCGTTGATGAGGGCCAGGGCGACCTTTTCGATTTGCTGATATCGGAGCTCGGGACCTTGGAGTGCTTTACTCGTAAAATAGATGGGCTTTTGTCCTTCGTCGGTTTCTCTTATTAGAACGGCGCTGACGGCCTCGGTCGCCACGGATAGGTATAAGTATAGGGTTTCCTTTTCTGATGGCCGTGACAAGACCGGGGGTTGGGACAGAACCTTCTTTAGATGGAGTAGCGCTTGCTCGCATTCGTCGGTCCAGTCGAAGGTAGCCTCTTTGCGAAGGAGTCTGAAGAATGGCAATGCGTGCTGGGCGGACTTGGCGATGAAACGGGAGAGTGAGGCGAGCACTCCATTGAGTGACTGGATCGATTTTTTGGTTTTCGGGGTCGGAAACTCCGAGAATGCCCGGCATTTGTCGGGGTTGGCCTCGATCCCTCTTTCGGTGAGATAGAAACCGAGGAACTTGCCTGCCCGGACTCCGAACGTGCATTTCTCGGGGTTGAACCTCATTTTACACTGTCTCGCCTGTTCGAATACCTTCGTAAGGTGTCGAGCATGGGTTATTTCCTCGTGTGATTTGACGATCATGTCGTCCATGTATACTTCGAGCATGTCCCCTATTTCGTCCTTGAAGACTTTGTTCATCATGCGTTGGTATGTAGCGCCAGCGTTCTTGAGCCCGAACGGCATCACGTTGTAATAGTAGTTGCCCGTTGGGGTCATGAACGCTGTGTGTTTCTTGTCTGCGGGCGACATAGGGATCTGGTTGTATCCACTATATGCGTCCATGAAGGACAAGAGTTTAAAACCTGCAGAGTTGTCAACGAGCGAGTCTATATTAGGGAGGGGGAAAGCATCTTTCGGGCAAGCCCTATTAAGATCAGTATAATCAACACACATACGCCATTTTCCATTATTTTTCTTAACGAGGACTACATTAGAGAGCCAGGTTGTGTACTGGGCTTCAGAAATAAAATTTGCCTCTAAGAGGTCTTTTACAGCTCGCTCGGCAGCCTCTGCCTTTTCGGGCGATTGCTTGCGTCTACGCTGTGCTATGGGCTTGGCTGCCCGGTCTACAGCTAGCTTATGACACGCGATCTCGGGGTCCAGCCCGGGCATTTCTGCGGCATTCCACGCGAAGAGGTCGGAGTTCTCTTTGAGGCATGCTACTAGCTCTTCTCTTGTTTCCTCGGGTAGTCCCTTACCTATCTTCACCGTCCTTTCCGGATCGTCCCCAAGAGGAATGAGTTCGAACTCCCCGTCGGGGATTGGTCGGACCGGGTGTTCGAGAGAGCGTTCCTTGGGGAACCTCCCCTCTTCGGTCTCGTCCAGCCCGACGCGACAGTCGAGGTCGATGGCGTTGACTCCTCGGGCGGGATCCTCGGTCTTGAGTTTTTTGTTGTTGCAGTTGCTCTTCGTGCTGACTACGGCCTGTCCTTTTACTGCGGCGTCGTAGCATCGCCGGGCTGCTTCGATGTCACCATGGATGGTGACCACACGTCCCAATTTGGTGTAGTATTTCATCTTCAGGTGGACGGTGGATGGGACCGCAGTGAGTTCGGCCAGTGTCGGGCGTCCAAAGATGCAATTGTAGAGAGACGGACAGTCTACGACCAGGAATTGGATTTTGACTTCCCTGGCCGTTTCTTGTTCGCCGAAAGTGACGAGGAGCTCAACATATCCCCACGGTCTGGTTGTTGCTCCGTTGAATCCTTGGAGATCTGATCCGACGTAGGGGGCTAAGTTGGTCTTGTCTAGCTTCAGAGTCTTGAAGAGGTGGACGTACATGATATCCACTGAGCTGCCTTCGTCGACCAGGATGCGTCGTACGTCGAATCGGGCCATCTTTGCTCTAATCAATAGTGGGATGGCCGAGTTCGGGGATCCGCCCGGGAGTTCCTCCAGGAAGAAGGATATTGGGTTGGATTTTCCCCGGTATTTTGTCAATGTCGCTTTCTGCTCGGGGGCAGTCAGTAGGAGTTCGTCGAACTTGCGTTTGACGGAGAGGGCCGCGGATTCCCCGTTAGTTCCTCCTCCTGATATCACCAGTGTGGTAGGGAAGTCTTCCCAGGGGCTGAGTGCAGTGATCTTGCCCTCGGGCAATGGTTTGGGGGGGAAGAAATCTTCCGGTCGTGACACGCAGAGGGCCACTTGATAGGGAGAGTTGTCGGGGTTGTGTTTTCCCGGGGTCTCTTCTTCTCTGGCTCGTCGTGTCTGGGAGCTTCGTTCTTCCTCGTGTACTGCTTCAGGTGCCCTTCTTGGATTAAAATTTCAATCGCATCTTTCAGGTGGACGCAGTCTTCGGTCACGTGCCCGTGACTTCTGTGGAACCGGCAGTACTTTGATTTGTCGGTGTGGGGCTTTGGTGCAGACGGTTTTGGGAACCTGACCCTGCCCTGCTTAAATTCAGAGTTGATACATTCTGCGAGGATACGCTCTCGAGGAGCTGTCAGTAAGGTGTACTCGCTATATCTGCCCGCGGGGCCTCTTCCTTCCCGGAGCTCGCGAGGTCTTTCTTCTCTTCGTCTGTCTCCGTTGCGACGGGAAATGCTCGTGTCCTCGCGTTTTGAGTGCTCGGTCTCCCCAGCGTTACGTCCGCTGCGGGCATTGTGTGCCACCTGCTTTTCCTCGTATCTGATGTAGGCCTGGGCTTTATGCAGGAGCTCGTTTAAGGTGCGGGGAGGCTCGATCCCTACGGCTCTGCTAAGTTCACTGTCGGGTAAGAGACCTCTCTCGAGGAGATACTTCTTCATGTGCTCGGTGGTGTCTACCTCGACAGCTTCCTGGTTGAATCGCTCGATGTATGAGCGCAGTGTTTCATTCTTCTTCTGCACTATGGCTTCAAGGGTCGCCTCAGTCTTGGGGTGACGACGGGAAGCTGTAAAGTGCCGGGTGAACATGGACCTCATGACTCTCCATGACGTGATGGACTCAGGGGCCAAGCTTTTGTACCAGGCCATGGCCCCTTTCCTGAGGGTCGTTGAGAACAGTCGGCATTTGAGGTGCCCGGTTATATCATTGCGGTAGTCGAGCATCGCGTTGACGTTGTCGACGTGATCGTCGGGATCTGTAGTCCCGTCGTACACAGCTAGGTTTGGCGGTTTCTCCATGCCTTTGGGGAGCGGGGCTTCCATTATTGCCCGAGATAGGGGGCAATGCAAATCTTCCTCGTCGCTCCTTAAGGGAGACAGTTCGTTGTTGTCGGGGCTGTGCCCGCGCCTTGGTGATGTTCTCGCTCGACCACCGTCACGATGGGCGCGTGCCCTGTTGGCGTGGGGTTCGGGAGAGCGACGTCCTCGCTTCTTCGTTGGCTCCGAACGTTGTTGTATCCTACTCACCGGCTGGGGCCGGGCCTCTTGTCGTTCGGCTTCGAGGGCCATGATTCGTTCGTGCTGCTGGTGGAGCATAGAACCGGCTTGATTGAGGGCATTCACCATGGCAATCATTACGGCGTCTCCTTCAACGGGAACGGGAATGGGATGAAATGTCTCTGCCCCTAAATTGTGGGCGTGAGAGGCATCTCCGTTGTTTTGGGGCTCTGGAGACGGGGTGGATGGATGACCGTCCCGAACGTCCGCTTCATGGGATGGCGGGCCGTCGTCCATGTTGTAGTTGACGAGGGGACGGCTGTGATCGCTATGTTGTTCTCCGGCCATGTTGGAAGGACAGAAATAAATGAGCTTTTGATCCTCGTTTGATGAAGATGGGGATAGCTAGTTCCCACAGACGGCGCCACTGATCTCACCTGATCAGGAGGGCCTTCCAAGGTCTTGGTGAATGGGCCGGAGAATGAAATGAGAGGGGGGTGTACCTGCAAGATGCTCCAACGCTTAAGTCAGAAAAGGTACAGAATGAGATTATCAGAGTGTGAGTTTGAATACCTGCCCCTTTGCCATGAAAGGGGTATTTATAGTGAGCCCCCAGCGCTGGGCCAAGGCTCCTAATGGGCTGGATTAGCTAGGCCCAAGGAGGAGCTGCCAGGGGACGCGTAAGAAGCGTTAAGACCTAGACCAAAGTCTGCCCCCTGGTCCAACTGCCCCTATCCCTAAGGCGACAATATAGGGGAGTTGGGTGACGTGGTGCGTGGGATGCCGTTAGGGCTCTGCCCGACACAACTGAGGTGCCCGCGACGTGGGTTGACGGTGAGTGGATGGAGATCGTATGAGGAGGACCCGCTCGCTGTCCGACACGTGTTTAGGGGGCTGAGGAGACGTTCGTCGGGCGGACTGTCGTCCACCTGACGTGTCCTCGTGGTCGTGTGGACATGGCCGTTTGGACGTGGGCTTGGCGAGCATTGGGCCGTGCCGTGCCTAGGGTCATGGCCCAGTCCGGAACAATTTCAATATTTAAATCTTGAAGACTATATTAGTCATTTCCATGCATTTTATGTGTTTATTTACCAGTCTAATACAATTGTAATATAATTATTTAACATTTACAATACTAACAAAATATTATTATTATTATTATTATTATTATTATTATTATTATTATTATAAAAAATAAATTATTTCAATTAAATGCGCTTTAATTTGTAAATCATGCAAATCAATATGTAAGTTGATTGTTTAATGATCCTACAAATCATTTCGTATGAATTTTAGATCCTTCAACATAATTTCGCACATTCATAATTAATTTCATTTCTTTATTAATTTAAATAATTGAAATTTTAAACAAAAATATATTATCATTATGAGTATTACAAGTGTCTTTACATGTTCCTAGGATTGAATAATTTTTTTAATAGCATCTAAATATATGGAAGGGTTGTCAATGACATCATGCATGGATATCAACCAATAGTAATGAAAACAAAAGAAACATATAAAAACAAAATCTTAAATCTATGCCAAGTTAACATGGAAAGAAGCAAAATATAGTAAGATCGTTAACAATTGATTTCCCATTTTTAACAATATATAAGAAACATTTTAATAATTTGTATGATTCATTACATTGCAGCATAAAGCAACAAAATAAAAGCAAGTGACTATTCTATTCTTTTGGTTTTTTTGGTTTTAGCTCCAACTATAAGATCTAGTTCATGTATATATTACAAATTGGTAAGCCTACTAATAAATATAGAAACTAAATAACTCCACATCCATGTTAACTGTTCTTTTAAGAGGGAACTTGTTTTTATAAAAACTAGGCCGCCGTCAACCTTTGCGAAACAATATGTATTTGCAGTTCCCTTTACTAAACAGGGTAAAGAGCATTACCCATAACGCCACTGAACCATTTCCAAAAGCCTACTTGAAACCCCAAAATTGACCAAAAGCTGATGAAATCCAAAGTTGTAACAGAGTAACAAAAATGGAATTGAAATTTAACATAGCACAAATCAAATCTAAACTTATAATTACCATTTTATAACCACAAATGATTTATCGTGTCTTGGTGCCAACAGCAACCAGCTGCTAACAAGATGCTGTGGTTCTGTGTCTTCTCATGATAATGAGACAACCTGAGGAAGTTACCAATCCACCTAACACTAACATGTTTTTCAAGATAAGGTATCAAAAGGAGTCGCCAACATAGTGTGGCATTGGTTCGGGATTAGATTCTTAATCAGTGTGTTTAGAAAAATTACTAGAAAAAATTAACTTCTTAAATAATCTTAATCAGTGTGTCAAAGAGAGTCTATAGCCACGACCGTTGCACAAAGTGCCTGGGGCTGTATAAACTATCATAGATATAAAGTGGAGACTGTTTTTCTTAAACTATCATAGATATAAAGTGGAGACAGTTTTTCTTGAACTATCATAAACCAAGTAACACAAAGTTGACTTTTTTTTAGTTATATAATATTTATGATGATTAAGGTTTTAATTTTGGATTTATCTTTAAAGATAAAGTTTGATAAACTATGACTCACAACAGTCTTCTATGATCAAAACACTGAGCTTATTTATATTTAACTAAATATTGAATAGTAAAACTCCTAACCTTCCAAAAGGGGCATTTTGAAAATCAAACTCGGGACCTCTTGCACACAAAGCGAGAATCATACCACTAGACTAAATGCCCTGATATGAAATTTTTTAATTTGTGAATGGTCAAGTCTACTTATTTGGATACACAATTGTCAGTTGTTCTTCAACATCTCAAAGTTGCCAGCAGAAAACAGTTGCTAAATACAAGCTGGTCCTGTGTCTTCTCATGATATTGAGATCACTGAGTGAAGAAGCTACTGATCTCTAAAGCTAACCTGTTTTTTTAGGTGAGATACCAAAGAGAGTTACCAACCACCATGGTATGACATTAATGGTAGATACTTGATTCATATAATCATTTAGTCGGAGATTCGATCTCTAATCGATGTGTATAGAAATAAATTTGATATAAGGGATCATCTCCTTAAATGAATCTCAGCTAACTTGAGATATTAGTCTATGTTGTTGTGCGCAGAGGATAATTTGGTTTACCAACCAAAGGTATCACAGACAGTCTACTTACTTATTTACCAGTTACCACTTAGGTTTCAATTTAGGATTTATCTTTTAAGATAAAGTTTTAAATGATGGGTAAATCGGACTTTTTTCTAGGAGCAACCACACAAGTGAGAGAGACACCACGTATTAACCCAAAACTTGATATACTAACATTATAAACTATGACTCACAATAGTTTTCTATAACAAAATTGTTTTTCAGCCAACACCAATACACTATCCATGCATCCCATCATTACTCATCCGGTGCAGCATCCGCATGGACTTCAATCCTTAAAAAAAGGGGCATTCCGAGAATTGAACTCGGGACCTCTCGCACCCTAAGCGAGAATCATACCACTAGACCAAATGCCCAAATATGAAAAGTTTTGATTGTGAATGTGGAAATTTGACAGTTCAGGCAATTATTCTAGGCAAACTGAATTTTTACTACTTGTCATCATTGCATGGGTAGCATACACATTTTACTATGTGAGAATTGTATTGCCAATTTCAAATTTCCGTTACATCATACACGGGGAACTGTTGAAACTAAAAAGAAAATGGCTAATCCACCTAACATTTTCACATTATTATACAACAACAATAAGCTTCTATTAGGTGAAGTTGGATAGATGAAACAAAAGTCGTCATAATGTTATTATAACTTATAAAATAAATCATATATATAGCCAAAATATGGTCCTTTGTGCATTTCTCAATAGTTTTGTTTGTAGTTTTACATGGCATTTCTCTACATCTAGCAATTGTGCCACAAAGCATATCATATATTCTCCTTTCTATGGAATTTATAGATTTCCTCCACACATGTTCAAACCACTTAACTCGATATTTAACCATATTATCTACAATATGTGCTAGTTTGCTATCCCAACTCTCCCTTTAATGCTAAAACCTCTAATCCTATCTCATTTTTATCTTGTTAGGAATCCTTCCTTGTCTATCATTTTCACTCATCCGTGTATGGTCTTCTAATTCCTAATCCTATCTCATATTAGCAATGGAAACTTTCCATATCTTCAAAACAATTATAAAAGAAAAGGGGCATTCCGAGAATCGAACTCGGGACCTCTCGCACCCAAAGCGAGAATCATACCACTAGACCAAATGCCCTTATATGAAAAGTTTTTTATTGTAAATAACTTAGTTGGCACAATTGTTTTAGGGGGAGAAATTGAAGTGCATACCTTTTATTCTCACCACATATCATCATTAAACAATTGGATGACAAGATTTATTTCAAATATCCATATCCAATAGGATCTCATTATGTATTCTGATCAAGACTGAAGCAAAAAAAATCAATGAAATTCCATATACAGGGGTAATGTCTAGGCCTTAACCATTGTGATTACCGTATTATTCCGTGTTTTTCGTGTTATGGTTATATAGACAGAAACTGGGGCTTCATCAAAGCCAAGAAGTTGATGTCAGATCTCTTTTTTTATACCATCGGTTCTCTTCTTTTCTTATAGTAAAAAGCTGAATTCATCGAAGACAATGGAAACTTACAAGCATCTTGTTGTGTTGTGACTAAGTGTGAAATTTCAACGGTTGGAAGTCCTACAACCAGAGACTTATCCTTAGTAGCCTGAAGGAAGAAAATCAGAGCATACACAAAACTACATAGGAAAGAAGGGTTAGCAACAGAGATGATGAAAATGGTGCAAATTAATTAAGAAGGGAATTGAACTCCATTGAAAGGAATGTTGCTTTCCAAGAAAGATAGGAGTGGTGTCAAGGGATTATCCTGCTTCCATGACAGCTAGTATGAAGGAAACAACACCACTACAAGATGTTTCCTATCGAGAGCTAAGTAGCTAAGTCGTAAGATAAAAGGGAGCATGGACTTAATATTGGTCTTTTGAATGTGATGAGAAAAAGGAGGAAAACGACTTAACGGAGCACATGGAGGCACATAGGCTGCAGTGCATGTTTGTATATAATGCTAGATGGACGTTGAGTTCTTTACATTTGTGGAGGAGTAACAATGGAAGGAAAGTGAGGGTTTTGGTTGAAAATGACAGCATCTCACAACTTTACCGATGGTAAGCTGGTCCAAGAATTAAGCTCAACAGTTCAAGAACCTCCCAACTTGCGTGGAAGGGTGGACTCAAAATCAGTCATCAAGATGCATTTAAGGGAGTTAATGTGCAGTTGCAAAATATGCAGGGTTCAGCAGGATCTTTCATGTTTGCACTAGTAAGGACAGAGGTTTTGTCAAAGGTGGGGTGTTTGGCTGGCTAACTTGAGGGAGATCAGAGCTAATTCCAAGGAATTACATATGTTGATGGAAGTTGGAGAAACGGCGACAGAAATAGTATTGGGAGAACCGACTATGGCTGAATCAACTGCATCATTCAAACCATACAAATTCTTAATTACTATAGTTGAGCTAGAGGGAGCGATAGTTTTCCTGTGCTTGATTTAAAACCAGAAGACCATCAATCTACATGAAGTAGGAACATTAAAGGAACATTAATTGAAGTTTTTTATGGTTATTCATTAATTTTTGCTTTCATTGCTTTTCTTTATATGACCAATTCTTAATTGAATTTAGGAGCACTTCACTATTTAAAAATAGATAGTATAAACTTGAACTAGGATTATTATTCATAATAGATAACTACTATAAGAACGTAGAATTGTTAGGACATAAATTAGCATTCTGTCATATTTTAGATAACATTAGCGCTGTTTTAATACTGGAAGCCTACATTGCTCTCAACTGGTAAGATTAGTGAATGCTAAGCATTTATAAGTTATAACAGCTATTTAGACCATATTACTATCTCACTTGTGACTCTCAACACTTTACACATTTAGAAAGTAAATTCATGTGTATTTACAGTGCCCTACACCAAAAATGACATTTGGACAATCCCATTTCCCAGAAGTAACCAGAAAACACAGCAGAAAATTAGAATATATAGAAACAGTTGGAAGAAACATTTAAACAAACAGTTAAAAGGCATTCAAGATAAAGCCATATATTCAGTAAATGCCAAAGTATTTGAATAAAACATGTTACTAGAGTAGATTCCATTAGGTTTTCAAAAAAGAGTATGTCATTGTGTGGTGAAAAGGTGAAGCTATAGATTCCATTTGACTAAACACTTCACCTCATACAGCAACCCAACTTAATTGGACTTCAATCCTTTTTGTGTTGGCTTTTAACTACCAAACACTTCACCTCATACAGCAACCCAACTTTTTCACATGATTATAAAAGAAACTATTTGTCAACAGTCATTGCAAAGGGAGAGTTTTACATATTAGGACATGAGTTTGGCTACTAAGACATTATTCATAATACATAAGTATTCTGATCAAAAGATTAAAATAATATGAGAATAAGTTTGAACTGCGTTATTGAGACAGAGAGAAAAAGGATCTAGTCCAATTAAGTGCAGTTGTGTCAAAAGTACAAGTCAGATGGTAAAATACTACTAAGATATTAGATATGTTGGAGTACGGGTTTGAACCCGCAATTCACAATTTCTTAACACTTGGTGTGTGTGTGAGTTTCGCCGCTAGACTATTTAGAACACACAAAAAATATGTGTGGTTTTGCTTAAAGTGATTCATTTCATAAATTTTTATCAATATAACTATATATTTGTATTATTTCAAATAACATAAAATTACAAAGTTACAAGTAACAATTATGTTTAGAATATATACAATAAAATAAAAGCAAAGTATTATGAACTAATAAGTATAATAACTAATAAAATAATAAATCAATATAAGATCTTATACTAATAAAATGAGTAACTACTAAAATATGAGACAATTAAGGAACACTGGACTATTTAATAAAAGGGGCATTCCGAAAATTGAACTCAGGACCTCTCGCACCCTAAGCGAGAATCATACCACTAGACCAAATGCCCTTATTTGACTAAGTAAGGTTAGGTGAGATCTATGTCTTGTTTACTGTTGAAATTGTCTATGTATTCCAGCATTTATCTCAACAATGCATTGTTCACATGTATCTCTTGGATGTTAGTTGTTATTTTACTGCTAGTACAACACATAAACATAAGTCAAACTTGACAGCTTCCAATTCTTAAAAAATTAAAAATATAAAGCTTATACTAAAACATTGAAAAGCTAAACTACTAACCTTCGTCAAAAGGGCATTCCGAGAATCAAACTCGGGACCTCTCGCACCCAAAGCGAGAATCATACCACTAGACCAAATGCCCAGATATGAAAAGTTTTAGTTTGTAAGTTAGTTGCGACAATTGTATAAAGAAAAGAATAAAGCTTATACCTCTCTTTTCATCACATGTCATCAGTAAACAAGTTGATGCCAATATTCTGTCCTAATATCCATATCCAATAGGATCCGATTATGTAATCTGTTCATGACTGAAGCAAAAGAACATTCAAATCAGAATGCTATCAACACTTTTTGATAAAACAATGCAAGCCCAAAAATGTTGAGATTGATATGGCACTTAGATTTCTTTCTATTCTATCTTAAAATCTTAAGAAATAAGTTGGCCTTAATTCATCTTTACAAAGCTAAGATCAAAGATGCTGACAACTTAGAACAACTATTTAACCCCAAGGGTTGGTCTAGTGGTGAAGGCTTGGGTCCTGAGACTGTGCTCCTATTAAGGTCTCAGGTTTGAATTCCAATATGTGCAAACAATTCCTGTGTTGGGCCAAATTCATACGGAGCTTTGCTCTGGCTTTAAGCAAGACGTCCGCAAGTGGACGGTGGGATTGTTCTCCTTAGATTAGTTGATTGAAGGCTAGATATCAAGATTTAAAATATAAAAAAAAAACCTATAACCACTATTCATATCATATTACTATCCAAGGCGTGACTTTGAACATTCTATAATGTAACATGCATTTAGTTCCCTAATTGTTCTACACTATAACTCCTTCTCATGTCTCAAATTTAGAAAGTGAGTTGATAAGTATTTTACACTAGACCATAAGTAACCACAAAATGCACAACAGTTCGAAGAAACATTTCAACAAACAGTTAATGGGCATTCAAGGTAAAGACATATACTACATAAAAACCAAAATAAAATTATTAAATCATGTCACTAGGTCAAATGGATTTTCAACGATGTGCAAAATTTCAATGTAGAATTGCATGTTGAGAAGAGATTGTTGGTTTAGTAGAGGTATAAAAAAGTGAATTAGAATTGACTAAAATGGGTAAAACAGTGTAATTTGAATATTGAAGAATAGGAGAAGATGAACAACCTGATGATGAGAATGAAAGTCGTGATATGCATTTATCCGTGATGATAAGAGAGCTACAATTTACTGTGTTTTGGAAAATGCAATTTACTCTTTCTTTCTTTGGAGAATGAACCGTTTTAAACTCAAGTCTAAAAGGAGCAGTTATTTTAGAAATGTTAGGCCTAAATTAGATGGCAATAATAATAGAGAAAATAGATAGTGTGCCTCCTTTCTAAAATTTTACAGTCTCATTGTACTTTATGAGATTAAAATAAAAGTTATCTATTTATAAAAATTTAACGATAATAATGATTAATTACATCGATAGTGTATTTTTATTTTTATTTTTATTTAATGTCAACGTAAAATTTATATGTCTTGCGTTAAATTATTTGGTTTTTTTACCGATATAACCCACTTTTTCGAAAAAATTCCTAAAATATCC
This sequence comes from Lathyrus oleraceus, assembly GCF_024323335.1. Lineage (NCBI taxonomy): Eukaryota > Viridiplantae > Streptophyta > Magnoliopsida > Fabales > Fabaceae > Lathyrus > Lathyrus oleraceus. The sequence goes on along the minus strand of NC_066584.1, from coordinate 464,237,862 downwards.
TATTTTTTAGGAAAATTTCCAAAATACCTCACTTTTAGGAGGAGACGCCAATTGGATTGGCGACCCCTCTTAAAAATTGCAAGGAGGCGCCAATTGAATTGGTCCTATGTGTAATTTTTAAGAGGAGACGCCAATCCAATTGACGACTCCCTTAAAAAAGCCTCAAATGAAAAACCCTCCAACATGAAAGTTATAGATCTTTTCAAGAAAATGAATTTGGATATAAATTTTGCATCATTTGGATTTTTTATGAGAAAGTTATGGGCAGTTGAAGTTGGACTTCTGAGTTTTTCAACTGTTATCTGACCTATAATGTTTTGTAGTATTGCATGTGTTTATTTTAGGAATATGAATTTTTGTCCAACATAACATTTGAAGTAGACATCTTAAATTTTCCAATGCACTTGGTCCCACTTCAAAATAATTAAAAATGAGTGACTTAGGTCTTTGCGAAGTTGACCCAAAATTAGGGTTTATGTCAAAACATGAGTATGTGAATTTTGCCAAAAGGGACCAACTTCAAGCCCTTCTGTTTGAATGATAAAATCCTCAAATGACAAAACCTTCAACATAAAAGTTGTATATCTTTTCAAGATAATGAATTTGGACTAAAGTTTTGCATCATTTGCAATTTTTATGAGAAAGGTATGGGCACCTGAACTTGGACTCTTTGACATTTTAACTGTTATCTGACCTATAATGTTTTGTATTATTGCATGTGTTTGTGTTAGAGTTATGAATTTTTGTCCAACATAACAAGTGAAGTAGAGATCTTAAATTTTCCAATGCACTTGGTCCCACCTCAAAATAATTAAAAATGAGTGAGTTAGGTCCTTGCGAACTTGACCCAAAATTAGGGTTTCTGTCAAAACATGTTGTGACACCTCAAAATTTGCCCTCCTCTCTTGGGACTAGCTTAACATATTGCATATCATTTTTAGGTCATTAGGCATTTCATATTGCATATCATGTGGTTACATTGTGCAAGTCATCCTCACAAGTCTTGATCAGAAGATGAAGAGGTTATGTGCAAGCTAAAGTTTCATTGAACTGATCATTAATCATCTGAGGATGGAGGTCCAAATTAGGGTTTTGTGGTTCTCAAGGAGATTGATCTTGGTCTTGTTTGAAGTGATACATCATCATCATCATGGTCTTGATATCATCCAGAGATTCCAGAAGATTGATCATATACCTTGAGATTAGGGTTTTGACCACTGGTCAACCCTAATCAGTTGCATTGGGCCAATCAGGGCATAGCAAGGAGATGGGGTCTATGATGGATATGGGGATCATTTCATGATTGTATTGAGCTTATTGAGGCTAGGGTTTCATCATTGAGCCATTTCATCAGAGGACTGGGGCTCAGTTTGATCAGTGCATTGCCAAATTCATCTATCAGTTGAAAAGTCAACTGTGGTCAACTGTGCTTGATTTTATGGATTTGGAGATGGGAGAGAGTTGGATACACTTCATTCATGTTGGAACAAGTGTTATTTGACATGTCAAAGCTCAAGAATGGAGAAAATAAAGTCAGAACAAAAATTGCCAAAAATAGAAAGTGACTTGTAATTGAAGTTTCCAAAAATGGAAAGTTTTTGACCACAAAATTACATGTCCAAGGAAGCTTCAAATGAAAATTGGTTCAACATGAAAGTTTAAGATCTTGGTCTCACATTTCCAAAAAGTCCAAGAACTTGAAATTCCCATGTATGGTTGACAAGTTATGGTCCATTCAATTTCAAAAAAGACCTATAATCAAAGGGGCATAACTTTCACATGGAGTGTCCAAAATGAGTGATCTTTTTATGAGAAAACTCCATTTCACATGTACTTTCATGGTGCATAATCAAAATTCATCAAAAATGGTCAATGCAAAAGGTCAATTTTCAAGTGTACAATTAAAATCCAAGGGCAAAATGGTCCAAGTTGAGAAATAATTGGAATTTTGGAATGGGAGTTTTTGCAACACATCACATATGCCAAATAGAAGTGGTTTGAACTGTCATGAGTTTTCAAGGATCAATATTTGGCTAGGCTATTTTTGAACCTTCACTTAAAATGCATTTTTGGCATGACATAGTGAAAATGAGAAATACAAGGCCAATTGACATGAGACCAAAGCCAACACATTCCAAATGGCAATTAGAAGATGTCTGAGCTGTCACATTGCTGTCATGTGGCCTAATGTGAAAAGTCATTTTTGCCCTTGCCTTAAGTTTAACATTATGCTAATCAAATGCATTTTTTGCTAATTGGTGATTAAGAGGTGATTAAGGCATGAGTATAAAGCTCTAATTATAACTGAATTGCAAATGATAATCACAATTCTCAAGATCCATAACAGAATTTCATCAAATTCTCTCAAACTCTCCAAATTTTCATCAAGCTTTTTTCAAGATTTCTTCATCAATTCTTGATCTAAGTGAGTGATTCCTTTTGATTCATCTTCAATCAACCTTGCTGCACATCTGTTTTGGGGAATTGGTGCCATAACCTTGCAAAATCGCAACTGTTCATATCTTGCTCAACAATGGTGATTGGAAAATTCTTGCAATTGGAGTAGCTTTGAGCTAAGGCACGCATTGCGTTCATATTCCACAACCTTGAGGTGCATCTGTTTTGGACAATTGGAGCGAGAAGCATCAAGAACAACAATTGTCTTCAACTTGAGGTTAGTTTTCGAATCTCATGGTTTCTTGAATTGTGATATGCGTAGTGTAGTGCGTTCAACGTAGATCAATATGATGCTCTTAGTTTTTGGAATGATTAACTGTAGAAGAAGATATTTCGATTTGAAGTTTTGATGTCATTTCTCTTTTTGATCTATCCGTGAGATATAGTAGGAATTAGATTAAATCGTTCACATATTCATGATCCTCGGGTTCAGACGGTTCCAATGGTTATCCATTTGTCAGTTTTTGTGAAGATTTGATGTTCATGTAAATCTGCATTTTCTGGATTTGGTTTGATGAAGAACACGTGAAATTTTGTGTGTTTGATCCATGTTGTGCCTTGCCGCGTTTGAAAATGTGTTTCCCTCCAGTTTGAGCCAATCACAACGCGCCAAGCCGTTTAATGAAACGACGCGTTTTGGCTGTTCTGAAGCGTATTTACGCTTATGCCATTATTCATTTGATTTCTATATTATTTCATTTTTGTTTTTATTTCAATTTCATTTGGTTACATGATCTTGATAAATTCATAACTCACTCAAAATTCATCCAATTTTTGTGAAATTTTTTGTGCCATGCTCATGAGAATGTGTAGAATTTTATGATGATTTTTGTGAAATTTTTGCACGTGTGGAAATTTAATTGGCCTATTGATTTTGTTCATGTGTCATATTTTGTATGTTTTGCCAAAACTTTCATGAAATGCTCATGCCTTTAAAGAAATGGATGAAATTTTTTGTGCTTGTTCTAGACATGTTGATGGTGATTTTCATATAGAGTTTGTGATTTTTGGATACTTGGTGTTGGAGATATGATTTTTTGAATCTAGGTGTGACAATTTGTGTCACACCAAGCTAGGTCAACTTTCTGATTTTATTTAAAATGCCTAGAGATGTTGATTTAAGCTGAAATTTTGTGTGGATGATCATTGATATGTCAAGATAACATGTGAATTTTGCTGGAATTTTTGATGGAGTTTTCTAATTGATTGATAATTTTCTTCTCTGTGTGCTCATTTGGTAACCTTGTGTGACACATGTTGGCATTTTGCTTGTGAAATTCTCATATGGTATTGGATGAAGGTGAAATTTGGTGAGAGCATTCTAGACACATTATAGGAAATCATGGTTTTGATCCCATTCATTTATAATATGTTGTCACTGTTTTATGATTTATTGAATTAGATACTTGTGTTGATGCCTTGAATTGGCTTGTATGAATGTGTCTGGACTTATTGATTTTCATTGACCTATTTTCTTTTGTCCAATTGAGCTGAAAATTGACATGCTATACATTGAATGAGTCTTGTTTAGGTGTGAATTTTTGTGGAATTAATTGATTTGTTTTGGTATGCTTTTGAGTGAGATAGTTCTGTTTGGACTTTTGGTGTTGCAAATTGCATGTTTGATGTTAAATTGTGCATGAAATAATAATGGTGAATGATATGAGCATGGGACCAATTGCATTTGCTTTTGAATTGTTTTAATGTGATTTTGGCTGAAATTCACTTGCTGTTTAGAGTTTTTTTATCCCTCTTGGACCCTAGGCTTGGCCTAGTGGTCTAGTTTCTCACATTTGGTTTGGATTTTCAGGATGAAATGCACAATGCTTAAGGAGATTGCTTCAAGGCAATTTGAATTGAGTTTGGTTGATGTTTATGAACTAACATTGATTTTGTGTTGTAGGGTTTGATGCTTGAGCTTGAGCTCATGGCTTGCACTTATGTGCATTAACTTGTGTTGTCTGTATAGATTGACTTTTGCTGTTCATTGTTGGTTTGTCTGAGTACTGATGATACTTGATTGATTTCAGGTACATTTAGTCGCTTACAGTTCTTTAAGAACTTGCTTGCTGTTGCTTGGTTTTTTAACCAGTTGAGGTAAACTCTCTATACTTCATGTAGTCTGGAAGACCTGGCTTGTTATTTAGCCAGGCAACTGTCTGAAGTCCTCCTTAAGAGGCGATGTCTGTGATTGTTTACTTTTGTGCCAAGCAGGTAAAGACCTCTATGAGGCAATTGGCGGAACCCAAGGGATATGCAATCTATCCCCCGCTATTCTGTTAAGTCGTCCCTCTGCTCACACCACTGTGTTGATGCATTGGGACACAAACCCAAGATCTTGTACTTTGTACAGTTGTGTCAGAGTCTTTGAGCGTAGAAGGGTCCCTCCATTCTGGACCCACGCTCCTTTGTCTGAAGCTCTCCCTGGACAGGGATAAGAGCTGTGAAGTCTAATCTTCACTCACCTCTCATCTGCTTCACCTTAGCCCCTCAATCGCAAGGTTAAGAGCGAACACTACCCATGTACAGATGACTTGCTTCGGCAGTCAAACCCATTGTTTGAGCCCACTTGATTGGCTATAGTGTGTGCTATGTGAATATCTGTTTGAAATGTTTGTTTTATTTTGTTTGATGCTTGCATGCTTGTTTTCCTCGATAGGATTAGCTTGCTGTTGTGCAAGTAGGTAGAAACCACAACATAGGGCAATGATGCATGATAACACTAGGCTCGAGTACAGCTCCCTGGTAGTGTGTCTCCCCTTGGTTTCTGGCTAGATTTTCTTTCCCTTTCAGGGGAACTACATTGCCCTGATCCTCGTTCCAGACGAGGTATGTAGGCAGGAGACCGTGCGAGGTCTCTCCGGGCACTTTTTTTCTTTTTGTGTGTGTGCTTGACAGTTATAGGCTCGAGTTCCCGACTCCCTATTAACTTGTTGGTTGTTGTGTGCTTGGAAGCTGATGTAAGTCCATCGAGTGGCCTTCGGGTTCCAGTGTGCGTGTGTTTTGGTTCGGATGCTGATGTAAGTCCAGTGATTGGCATTCAGGCTCCATGTTTGCCTGTGTTTGTGTTTGCTTGTTTGGCGTGCGTGAGCCGAACTACGACAGCTCTGATTCTCGTTCCAGACGAGATACGTAGGCATAGGATGCGATGTCCTATCGAGCTCCCTTCCTCTTAACCCCACCTGTGTTGTATTCGGTGCGTGTGTGTGTGGTGTTTTAGCAACCTTTTCTTTTCTTAGAGCGTGGATCCCGTCGAGTACGACGGACGTGAGGGGTGCTAATACCTTCCCCTTGCGTAACCGACTCCCTTACCCTTTCTCTTTGGTCGCGAGACCATGCTTTTTCCAGGTTTCTCTGAGCGTTTCCTTTCCCTATTTTGGGATAAATAACGCGCAGTGGCGGCTCTGTGTTGTTTTTGTTTCAGCCCGCCGGTTGTTTTTCGCGGATGCGACAGCTGGCGACTCTGCTGGGGACTAGCACTGATGTTGACCTGTGCTGGTCCATATTCCCTAAGCGAGTCTCTCCTAGCGTTCTAGGATGGTTTAGGTTGCTTGTTTTGTTTTATTTATTGCATTTATTATTCTGACTGTGTATATATTTGCATAAATATTTGCATGCATCATACTATCATGTTGTCCTCCTCTATGCAGGTGGTTCCTTTGTTTTGGGGTGGGTGTTCTGAGTGGGGCTAAAACCCAGGCCCGAGTATACACCTAGGATTAGTGTGGTCTCACGTTCCTCATTTGCTAAATCAGCATATTGTTGCAACGTGACATGCCACAAGTCGGACGAGGTTCATCTGATAGTGCTTTCCATTGTGGAATATTCCACTTTGGTTGAGTTACTTCATTTGAGTTGTTGACTCTGGTGACCGATCATTCCCGGATCTTTGGTTTAGGCGATCTCAGGAGAGCTACAATGGCACACCCGAAAGGGCAAACCCATTGAGTATCTCTGCCCGATTGTCGAGACTATTATCCGCCTTAGGGTGACCTGATTAGAATTTACCTGTGAGGGGAGGGGTGATTCTTTCAGATGCATGTTCTGTTGGTGACTTTGATGGTGACTTTTGGTTCCGTGACTCAGAGTCATATTTATAAGTCGGATTTATGGTCGTTTATTGCCGAGACGCTGGAGTGCTGTCCGAGGTATTTATCAGTGGGGATCCGTTTATTTCAGGATTCCCCGGGTCGATTCAGAGGTTGTAGGTATCTGCTCAGAGGTTGTCTGATGATGATGATGTATTTGTATTCCGTTTATTTCGGAACCCTTGAGTTGGATTTGTGGTTACATGTTCCCTCAGATGGTTGTGATCGGTTCAGAAATCCAAGCTGTGATTCAGAGCAACGGGTGATCAGATGACTTGGAGGATGGCAATGCATTGCATTCATTCATCAGCATCATTACATTTTGCATTTACCTGCATCTAACACATGTTTATCCATATGCAGGGACATTTTGATCGAGATCCTGGTTGAGAGACTTTCTGCTCAGATATGAGGACCGGTTTGAAAGACAATGTGGCCTACAGCTTCTTCAACCCAGAGATTGACGAGCTGAGAGATATGATAGCATTGATCACACCCGACCATGTGGGGATGTTCAGAGAGTCATACGGTAGTATCCTGAAGATGGTTTTCAGGCTCACAGACAGCGACAGGAGCGCCATTCATACTCTTCTCTAGTTTTACGACCCGGGGTTGAGATGCTTTGTGTTTCCAGACTATTTGTTGGGACCTCTGATGGAGGATTATGCTAGCATCTTGGGTGTTCAGATCCGCGATCAGATTCCTTTTTGTGCTATTAGGAGAGAGCCTGATGTCCTTGGGATTTCCCGTGCTCTTTATTTGAGTCCGGAAATGACCAAGGAGGGTTTGAAAGAGAAAGGAAAATTACCGGGTTTTCATTTGAGTTTCTTGGAGGCAAGAGCCAAGGAACATGTTGCAGTGGGTAATTGGAAGACGATTTGTGCTTTGATTGCTGTGAGCATTTATGGGATTATTCTGTTTCCTAATCAGAAGAGTTTCGTGGACCATAATGCTATCAGATTGTTCATACAGAGAAACCCCATTCCTACTCTGATCGGAGATGTCTATTACTCGGTTCATAACAGGAACGAGAAGCGGCGTGGTGGTTTGATCCGGTGCTGTGCTCAGTTACTCTTCAAGTGGTTTATGGGGTATCTGCCTTCCCGAGGTGCTTTTGCTCATCTTGATTCTTCGGTCAAATGGTCCTTCAGGTTGATGGGGTTGCGGGCTGATGACATAGCATGGACTCATAATGGCTTGGCTGGACGAAATTTTATATATAGCTGCGGGGATTTTCCCAATGTGCCTCTCATAGGGGTTCAAGGTTGCATTAATTACAGCCCGACGCTTCTTAGGAGACAGATGGGATTTGCTATGGAGGTTTCTCCCCTTGAGTGTGAGACTCAGGAGTCCTTTTACTTCCCGATTGAGGGCAATCAGGCCAAGTTGATGCAGGTGTCTGGGTCATGGCGTAACATTCAGAGGAAAGGAAAGGTTCCGTTTGGCAAGGTTAACTGTCGGTATTTTCCATTATTTGAGGATTGGTTGCGGAAGAGAATTGAGATTACACATCTACCATTTCCGGGAGGTGATCCTTGGTGTCCTATGATTGAGGGACCGACTTCCACCGTTAGTATGGAAGAGTTCCTTGAAATGAAGAGAGCCAGAGATCAGTTGCTTACAGAGAAAGCGGAATTGGAGATGAGTGTTGCTCGGATTCAGATGGCTAACCAGGAGATCAGAGTGAAGATGGAGGATCAGGACAAGCGACATGCCCTAGAAGCGAAGCGTTTTGAGATGGATACTGCCTACTATGGGAAGGTCAGTCAGGCTTTGGCATCTTCAACAAAGGAGCATGACATCACCAAAGAGAGATTGGCTAGAGCTTCAAAGGTCATTGAAGATGAGAAGAGGAGGCAAATCTTGGTGAAGGATCAGAGGGATGATAGAGTTCGAGTTCTCATTGCTGAGTGGGAGTCAAAGCTGAAGGTTAAGGAGACCGAGAGCATGAAGATCATCGCTGAAAGGGATCATTATATGATTGAGAGAGATCATTATTTCAGGCAGATGAAGATTCACCAGAAAGAGGTGGGGAGATTACAACAGGAGAATACTGAGCTCAGGTTCGCCGCGGAGTTCGCAAGGATGGAAGCTGAGATAGGGCCATCTGTGGGACCCTCATCAGGCTAGATCTTTCATTTGTGTGGATTACCGTCAGGCTTGTTGACGGAATTCATTTGCTTGTATTTCTTTCCCTATTCTGGAAGATTGTATTGGATTTATAACTGATTTGATGTATGACTATGGCACTTATTGTGCACTTTGCTATGTGATGATTGATTTTCATTCAGTGATTGATCTTCAAGCTTTATTTGCTTTACCGTATGCACTCACACAAGCACACACATGGTTGGGGTTATTTTTGCTAAATCATATATCTCTGATTTGTATGTTGAAATCAAATGCTGAATATTGAAATATTGATGCCGGATTATTATTTGTCTCAATGAAGCCAGGATCAAGAGACAAAGTGTTCCTCATGTGGATAAACACTGCATTGATCATAATAACTTGTGCTTTATTTTGCAGGTATCTGTTACTAACGTGCTTGATTGTTACAGGAATCATTGCTCGTGCTCGCAGAACTGTACCTTTGCACTCAACCCGACCTCACAGATACTTCACACGACGCAACACTCCTAGACTGATGGATCTTCCAAGTACTGATCTCCTCGAGCTGAAAGACAAAATGAATGAGCTGATCAACATCATGCAAGGCTTTGCGGTTGGTCAGAAGGCTCTAGCTGACAAGGTTGAAAAGCTCGAGCGGGCTTCTGCAGCAAATAGTGGTGTAAACCTGGATGGTGTCTCCAACCAGGGGCTGGGTGGTTCTCGAGATGGTGGTAAGAGAGCAACAGTCGGTATGGTAAATAATGCTGCTGGTTTTGGTGGTGCCGGTGGTCAACCTGGGCCCGGTCTGGGGCAGAATATGAAGGACGGTCTGTTGCCTCCATTCTACGGTTTTGATGAGGACAGAGAGGAAGACAGGGAAGCCGATCAGTTCTCAATGCATAATGAGCCCTTGGGTCAATATGGGATCCAGCCTCAAAGCAAGGAGATTCAGCTGTTGGCTGAGAAGATTAAAGTGCTGGAAAGTTATGCCACTCCTGGGGTGGTCAACATGTCGAATATGGGGCTTGTTGAGGGGATTGTGATCCCGCAGAAGTTTAAAGCGCCCGCGTTTGACCGTTACAATGGAAGTTCTTGTCCTGAGACGCATTTACAGGCTTTTGTCCGCAAGATCTCGGCATATACCATGGATCAGAAGCTGTGGATGTACTTCTTCCAGGACTGCCTGTCCGGAGGCTCACTGGAATGGTATACCAAGCTGAAGTCCTCAGATATCAAGAATTGGCAGGATCTTGGGGACGCATTCTTTAAGCAATATCAGTTCAACGCTGACATGGCTCCGAGTCGTACCCAGCTGCAGGGTATGTTTCAAAAGAACAACGAGGGGTTTAAAGAATATGCCCGGAGGTGGAGGGAATTGGCTGCCAGAGTGCAACCTCCACTTGTTGATAGAGAAATGTCTGATCTCTTCATGGGGACTTTGCAGGGGGCTTATGCTGAGAGGATGGTTGGTTGTCCGGTGACCAACTTTTCTGATATTGTGGTGGCTGGAGAGAGAATTGAGAGCTGGCTGAAGCTCGGGAAGATTCAGGTTGTAGCCTCTTCTTCAGGGTCGAAGAAACCTTTTGGCAATGGTCAGAGGAAGAAGGAGGGTGACACAAGCGCCGTGTATGCTCAACGAGGACCCAGTAGGGAGCGTTACTTTCAGCACACTGCTGCGGTAACTATTCCTGCTGAGCAACAACCACAACAGCAAGAACCTCAGCAGCAGAGGCAACCCTTTCAGCAGAGGCCTCAAAGGGCTGGTTATCAGATGAAGGGAAGAGCTATGGACAGGCAGTTTGATAGGCCTCCGGTGACCTATTCTTTCCTGTTCAAAAAGCTGATGGATCTGGGGTTGGTACAGACCAGGACTCTGGCACCTTTGAGACCTGATCAAAGGCCAGCTAATTATGACGAGAATGCCAAATGTGAATTCCATTCAGGTGCTCCCGGACATAACATTGAGAACTGTAAAGCTTTTAAGCACACAGTTCAAGACCTGGTGGATTCAAAAGCAATCAATTTCGCACCATCTCCCAACGTCAATGCTAATCCCATGCCCGCGCATGGTCAAAGGGGGGTGAATGATGTTTCAGAGGCATGATTACCACTAGAGTCTGGATCATCATCAGAATCTGGATCAAAAACATATTTACCTTCAGAGCCAGGCTCGCCTTCAGACTCAGAGTCACCTTTAGACTATACTTAAAAATCAAAGTCACCTTCAGACTCTACTTCAGACTCTACTTCAGCATCAGAGTAAGAATCTCCTTCAGAGTCTGAAATATCTTTAGAAGTTAACTCAGGTGTTAACAATGCACCAGAGTTGGATTGAGTCTTGTTTCATTCCCATGCTTCTGATTCCTTCACAATAACATCTATGTTGAATTCAACTTTGTTAGTGACTGGACAATAAAGCTTATAAGAGCATGTATTATGGTACTGTTCCTCGCGACAATCTCTAGCCTTCCTATAGAGGTTTACTTGTAGGACTGGCTACAAAGTCCTAGACTTATATGTATTGAGTATATGGTTGTTTTAATGGGTAAAGTGTTTCAAATATTTTGTGTAGTAAATGAGGTGATTTGCAAACTAGAAACGCAATAAAAGTAAGGCAAAGTAAAAGACAAAATATAGATATAAATGAACGAAGCAAATAAAAGTAATTTGAAAAGTTAAATGACTTGAAGATAAAGGTGGAAGCAAAAGTATATTTTGTAGGAAGATAACTTATTTCTCTCAAACGCTTGATACTTCAAGTGTATTCCTATTGCAATGCTAAAAATGCCACCACCTTGACATGAAAATCACATCTGCTTAAGTAGTAGTAAAAAATAATTGCAAAGAGGTTATAACTCGTTCATGACGTGCCACGTGTTAGAGCATACCACCCATGATATTGGTAACTACCCACGCTTTGCTTCCCGCGATTAATCTCCACCATGGTAAACTTACCTTCGACTTCGACAGATTTCCTCTTTCGTCAACCCATTGTTCTTGGCTTTCTCTCTTCGTCGATCAAGCTTCTGACTGTCCCTTGGTCGTTGGCTTTATACCTCTTGGGTCGAAATTTTCCAGATAACAAATTTCCCCTCCAAAAGGCTAATTTCGACTTAAGCTCTTCGACCGAGAAACCTGACTTTTGACTTTCCAAATTTCGGCTGGTTATCTAATCGTTAATGATGCTTTTGTGTGCAACGATAACTTTCCTGCGCTACAATTTCCAAGACAAACTGTCATCATTACGAGTTACTCTCAAGGTCGTGAGATCTCAACTAAAGCTACCAACTATCCCACTACTTCCTAGTTGGACAGTTGCCAGTTGCCAGTCGACTGACGCTTGATTTTCCCTTGGTTTTCCTATAAATAGCCATTTTTTACCCTTAGAATTTTCTTCCTGCTTCTTCATTTACGTATCTCTTCTGCAACTTTCACAACAATCCTAGTTTTAACAGATTTTCTTCAAACTTCCTAACAATGGCTTCCTTCCTTCATACCAAAGGCATTATCTCCCTCAACACTGACGGTAACCCCATTGCATTTCAACTCACTGCAATGGAAAGCACGAAGTGTATTCCTCAACCTGTTTCTGCTGATGAAGTAGTGATAAAAATTTGGCAATGCCAAATGCTCATTTCCTTTGTTATTGACAAAAAACTGGTCGCATGTCATGGACCTTTCCAGACTCAAAATCTGCACCAAAACCAGTTCAAGGTTATTTTCCTGGTTACGCTGCTACTGCTCCTCCGGCTTTTGACAAAGATGGAACTATTGACGTTAGATTCATGGATCCAAAGGCAAGGGTCTTCAGATCGATGCCTACCCCAGGCAACAAAGAGTACTTGGCTTGGCTCAACAAAGTCCAAAGAAAATGCCAAGATCAATGGAGAAACGCAAGGATCTCCTACGCTATCCAAATCTCCAAGTATGCTCGCTGAATCAATCCTTGTATGATGTTGGCCTCGATGTATTTCTGGGAAGGTTCGACCAATACTTTCTAACTTCCATGTGGCATGTTAATGCCAACACTCTTAGACGTGACGACCATCACATGTTAACCCCACACTTCCAACAGAGACCATTTTTTTCGTTTGGTCGCTCTAGTCTCCAAAATTACATCGAGGATCACCATGACAAGGATTCTGTCGAAGTTTTTGACGAATAACATATTGCTTTTCTAACACTATCGCTTTCATATTACATGTTCTGTCCTGGCTCTTTATAGATAGCCAAAAGTTACATAAATCTGGCGATCCAAATCCATGAGGGTCGACAGGTCTCTTTAGGTAAGCTTTTACTGGCTTCCTTGTACCAATCCCTAGGGCTCACAACCCTGAAATTAAAATACCTTCATTCTACTACTAAGGCCCTGAACTTGTCGGGTCCCATGTGGCTTTTGCAACAGTGATTGAATGCCACTTTCGAATATCAATTAGGCTATCCAATATCGGAGCACATGCTTCGGTTAAATGAGGATCGACTGGTCAAAGGAGCAAGGCTTGCCTTGATGACATGTCGAGAAACCCCCAACAAACACCTTTTTGTGAAGTACCTTAATGTGTTCATCGAGGCCAAAAAGTTTGCCCCTGGTATGGCTCCATTCGTGGACCAAAGCTTTGGTCCGAAATGGTTCAAAGATCCTTTCCAAGGTGAATCCCCTCAAGCTGCAGCGCAATCAAATGTTGTATGGATAATGTTTTTGACCCCGACGTTGTTATCCTTCAGGATTGAAGCGGGGTCGAAGGAATATGGCTTTATAAGTTACCAACCCAACTTGGTGGCTCGCCAATTCGCCCTTAGTCAAATGCTCACGAAACTTTTGGTGTCACATTCGACCGACATCGTATGGTCTGGTCGATCCTTAAACTTTGATGACCATAAAGCTTGCCTGCGTTTTCACAAGTTCGCTCAATGCTTTGAACTACCCGTGTTCAAGTTCCAACAATCTTTTTTAACAACTGCTGATTTCGAAGAATGGTGGGCCGACTACCAACGTCAAGCTTTTTCTAGTGATCTCTTTCTTCAAAATATGATTGATGCCTTTTCCATTCTCATTGGTAAAATACCCCATCCACCACCGCATACCGATGCTCCCGACATAACAATCCAAATTACCAACGTTGATGAAGTCCTTAAAAAGGTAACTATTATTTTTTCACCTTCCCTCTATTTACAAAACGCAAAGAATAAACACTCATTTCTATGTTGTTAGGGTCGAAAAAGGGTTCCCCCAACTGAACCAGCCCCTGGCAAACCTTCGAAAAGGCAAAGGGCGTCATCGACTCCGAAATCAAAGGTACTTAGTGTCAATGTCATCATGATGCTTTATATTTTAATAGTTTTGTCACCCTTTTACTTGTCTTATGACTCAGGTTCATGAAGAGGCTCTTTTGGTCGACAATGAGGATTCTGATGGCACTGTGCATTCACACATTTTCCCAATGTCGAAGGTGCCACCGACAACTCCGACTACTCCAGCACGAAAAAGGAAAGTCCAAGCTAAGAAACCCCCTCAATGGTCTCTCCTTCGACCACGAACCTCGCAGTTCCAGATGACCTTGATGAGGTTTTTGCCCTCATGGTCCAAAAATAAGTTCTCTTGTTTCTCCACCTCGTGTGGCTTCTCAAGTATTTGTCTTTCTTTGTTTGATACCAACTCACAAACTTGCTTTTCGATGTGGGTTTTGACTTTTTATCCTAGGAACACATGGCTGACTCAACTCCGACTGAGCCTGTGGTAGAAGCGAGGGTCGACAATCAAACCGTTGAGGCCATCTTGAGCCCCCAAAAACAAAATGAGTTTCAAAGCATATCGCCTGAGGCTGAACAAAATCCGGTCGCTCAACAAACTCAAAACCCTTCGATTTTCGTTGATGAAGGAGTCTCTATTGATACTTTGACTTCGGATGAGGTTTTGGCTGTAAAGCAACGGAATCCGGCAGAGGCTTCAAGGAAATTGCAGCGACTACGTCAAATTTCGACTGGGGCATAACCTTCTTCTCCGCCTGTTACACCTCCGCCAGAGATGGATGTTGTCACCACTCTCAAACTTCAATAGTTGAATGACCTACTGTTTGAGCATGCATTCTTAACCGTCCTCGACGAAGAAGAAGGTTTGGCTCACAACGTCTTTAAGCTTCTTGACGCACTTGCGCTTCATGAGCTTTCTGTTCCGATTGTCAAGTACTTAATTGAGTTTAAGGCTTTTTACTTAAATAGTCAAGGACCTTGTCCTTCGTCGAATGTCGACTTTCATATCAAAACCAAGATCAATGAGGTGAGGCTTGAGTGGGATTTTAGTGAAGCGTGTGAAAAGAAACTCAGTGACTTCGAGGCCAAGAAACAAGAGCATCTCTGCCAACAACAAGCCTTCGATCAGAAAATTTCAGACTACCAAGCTCAAATAGCCGAACTCAACAAGAAGACTGCTGAAGTGGAATGGCAAAAAACTTCCTTAGATACGGCTGAAGCGCTTCCCACTAAAGATGTCGTCGACCATGAAGTTCTGAAAGGGATTTCACATGGCGAAAATGCCCTTAAGATCGAGGCTAGTATTAAGCAGTTGCGGAGAAGATAAAGCCTTCTTGATAGTCGAATCGATCGTAAGATGACTTTTTCGAAGATTTTAAATTAGATTTCCCACTTGACTTTTCTTTTTTGTAGTAGCCCTTGTAAGGTCGGTTGACCATTTTGTAATGCCATCCTGGCTGTTTGAACAATTTAATGACTAGTTTCACTATGTTTAGATTTGAATCTCTTGTAGCATAGGTTTATATATTTTCAAATATTTCCTATTTACTCTTAAGATCCTTCGATCCATGCCCAATTCCTAAATTTCGTAAGCATTGTTCGTAAACGTTCGAATTATTTGAAACGACCCTTCCCATTTTGGAGACCATTTTCCTAAAGTTCGATCTCTTCGATCCATAGGTAGAATTATTTTCCAAACATAATCGTTTACTACAAAGGTTTTCGTTTTAACCCTTTTGTTGTACACTCTGAAATTCTGGTGTAGTCAGAGTTCAGATGTTCTACTCCAAGTAATGACATCTAATCCAACATTGTTACTAATACAGCAAGACAGTTATACAAATTAAAACCCAGTACTGATAAGCACACATTCACAAATGTCACGACATCTGCTACTATATCACCATAGAATGGAAGAACACCCAGTTCTGTCCATCTGGTGCAACGACACAGCAGAGATCAAACATAGCACTTACTTCTGTTGAGCCTGCACAGTTAACAGCATGATGTCTCACCATTGATTTGAACATCACCTGTTACAGCATTACAGGTTGACCTTATTTTATAACAGACAGAATTATAACGTGCAGAAGGTAAAAACACAAGTAATTGTAAACCCAGTTCGGTGCAACATCACCTACTCTGGGGGCATACCAAGCCAGGAAGAAGATCCACTATCAGCAGTATTAATTCAGAGTTAAACTCCCCCGTTTACAACTCTTCACTTAATCCCTACCCAATGCAATCTATACCTAGGAACTCCTAGATAGAAACCTCCAGTTTCCATTCCTATCACTACAAATACAATGTAATGCTAAACAACTTGAACTTGCTTCACAACTTCGTTCAAGTCCATAACAAACTCTTACCTACAGGCTTTGAGTTACAAATAATCTCAACTTTGAGCACTGAGAAACACATGGTAACCTTCCCACAAGTTGGGAGGTTTACCTCACACACACCCCTAATTTTACATTGTTTGAGGCTTACTCACACCTAGGTTACAATATGCTATTTATAACCTAAGCACCCAACTGGATTTGGGCCTTCAGAAATCGCAGCAAACTTCTTCTTTACTGTTACAAAATCCGCAGAAAACTTCTGCTACAATCAAGGTCTTCAATCTTTTAGTTCCTAAAATATCTCCATATTTAGTTCCTAAAATATCTCCATATTTAAAAACTGTTTATTCTGATTGAGTCTTCAAGACCTCCACAAATAACGCCACACAGGATTCTAACTAATCACAGAATAACAGAATTAACTAATTCAGTTTTATACACAGGCGCTCCTAAAATTAAGGTTAAGCAAGTTAACCTAATTTCCACATATTAGGGTGCTAACAAATAGGCTATTTGTTAGGTTCATTAATTGTAGCTCAGTTGTTAGTTTCTTGGATTTTAGATCAGCTGTTGGATTCCTGAAGAATAGCCTGAGAAAAATCCTGAAACAGAAAAACTAACCATCCTACAATTTAGCATATGCTGTCAGGAATGAATGTCACAACATTCAGTTTGACGTCCAGAACATAGACCATATGCTAAGTCTGTTATTTTCCTGAAAATAGACTGTGCTAAATGTTGTACTGTAAAAGACCAACCAGTCTATACTTCAGTATCAGCTTACAGTAATAAATGTCAAGACATCCAGTTTGACATTTTCATAATGGGCCTTATGCCAGGTCTGTTATCCTCCTGAAGAACAAACTGAATTAAATACTGAACTAAAGCAGAAAAATCAACCTGCCTATTATTCAGTATATTCTTTCACTGATGAATGTCACAACATCCAGTTTGACATTCAGACAGTAGGCCTTATGCCAGGTCTGTTATTCCCTTGATAACCAGACTGAACTACATACTGAGTTATAACAGCCAACCAGCTATTCTATACCTCAGTATCTGCTGTCAGGGATGAATGTCATACTATCTAGGTTGCCATTCAGTAAATCCTGTATTAGCTAAACCTACAACATACTACTCAAGTATGTCATGACATCAGTCAAGACATCAGAGTACAGTTAGTGTTTGAGCACAACATGCAGCCAATCAAACATCTACAAAGCATGTCATGACATCAGTCAAGACATTAGACTCCAGTTAGTGTTTTAACATAAAATGCAGCCAATCAAACATCTACAAACTCCCCCTTTGGCAAATTTTTGGCTAAAACACCTTGACATCACAACAGAGTTCACAGCAGCGGAAAACACACATCCTAGCAGAGTAATACCATAGCTAATACATACACTCAGAACAGCAGCACACTCAGCACACATACAGAAGTTAAATAAAAACGTCTAACAACAGCACAACCTCTAGATTAGAGGATCTTCAATATCTGTTCAAGCACATAGCAAATAATCTGTTGTCCTGGGGCATCACAGGTGTTACTCCCCCTTTTTGTCAAAAATGTTGCCAAAGCAACACTTTAACTTACAGACCAAAATAAACAGAATTACACACAAATGACAGAACCACACACTTGATTTTACTTCACAGTTTCAATCAAGAATACACACTCTTGATCTTGCTTTACAGCTTTGATCAAGACTACACCCACTTGATCTTGCTTCACAACTTTGATCAAGTAGACACACACTCTTGCTTCACAGCAGGTACACCCATATCAGATTCCATGACTTTGAGTCTGACATCTTGAATTACTCCTGCATGAACACTTTCTTGAACTCCAGCAGGCACATAGGCTGTATCATGTTAGGATATCCCCTTAACATCTTGTTACCACACTTGCAGCCAGTAACATACAGGCTCATCATAATGAGATACACCACATCCATATTTCCTTATGACTGTAAGTTTCAGAAGGAAATAAGAATATTGTCCTAGGCAATGTCATGACATCCGGTCAGACATTCTTCTGCTCACTCAGCCTTGACACACACCACATCATCCCAATAACTAACAAGGTGCCATACCTTGTTATCTGAGAACACATAGACCTCAAGCTTGATGATTACTTGCGGCACAAAGACAGAACTCCCCCTGTCATGAACAACCAACTCTCCTCTTGAAACTTGGAGATCACACATGAACATATCCAACACCCCAAAGTTGGACCTTCACATACTTCCTGATTCAAAGAGAACCCAGACCACTTGATGAATGGAAAACATAAGACGCATCTTCATGTCTTCAAGAGTACACCCTCTGTTCAACCCTCTTGGCTGAACACATCCACACTCTGTGTGAATCTCTCTTCTAACCAGAACAGAAAACCACTTCACAAAATGTTCTAACATTATTTAGGACATCCTCACAACATAACAAAGAACACCATCTGATAATCTTAAGATATCACTGAGTCACCAGCTTGATCCAAAAGAAACCAGACACAAATTGGGACATATACATTCTCATCCCATTACAAGAGATAATCTTCCATAGATAGCTCAGAACTCCTACCACAAGCTCCAAGAGATGAACAGAAAACACCTCCTTTTGTCTTCAACTTACTACTTTTCTGCTCAAAAGTAATTTGTCTCAGACTTTCCTCAAGAATAATCAGCTGCCATATGTTGATTATCTTGATTCTTCGAACTCACTTCTGAGATAGACCAAATGCCACTGGTTGATTACCTCCTTCATGAATCCTCATATGAAAAAGTCAAATGCCACTTTTTGACCTCTCCAAGTTTATCAGACTTCTCCCAAAGATATTCTGACCTTCCAAGTGAGACTTGAACTTCAAGCTACATGTTAAACAAAACTTAGATTCTCGAAGTCATGAACATGTAACATCTTCTCCATCCAGCAACTCCAAAGAACTGCAATGAGAACGATCTTTTTGAAGTACCCAATCTACAACTCTGTAGACCCTTCTATCTTAAGTTGATGTGCCACTTCACCAACTAAGATTCTGATGTTGAACCAAATGTCACAACATTATGTTTTAACATCTAGCTGTTGAATTCAGCTTCTTCTTCTGCCACTTGAAAGAACTTCCTCCCTACACAGAATAAGAGTTCAACGCTCTCATAGACTTGATTGTGGAACCAAGTTTGAGTAAACAACCTCCATCCTGCAGGTTTGCAGTTAAGTCATCCAAGCTCACACCTTGATGAATTCCTGCTTCTTCTCCAAAGACATCAGACACTCTGATGCATGAGTCTTCAAAAGGACCAGTTAGAGACTAACCCTTCAGCTATACCAAGGATTCCACTTCCTAAAGCAAGGCTGTTTCCATGATGTCAAGAATGTTGCCACTTGTTCTTAACTCCACAGTGTGCATTAGCCAATGCACTTCCTTACCTAGATCAGAAATAAACTGATCCAAGTAACCACCATCAAGACTATGATGTCTTCTTCTTCTTGTACACACCAAGGCTGAACATGTTTCTTGGCAGGAAACCTTTTCAGAGATCATATGCTCTTGCTGCCACCAAAGAGATAGATCATAAACCAATGTAGTATCCTTCCTGTGATTCTGCACAGGATCTTGAAGATGAGATGTTCCAACATCTTTAAGAACATCAGTTATCTGAAGCTCCAAGGATAATCAATTAAATACTTGTACTTGGCACAAGTAGACATTGATCTTAAATCCTTTCCCAATTATCCTTTCAGATACTTCCACCATAAGAATACTTTGAAAATACTCTTCTTGTGTCAACATCTTCTGCTTGCAAGCACCTCAATAGTTTTGAGAATCTTTCCAGATTAGATTTACCCTTAGGAATGAGAGAGATGAATCCTTCCTTGCAAATGTCTCACACAACAACCAGAACCCATGTGACACAGGTCAACAGCCAACCAGACCCTAGGCTGACCAAACGTGAGGAGGTTAACCAAAACTCCCCCTCAAATTAACAATCATGGAAACTCCACACCAATATCCATGCATTATACACAAATGTCTCAACATGACATACATCATCCCTACCAGTGGCAACTAGCTTTATGAGTTATACCTATACATACTTCAATCACACCAATCAGACTCCAGCTGACCATAAGTACTAGTGACAACAAAACAACACCAGTTAATAGTAGATATGCATTGCCAGAGCATACTACCTCAACCAACCACTGAATCTTCATATTCTCACTCCTTGAAAGAACTGCCACTTCTGAGCGTGGTGTTTGAATAACAAGATTCATGGTCCCAATCCTCTTAAATGAAATAGCAGTCAGGTTACCCCATTATTGACTTCTAACATCCAGGGGACTTGTCTTCCAACACAACATAGTACTTCAGGGAACAACTATCCAACCCTGATCAATCTACAGGAATAAGGCACACAGCAGGGATTGCACAATGTCACATCTCAACCAGCTCCACTTCTAGAGATCAGACTTCTAAAAGTGACCTTCTTGAGCATACACACAGTTGACCCTACCCTTGTCAACTTAGCACACACAAATGTCTCCTCTTCCAGGTCAGGAGTAGGTTCCAAACAAAAGTATCTCTTTGTTTGACGCCTAAAAATATCTGCTCTTCAACCAGTAGGTGCATACTTGTTGAACAGCATGTTCTAACATCACATAGAACATTAGTTCCACCTGCTTGGAACAAACCCTCCTTGAAAGTCTTCAAGGTCTTCATATGCACTACCCAAGAGAGTAAAAGAATCAGTGATCAGGTGATTCTTACCGTGATGAGTGGACTTGAGGAGACTCAAGTATCTTTGACATCTTCAGTAGATTATGATGAAATCTTGAATACAGCAGCCTTTCATCCACATGAGGGGAAACTACATCAGAGTTTGAGTTTTGCCAGGTATTATGCAGCGGAAATCATAATACAACTCAACCTATGAACACACACTTCACCAGATCAGCCTCCAAGAACATACCAAGTTTGAATATGATTCAATACTAGCACAGCCGTCCCACACAAAAGCCAATTGCCAATCTCCAGAGACAGGTACACACAGTTCCTGTCATGAATAGTCCATCCACCTACTTCAAGGGACCATTCAGGTACATCACAGAACCTTCCACATGTTCCAACATCAGTACTAACATAACTCCTTGCAAGAAACCAGAAAGTATCACCCATGGATCTCATCCAGAAGCAGAACAGGATGCCTGCTCTGATACCATTTGAAATTCTGGTGTAGTCAGAGTTCAGATGTTCTACTCCAAGTAATGACATCTAATCCAACATTATTACTAATACAGCAAGACAGTTATACAAATTAAAACCCAATACTGATAAGCACACATTCACAGATGTCACGACATCTGCTACTATATCACCATAGAATGGAAGAACACCCAGTTCTGTCCATCTGGTACAACGACACAGCAGAGATCAAACATAGCACTTACTTCTGTTGAGCCTGCACAGTTAACAGCATGATGTCTCGCCATTGATTTGAACATCACCTCTTACAGCATTACAGGTTGACCTTATTTTATAATAGACAGAATTATAACGTGCAGAAGGTAAAAACACAAGTAATTGTAAACCCAGTTCGGTGCAACATCACCTACTCTGGGGGCATACCAAGCCAGGAAGAAGATCCACTTTCAGCAGTATTAATTCAGAGTTAAACTTCCCCGTTTACAACTCTTCACTTAATCCCTACCCAATGCAATCTATACCTAGGAACTCCTAGATAGAAACCTCCAGTTTCCATTCCTATCACTACAAATACAATGTAATGCTAAACAACTTGAACTTGCTTCACAGCTTCGTTCAAGTCCATAACAAACTCTTACCTACAGGCTTTGAGTTACAAATAATCTCAGCTTTGAGCACTGACAAACACATGGTAACCTTCCCACAAGTTAGGAGGTTTACCTCACACACACCCCTAATTTTACATTGTTTGAGGCTTACTCACACCTAGGTTATAATATGCTATTTATAACCTAAGCACCCAACTGGATTTGGGCCTTCAGAAATCGCAGCAATCTTCTTCTTTGCTGTTACAAAATCCGCAGAAAACTTCTGCTACAATCAAGGTCTTCAATCTTTTAGTTCCTAAAATATCTCCATATTTAGTTCCTAAAATATCTCCATATTTAGAAATTGTTCATTCTGATTGAGTCTTTAAGACCTCCACAAATAACGCCACATAGGATTCTAACTAATCACAGAATAACAGAATTAACTAATTCAGTTTTATACACATGCGCTCCTAAAATTAAGGTTAAGCAAGTTAACCTAATTTCCACATATTAGGGTGCTAACAAATAGGCTATTTGTTAGGTTCATTAATTGTAGCTCAGTTGTTAGTTTCCTGGATTTTAGATCAGCTGTTGGATTCCTGAAGAATAGCCTGAGAAAAATCCTGAAACAGAAAAACTAACCATCCTACAATTTAGCATATGCTGTCAGGAATGAATGTCACAACATTCAGTTTGACGTCCAGAACATAGACCATATGCTAAGTCTGTTATTTTCCTGAAAACAGACTGTGCTAAATGTTGTACTGTAAAAGACCAACCAGTCTATACTTCAGTATCAACTTACAATAATAAATGTCAAGATATCCAGTTTGACATTTTCACAATGGGCCTTATGCCAGGTCTGTTATCCTCCTGAAGAACAGACTGAATTAAATACTGAACTAAAGCAGAAAAATCAACCTGCCTATTATTCAGTATATGCTTTCACTGATGAATGTCACAACATCCAGTTTGACATTCAGACAGTAGGCCTTATGCCAGGTCTGTTATTCCCTTAATAACCAGACTGAACTACATACTGAGTTATAACAGCCAACCAACTATTCTATACCTCAGTATCTGCTGTCAGGGATGAATGTCATACTATCCAGGTTGCCATTCAGTAAATCCTGTATTAGCTAAACCTGCAGCATACTACTCAAGTATGTCATGACATCAGTCAAGACATCAGAGTACAGTTAGTGTTTGAGCACAACATGCAGCCAATCAAACATCTACAAAGCATGTCATGACATCAGTCAAGACATTAGACTCCAGTTAATGTTTTAACATAAAATGCAGCCAATCAAACATCTACATGTATCTTCTCATTCTCTCAAACGAGCGTCGAAGGTGATCAAGATGATCATTTTGAGATGACGATTTTATCACAATATCATCAATGTATACCTGCATAAATTTTTCGATGAAATCATGGAATATGGCATTCATGGCTCTTTGATAGGTTTCTCCTGCGTTTTTTAGACCAAACGACATTACAACCCATTCATATGTCCCCAAAGCTCTAGGGCATCGAAATTCCATCTTGGGGACATCATCTTCTGCTATGAGAATTTGATTATAGCCAAAATAGCCATCAAGCATACTCAGATACTCGAAACCTGCGGCCGAATCGACTAGCATCTCCGCCACGGGCATCAAATACTCATCCTTTGGAGTAACATTATTTAAATCTCTAAAATCTATACAGATTCTGAGAGTTCCATTTTTCTTAATGACATGTACTATATTAGCTAGCCATTCGACATACCTTGCAATTCTGATGAATCGGCTTTTGAGAAGTCTTTCGATTTCCTGCTTAATCTTTAACGTGATATCTAGAGAAAAGTGTCGAGGATGCTACTTTATTGGCCTTTTCCTAGGTTGAATAGGCAATTGATGCTCCACCGTACTTTGACTTAGACCAGGTATTTTGTCATAGTCTTAGGAGAAATAGTCTTTGTATTCTATAAATACTTCGATTAGTTTAACCTTTATCTTTGACCCAACTTTGGTATTTATGTACGTTGGTCTTCTCGTGACTCCATCTCCTAGATCAATTTCTTCGAGTGGGTCTTGTGCTTGCATTTTCTACAACTCATTCAATGAGTTTTTCTCAAACCCCAAAGGCTCATTATCATAGATGCAATCAAGCCTTTGACTTTCTGAAGTTGTTGTTTGGTCTCGTCGACCATCTTCTATCTCTTTGGATTTGATAGCCAAGTTTTAAAGTCTCTCCCTTTCTAGGGCCGACTCTCTTTTATTTTCAGCCAAATAGGCCAAAATTCGAGCCAACCCTTGTGACTCAGAAATCATCTCTATCGACTGCAGGCCACCCCGTAGGTGGAATTACCAACTCTGGCTCCATTTCTTCTTCAGCATCCCATATGAATCAGTGGTCGGGATCAAGGTTCAACACGCGACCGGTGTTGACTGAAGTATATGACCCTGATTCCTTGTCACAAGACGCGATGTTTTCCAAATGTTAGTCGAAGGATTTCTTCAAACCCTTGGCGTTATCGATCTGGTAATAGCTCTGGTCAACTTCAATATTTTCTACGATGCCATCCTTTCACTAGATTATCAGCCTTTAATGTACAATCGAGGGTACTGCTCATATCCCATGGATTCATTCTTGTCCTAGGAGTAAGTTAAAATTTACTTTAGAATTTATTACGATAAAAAGCGTCGAACGTGTGGTTGTGCCAACAGCTAAATCAACCTGGACAACAACCATTATTTTGTTGGTTTTTCCTTCTTAGTTTGATAAAACCATATTGTGCTATCGGAGATCATTGCCGCACTTCCCCATTTTCTTGAATAAGGTATACGACATTAAATTGACGGTTGCACCCCCGTCTACAAATACCCTGGTTACTGTTATCCCATCAACATTCTCCCTTATGAATAAAGGCTTCAGATGATACATCATCCTTGGGGTAGGTGTTTCGAACATGGTTGTTTTGCTTCTCAACCACACCACTACTCATAATGTAATAGCATAGTGGTTTTCCTCCAACAATTTCATCTGGCATAAAGTTTTCCTCTATTTCAGAGACTTCTGATACCATATCATATTCAACCGGAAAAATTGATACAATGCTGCAGTTCACAATGAAATCATCACCATAGGTATCATCATTGGTATCATTGTACATGTCTTCGTCGAACTCTTCTTCGGACTAGGGAGAGTATTCAGGCTCCCCTTCCTCCGGATGAGGGGAGTATTCAAGCTCTTCCTCTTTCAATTGAAGCACGTCCTCTGGCTCTTCTTCTTTCTCGACCTGAGACGAACATTTCATACTTTGGTAAGATGCTACAGTTTCTTCCCTGTAGGATCAACAATCATAACCATTGTTTTATTAGCCATTATCTTTCCTTTTTCTACCCTCACTGGCTTTGGGATCTGCCTCTTTTTACCAGAGGTTTCGACAGGCTTCAAGTGTGGAGTCGTTGCCTTTTTCCCATCTTTTTTGTTCCGTTGGTAACACCTCTATTGTATTCTGGTTATTGGGTTTTTTCCTTTGTAGTTGGGAGAAACCATATAACCCATTATTTCGACCTTCTTTTTCGGAAACACTATTTCTTTCTCTAAATCTAACACTTTCCACTTCGACCTCTTGCCCCCTTTATGGTTCACCGATTCAACCCACTTATCTTATGGAATATTTGATGGCGGAAGGAAAGTCCTTGGTCGAGGCTGCTGAAACTGCCTCCTGTATTCTTCATTTTGACGTGGTGCTCCATATTTGTCAAACACGAATCTGGGGACAACAGGATTCTCCTCTTCCGATGCCTATTTTTTGTCAGACTTCAATCTTTTAGCGACCTTGTCGTTGAACACACCGCTGCACTTCGGACATAAGATCACTTTTGACCCACTTACTTTGCATTTCTCTTGGAAATTTGCTAGATTTTCTCCTGGTTAGGGATAGGTTGATAGCAGTCCACTTTCAGCCTTTTTGTTAAAACTATCAGTAGTTTCAACCATTAGTACTTCGAAAGACTCAGCTAAAGACACCACATCCGAAGATTCCACGAGAACATCAGTAGTATCCACCATCATGCATTCGAGAGGCTCAGAATATAAAGCTTATTCAACCTTCATAGGATCATAGTCCACTTGCATCTTTGGCCTTTCGCCAAATTGAAGTCTCCCTTCTTTCAATGTCTTTTGCACCAACTCCCTAAAAAGAACACACTGATAAGTTTTATGACCAAGAAAATTATAAAACTTACAGAATCCCATTTTCTTTTTCTGTTTTAGAGGGGGATCCTTTAAACCCTTGTAGCGGGGTTTTTGTTACCTTTAGGTTTATTGACTAAACCAAAAGTCAACATATAATTCGAGTCGCCACCACACTTTTATTTGTCCAAAGGAAAGGCTAAAAAGAGAACAAAAGCCAAGTAAGAAGTTTTTCAAATAAAAAACTAATAAAAATGTCAGAGATCTAGGTAAGGGGGTTGATTATGAAATGGGAAGGTTTTACGCACCCAAAACATCCTTAGTACTCTAAGGGAACCCTTTTTGCAAATATGTATTGTAGGTTGGTATTTGTGAAAAGATTTGTACAAAGGATTGGAGGGATGAGAAGAGAATATATTATATTTACAAATATTGTTTGAATGGATGAACTTATTGCCTACGTACCATCACAAAGGAGGATCAAAACCTCATAGTTCGGGGTAAAAATCTCAAAGATTGGTGAATTGATTTTAATCAAAAGCCTTAAGGTCTTTGTTATCAAAGGGAGAAAACTCAACCTAAACCAACAATCCACCATGTGAGGAAGGCTTCAACATGCTAGTGAGGGGTTAACCCTATAATAAGCATGGAAGAATTATAATCCAACACTAAGGATGAGGTGAGATTTACATCAACCACTATGATAACTCAAACCTATGACTAATGTTTTTGAAAAGGTTTTAACAAAGTGGCCATTGGAACTGCAAAACAACTTGAAATGGGTTATATTCACAAGTTAGATTTATTTACAAAATAAGTTCAAAGTTGAATTAAGATTATTTACAATGAGTATTTATGAAAATGGTTTGGAAAAGTCAAAGGCTTAAGGCCTAGGTTTCTAGTTTGAAACAAAGTCAAAGTTTTGCAAATGGTTTTTGGCTTGGTTAGAGTGAGGAGAAGAAGAGAAGGGTTATTCCTAAAGCAAATAAAATAAGAGGGGAAAGATAAACCCTTGGAGTTCCTTTTCTTGGAGTCATAGAGATGACTCAAGATGCTCCTTTCCTTTGGACTTAGCACACAAACAAGCAATCAATAATTTGAATTCAAGCTCCTAGGATCTCCATTTGGCTTGGCTCTTAACTTGGCTACTCATGACAATGGTCCTCTTTTCACAATCTCAAGATGGGATCCCTATCACACAAAAGCAAACATCAAAAAATTCATAACACAATAAGGGGAATGGTCAAAGAATAAGTTTGGGAAGAGAAGTCCTTTGAAGTCAACTTTGAATTTTAGCATTCTAAAGGCATGAGGCCTAGTTGCTCTTCAACAAATTTTTGCATTCTAAAGGCATGAGGCCTAGTTGCTCTTGAACTCCTTTAAGCATGGGTAAGTCCTAATTCTAAGTCCTTTCTCCTTTTGCATTTGGTCCACACAAAACAAACACAAAGCAACACAAAATAGCAATATATATATACACAATAATGGGCTCAAATGAGCAAAAGAAAAATGACATAAACATAAAATATATGCTCAAGTGAGCAAAGTGAAAATCAATATGAATAATGAGCAATAAATAAATGACATTGAAACTAAATGGCAAGAAATTAAATGCTCAAATTAAAGTTAGTAGTTAGTGAAGTTATGTTAGCTTGTCATAAGACAATGTAACGCTATGTTAAGCAATCGTAAGTGGACTAATGTAGTAGTCACACCTATCTGAGGCCGGTCAATAAAAAATATAGGCAAAGAACACAAGTTAGAGGTCATGACTAGTAAGCCAAGCTCCATAAACTTGCCATGCCAAACAAAAGGGAAGGGTCTTGTATTGACTTTTAGTTATTTGCTTGATCAAGAAGCAACCTATCTTGGACACAAAATAACTCACTTGATCATGGATCAAGTTGAGTTTGGTTAGGATCAAAGAAGGTTAAACTTCTCATTTGTCAAGACAAACTTCAAGACTTTAACTCATTGGCCATTGATGGAAAGAAAGGGATGAAGATGAAATGGGTTAGAAAATAAGACAACAACCAAATCCAATTGATCAAATGTGAATCAAATCAACATCCATCAACACCAAACAGAAGAGAAATGAAGATAACAAGTCAAGAAGTCAACAATATTTTTTTGGTATTTTTTGAATTAAAATAAAATGCAAATAAAAAATAAACAAATAAGGTTGAACCTCAAATTCAATTCAAATCAACTTCAAAAAATCCAATTAAATTCTCATAGGTTCAACATAGTCAAACAAGCTTTGACTAATTTTCTCACAAAATTTTGAAATCAGAAAGTATTTAAAAACAATTAAAATCAATTAAAAATAACATAATATGAATTAAAATCTCAAATAATCTCAAAACAATCAAGAAATTGTTGAGACTATTTTTCATTGACTTATCATGATCCACAAATGCTATGAAAATATTTTTGGATATTTTAAAAGTCAGAAAGTATTTTAAAATGAATTAAAACCATTAAAAATCAAATAATCCATGAAAAGTATCAAATGAAGTCACAAAAATAATTAAAAATCATAATATGAAACTAGATTTTTCAAGAAATTTTTTGGAATTGGTCTCATATTTTTCTGACTTCAAACGGATTTTTCATGAATTTTTGAAAATAAAAGGAATTAACAGAAAATAAATGGAAAATGAAAATAAGTGAAAAAAACCACAGCCATCAGATGCGCCTTCATTAATTGACGTGGCGCTTGGCACGATCCAGATCATAGGGAACACGGTATACACAAGTCAAGCGCGCCACACAAAGCATTAAATGAAGTATTTAAAATGAACGTGTGAGATTAGATCGTGGCAAGGCGATCCAATGGCTACAAGTGACACACGTGGTGGTGGTGGTGGAAACCACCATCTTCTCCAGTGAAACAACAACTTCCGGCCACCAGTTGCAGAGAAATAAATTTTAATAAAAATGGAAAGCAAGGATATGGAAATGAAGCTCGCGTGATGGAGATCATCATTGCACCATTGGATCTCCCTCACTCTTCCTATATTGAGAGAATTGTGAAGGAGAAAATCATGGTGTTCAAACTGAAAGTTCATGAAATGAAGAATTGAAAGCACCAATGGCTTGCCTCAAGTATGAGGACTTCAGAAAACCACAGAAACACAAGGATACTACATTGAATTAGGAGATTCAGATCCAAAAAGTTTGAATGTATACCTTCAAATGGATGAACTTCTGGCCACGAATTCTCCAAGATCCTTGCTCCTTCTTGCTCCTTGAGTGTAATGGAAGTGATAGGCTAAGGAATTTGGCTTTAAAACTCAGCTAATGATGCTGAATTTCAAGCTCGAAAAATTAAAGAAAAGTGATCAATTCCTTTGGTAATGACTATGGTTTCAACTCTGCAGCACTTGGGATCTCCAAAAGGTTGAGAAATAAGGGAGATGCAGCCTCTATTTATAGCTGAATGTGGCTGATCACACACTTCTCTCGTGTGCATGGAATTTGAACTTTGATGTGCATGGGCCTGTGTAAGCATGTGGAAGGCCCAATGATGGCTGAAAGAGATTGATGAGTTCATGTGAAGAGCAAATGGACGTGTACATTGGATGTAATGTGCTTGCAGTTCAAGTTTCATCATAAAATACCAAAATGCACATAAATGGAAATGAATTCGAAACTCACTAATGTTAAACCCCATTGACTATTGTGAGTAATGGTTGGAAAGCCCTTGAAATAAGGAACAAAAGTTATGTTGGGCAAAAAATCATTTGGCATTTGGAAATTGATCAAAACTGGCTTGGAAAATTCAAGTACAAAACATATTCAAATCACTTTTAAAAATTTCACCAAAAGTAAGCTTAATCAAACCCCTCTTTTTTCACGATGAAAGCTTCAAATGGAAACATCTCCAACATAAAAGTTGTATATATTTTCAAGATAGTCAATCTAGAATCAAAATTTTCATCATTTGTATTTTCTATGGCAAAGTTATGGCCATTTGAAGTTGGGTACTTTTTCAAATTCAATGAATTAGGTCCAAGATGAACTATAATGTTTTGCATTATCAAATGTATTTATTTTAGGATTATGAAATTTTTTCCAACATAAAATTTGAAGTAGACATTTCAATATTTCCAATTCATTTGGTCTCACATCAAAATCATAAAAGTTAAAGAAGTTATTCCCTTGGTAAGTTGACCCAAAATTAGGGTTTCAGTCAAAATGACCTATAATCTTTTGAAATGAATGATGACCTTAAAAGTTTCAAATGGATTTTTGATGAATATTAAAGTTGTTCATATGGTTCGTAGAACATTTTTTCTCTCGAGGTCATCTCCATTTGACAAATACATCAAAAGTTATTTTTCAATGGTGCTCAGCTTAGTCAGATGACTTGACTGGTCAACTTTTCAAGGCCAAACTTCCAATCTTGATGAATAAATGATAGAGGGGCCTCAAATAGGCTCATATATGCATAAAATGATGAATGAAAGAACTTACCTTCATTAAATTTGATCAGAGGTTGAGATTGCTTCATAGGCAAGGCACAGTCAAAGCATAATGAAATTAGGGTTTCCTTGGGAAACAATCCTCAAGCCCTTTGGGTTGTCTTGATCAAATTGGAAAATTGAGATACTTGGGAGACATATATGATGATTATTAACTTTGTGAACCATTGTCATGCTTTTTCTCATCTTCATCTAGCCATTGCATTGGGCTTAGGAGCCTCCTAGGAGCATTGTGGAGCACATGATCACTTGAGCTTCAAAACAAAAAGAGTTAGTGACATATTTGTGTGCTTTTGGTTAGTAATCAAATAAGAAAATAAATAATATACAATACAAGCATGCTTGGTGATCTCAAAACACTCAAACAAGTCCCAACCCTAGGGTTAAGGAGCCAAACATGTTATGATCCTTGAGGCAATGCACTTGTGCAATAACATGATGCCATGAGGGATCTTAGGGTCAAAATTAGGGTCTTACAACCCTGAGGGATGATGATTTGATCATCTTTAACCAATAGATCAAAGATTTCGTTGCACTTAGACACATCAAACATGTAAGTCTTTGCAACATATTTATCTGTTTTTTCAGCTTTAGTGGGTTTTTTCCCATTCGATGGTTTTACAACTTTACACATGTATGGAGGTGTTCGCTGTGAATTTTGGCGAACAACCTCTGGTTTACCAAAACTTGTAGAATTGGGTTACTTGCAGGATCAACCACACAAATCCTAGGACATGTGCAGATCTAGATGGTCTTGAAGATGTCTAAAATCACTTTCATATCTTTCATTTCTGTTCTCTAAGTGTTTTACGTCGAAATATGTTGATTACAATGTTAAGTGGATGTAAATTTAACAAGATAAAGTAAATGGCGGAAAATAACTGACGAAATGTAAAGTGTCGAAAAGGATAAAGTGCAGAAAGATAAATGACTGGAAAACATAAAAGAGATTTGTAAAGAACTTTGAACTTTATAAAATAAACTTTGAAGGAATTGGTGTTTGTTTACACATACATTTTCCAAATATGACTCTTTTCTCTCACACGGGTACTTTGAGTGTTTTCAGGAATTTTGTATAAGTAATTCTTCACACCTTTTTTTTTAGATAATAACTACCCTATATATACACAAATAACATAACTGTTATTAACGACTAAATCCTAAAACTATGACACATGGCTCTCCTCCTTTCGCCAGATGCTTCCACGCGTCTTCTGCCAAACGTCACAACCTTTTAAATTCAAATTTACTTTTAAGTCGAAATGACGTCTTCCTTCAGGATTTTTGTCGAATTATCAACATACTGCAATGTTCTCCCTATCTGTCAAAAGTGCTTTTCCTAGGTGCAAACATCTTTGTCGAAATGACGAAACTTCCATTTTGTCGAAGTGTCGAACCATACTTATTAATCAAATCGTTTCAACCCATGTCATCATTTGTCGAAAAAATCATTTCTTACACCAAATCTCATGGCGTCGAAAACGCACGTATACAAATTGCCCCCCAGCAAAGACGTTTCGACCGTTGTTCTGGAGAAACAGTCATTTGTTGTCAATCAGTGTTTTGATGCCATGTCATTTAATCTTCATTAAATGCAAGTCTGATAATCTCAATTCCCAATGCAGGTTCATCATTACACTTTCTCCACAATGTCACGTCTAGCCCACGTTCACAATCTACTTCCATCATTTCCTCACATCATGGTTTCTTTTCAACTTTTCCTTCGACACTTTGTATCCGGACGCTAGTTGAGCAAGATCATTCGCTTCTTGATTCTTCAACCTGGGAATGTGCCTGAAGACGACGTTGTCGAATGCTTTGAGAAGTCTATTGTCTATTACAAAGTACATGATTAAATTTTCTTTCACGCACTTATACTCTTTCGTCAACTGCTTTATTACCAGTTCGGAATCACCCATTATTTCGACTCTCGTTGCCCCCAATTTCAACAAGATTTCAAGTCCAGCGATCAAAGCTTCGTATTCTGCTTCATTATTTGAACACAGACTTTCAACTTTGTACTTGAATTTTGTTGGAATTTTTTCAGGAGAAATAATCAACATCCCAACGCCCGTTCCGTTTTTATGACTGGAACCGTCGAAGTACAGTTTCCAAGGTTCCAGTTCGACGTATTCCACGTCTTCGTTTATAGAGTGGTCCGCTATGAAATCAGCGACCACTTGTCCTTTCACTGCTTTTAAAGGCAGATATTTCAAGGAGTATTCTGTTAAAGCTAAAGCCCACTTTCCAATTCGACTATGTAAAATAGATTTAGATAACATATACTTTATTACGTCGAAATGGGAAGAAATATATACATCGACAGGTTTTATATAATGCTTTAGTTTGATACAAGAGAAATATACACACAGGCATAACTTTTCTATAATGCTATATCTAGTTTCGGCATCATTCAGGACTCTACTGAGATAATAAATGGCCCTTTCGACGCCATTCTCATCTTCTTGACACAACATACTTCCTAATGTTTTGTCTGATGCCGAAATGTACAATCTCATATTTCTTTTTCTGCAAGGAGACATCAGGATTGGGGGATTAGCCAGGTACTCCTTGATTTTGTCGAAAGCCGCTTGCTGTTCTTGCCCCCATGCGAAGTCTTCTTTCTTTAGTCGAAGTAGAGGAGAGAAAGCTTGTGTCTTCCCACTGAGGTTGGAGATGAATCTTCTGAGAAAGTTGATTTTCCCTAGCAGAGACTGCAACCCCTTTTTGGTTGATGGCGCTTTCGCTTCCATTATGGCCTTGGCTTTATTTTCGTTTATTTCGACCCCCTTCTTATGGACCACAAAGCCTAAGAAATCACCCGCCTGCACACCAAAAGCACATTTAAGTGGGTTCATTTTCAAACCAAACTTCCTCATCCTTTCAAAGGACTGTCGAAGATGATCTATATGATTTTTTCCTGAAACAGACTTAATCACAATGTCGTCAATATACACTTGCATGAAAGTTTCGATGAAATCATGAAAGATGGAATTCATGGCACGTTGGTAAGTCGCTCCAGCGTTCTTTAAACCAAAAGGCATTACTACCCATTCGTACGTTCCTATGGCTCCAGGACAACGGAAAGCCGTTTTAGGAACGTCTTCTTCAGCGATAAAAATTTGGTTATAGCCAGAGTATCCGTCTAGCATACTTAAGTACTCATGGCCGGCTGCAGAATCTATGAGCATTTCTGCCACTGGCATAGGATATTCATCCTTTGGGGTAGCCGAGTTTAAGTCTCGAAAATCAATACATACCCTAAGTTTGCCATTTTTCTTAATTACTGGAACAATATTTGCAATCCATTCGACATACCTGGTTGTGCGGATGAACTTGCATCTTAGAAGTCTTTCGACCTCTTCTTTTATTTTCGACAGGATTTCTGGTGCGAAGCGTCTCGGAGTCTGCTTTACTGGCTTCTTCCCTTCCATTATTGGCAACTGCATTTCGACCAGACTTCTGTCAAGACCAGGCATTTCGTCATAATCCCATGCGAAGCAATCTTTGAATTCTTTCAGCAACTGGACTATTTCGACCTTGAACTGGGGGTCCATTTTTGCGCTTATGTACGTTGGTCTATGTTCTGTCCCCGCTCCTATGTTTATCTCTTCTAAAGGATCCTGCGCCACCATCTTCTCGTTAGTTGACACTGGATCTTTTTCGAACCCCAGAGGTTCGTCGTCGTAAATGGCGTCAAGCTTTTGGTGTTGCCATCCGCCCATTTGGTTGGTGACATGATCTTCCGCAACGTCTTCTTGAGGACATTGTTTGTTGGAGTTCTCTTGGTTGGCTTCGACAGCCATATTTTTTACCTCAGCCTCAAGGGCCTCTTTTAGTTTGTTTTCGGCTATGTAAGCCGTAATCTTTTCGATCGCTGATTGTTCACTCGTCATCGTCAAATTCACTACCCCATCCCGTCGGCGCTATATGAGTGGTTCCCCATATGTAAGTTTCGCCAATCACTTCTTTATCCCACTGGAAACCATGCGTTGGATGTAGGTACATGGAGCAATAGGCATTGTCTGTCGTCTTCAAGTCGAATTCTGCCGGGCTGCAGGGAGGTATATGAGCCAGGTTTTTGTCGAAGCTTTGGCTGTTGACAGTGTTTACCTCGGTCATGAAGTAGCTTTGGTCAGCCTCGATGTTTTCGACGATTCCATCTGGCCTCCATATGGCTATCCGCTGGTGCATTGAAGAGGGTACAGCTCCTACGCCGTGAATCCATTCCCTACCAAGCAGCAGGTTGTAGTTGGCTTTCGAAGCGATGACTATGAACATTGTAGGTCTTGTTATGGTTCCTACAGTTAAGTTCACTTGGATGACTCCCATAGTTGTCCCTATCTTCCCTTCGTAATTCGACAGCACCATGTTGTGAGGCTTCGCGTCCGAATCGTCTTTTCCAATCTTCTTCAGCATGTAGTGGGGCATCAAATTCACTGCCGCTCCCCCGTCCACCAGTATCTTATTCACGCCGACATTTTCCACCTTTCCTTTTATAAACAGAGGTTTCAAATGCGCTTTCATGGAGTCGTCTGGTCTTTCGAAAAAAGCGTTCTGCTCTTCGACGCATCCGTTGTTCATCACATAGTAGCAGACGGGCTTGTGTGCCATTGTTTCTTCCTCCATTTCGTCTCCTTCATCCTCAATTTCCATGACTCTATCATAGTCTCTAGGGAGAACAGAGACCACGTTGCAAATCACGTTGAAGGATGCCTCTGAGTCAGAGTTAAAACTGTCGGTTACTTCATCATCTTCCTGCATCTTCTCTTTCGACGCCACCGATTCGACAACTCTGCTAGGATTGATCTGGAGGGGAGTCTCTCTCCTGCTCCTTGTCTGACGATTGTTGCTAGATTCTGCTTCGTTTGGACCATTCATGTTCTTTTTCGCCATCTCTATTTCTGCCCTCTTCTGCCTTTGGAACCTCCTCCATTGGGACCTGGACATGGGATTTTTGCCTTTGTAATTCTCTGACGGGTATGGTCTTGGCTTGTGTTTTTCCATTTCCTTCTTGCCCTCCATCGAAGCGCCTCTCTGAACCTCGAACTTTCCCCATTTCTTCTGCCCCTGGGCGTCCCTAATGGGTTGAACCCATTTGTCGTCCGTCGCTTTGTCAGATGGTTTATAGGTGTTCTGGCGTCTCTCTCCGTGCCTCCACTGGTGGTGATCACTTCTCCTTGGGTCATATCTCACTGTTCCCCAATTCTCTTTCCTTTTGGTCTTATCCACCGCTTCCAGGTTGGTTGCTGCCTTCCTGTGGAAGACTGCGCTGCAGCGTGGGCACAACATCACTTCGGTTTTCATCCTTTGGCACCTCTTGATGAATTCCATTAAGTTTTCCTCCTCTCTAGGGTACGCCAGCCTTTGGTACTCTTTCTGACGACGCTCTTCGCCCTCTTCGACCTGGTCCTTCTGAGATATTTCTACCATATTTACCCCAACATTTTGTTCGTCGGCGATGCTTAATTCGTTCATCTTCCTGATGAGCCTCTCTTCTTCGCCTTCGACGCCTTTTGGTGTCTGGTCGAACTCTTTCTCTGGGCAACAGCACCAAGATATGGTCCTGGGACCATGTTTGCAACAGCATTTGTTCCAATTCCTTCTGGGGTCTTCCATTGTCCTACGCAGAATCCCACTGATCATGGGCTTCGAAGGACCGTTAGCGGCTTCCGCTTTGATTTTTGTGACCTCTTCACTGAAAGGCCCCATGGTGTTGACGCAGTTGGCGATATCACCTTTCTTTGCTTTGTTAGAATCAAGGCCTTCAGCAGCCTTGTTTTCAATCGCTGGGTCTTCAGTAACCCTCCCCTTCGTATTAGGGGCATGCTCAATTGCGTCGACTGTCTCCTCATTGTTTTCTGAAGAGGCATCTCCCCAACCGCTTGGTTGGATTGTGTTGATGTCGATCTGAGAGCTTGCCGGCGCGTTGTACTTCACAAGAAAATCATATTTCCCACTTGGCTGTCCCAAGCGGTCCCAATTCTCCTCTTGTCGAAACTCCACATTCTCGACAGCATTGTCACCGTCCTTCTTGTCGAAACCTTCAGTAGTTTCTATTCTTTTCTGGCTTGCGAGATCATCAGTAATCTCGACCATGTTGACATTTGCGTCGAAGCTTCCAGGGGCTTCCACCATTTCCAAATTGCCATCAGGAGCAACTTCGGCCTCCACCATGTTTACGACGGATGGTTCAGCGTAGTGGGCTTCGACTGCTTGCATAGGATTCGAGTCGATCTTCATCTGTTGTTTTGGTTTGTCACCAAACTTCAGCCTTCCGTCCCGGATAGCATTTTGAACGAGATCCCTGAAAAGGAAACAACGAGACGTCTTATGGCCCAGAAAATTATGGTATTTACAAAAACCTCTCTTTTTCTGTTGTTCCATAGGCGGTTCTTTAGCGCCTGGTGGTTTTATTAATTGACCATCTTTAACCAACAGATCGAAGATTTCGTCACATTTGGTAATGTCGAATGTATAAGTCCTTTTGGGGAACTTATCGTTGGTTTCGACTGGGTTTCCGTTCGACGGAGTTAGTACTTTGCACGAATAAGGTGGCCCTTGTTTTAGTTCTGCTAGGTCGATTTCTTGTTCGTCGAAGCTACTTGGTTCGTGTTCGTCGAACTCATCATCTTGGCGAACCCCTACGTAGGCTACCCTCTCTTTTTTATTCTTATTTGCCCTGAATTTTTCGTCCCTTAACCTTTCGACCTGTCTCACTCTATCCGCTAATTGTGCCATATCCCTCAGATACTGGGTATCTAGTTTCTTCCTTATAGAATAGTCTAGTCCCCCTGCGGCCATTTCGACCAACTCATGTTCTGGCACTGGGGTGAAACATCTAGCCTTTAGCAATCTGAACCTATTTAAATAATCATCTATTGGTTCGGAGTGTTTTCTCTTGACACTGGCTAATTCTTTCAGACTTATTTTTGTTTGTCCCATGTAGAATTGTTCATGGAACAGCCTTTCTAATTGGGTCCACGTGTATACTGAGTTTGCAGGCAAAGATGTAAACCAAGTAAACGCGTTTTTTGTTAAGGAACTAGGGAAATATTTTATTTTCAAATTTTCGTTATGGGCTATCTCCCCTGCCTCGATCAGGTAACGTGCCACATGTTCTATAGTGGACTCACTAGTGTCCCCTGAGAACTTTGTGAACTTAGGGACTTTCCACCTTGGTGGCAATTCTTCTTGCAGAATATATTCTGATAGTGGGGATGCGTAACTAGGCCTTTGTAAACCCATGTTCATCCCATTTTGTGCCATTATCGTTTCGACCATGGCTGCCAAATTATTTTCGACAGGCGGATTATTATACCGCATCCGTTGTTGCAATACAGCATCCACGTCCTGGCCTCTCTGGATTACTATCCTTCTAGGCTCTTGTGGAATGGGGATTTCGACACGAGGCTGTTCGACTACATCCTCTCGGTTTCTGATGTTCGTTTGAGGATTGTCTAACGGTATCTGGTTTATCGTAGGTTCTTCTTGGACCGCTACCGCTGGGTTATGAACCACTTGTTCTCTGTGTCGAGTTTGAGGGACTCCAAAGAAATCAGCAATGCGCGTCATTTGCGCTGCCAACACTTGGTTTGTTTGAGTGGTGTTCTGTATCAGTGGATTAAACACCGCTCCCATTTGTTGCGTCAACATTTGGACCATATCATGATTACTCTCGTCCATCTGCTGTCTAATCACTTGCGCCGAATTATTTGTTATCGGCGGCACGTAAAGTGGTTGTTGATTCAGTCTACTCACGTTTCCACCATATCCTGACCCTTGTAAGGGTGAAGACACGTTGGTCATCGAGTCTGAATATATTAACGGGGAGTTATGTAAATTTGCCATCACCGAAGTTGGCATTCCGAAGGGTTGTTCCCTACCAGGCGGAGGCATGGTGAAATTCGTTACAAAAGGCCTAGAAGTGTTTCCCACAGGGGGGGTGTCCCAATGGGCATTTGTTGTGCCCTGAAGGACGAACTAGGCGCGTTTTGTGACATCGAAACCGCTGGTATCGACCCCGCTGACGAAGGTACAGCCTCTGACACAGGGACCGATCCTATATTGCCTTCTGTCGAAAGGACAGGGTTAGATACTGGGATGGATTCGTTAGGATTATTTGGCTGGTTCGCCATTTTCCTTACTCTTGTTCTTTTAGGTATTTCTACTTCGGATACGGATAATTTACCGCTTCTCAGTCTCATACAAATGGAGGACAGATTTTGACTAGCGATTATCTAACTTTCTAAATTTTTGCACAGTCCCACTGGGCGTGCCAATTTGTTCGCTGTGAATTTTGGCGAACAACCTCTGGTTTACCAAAACTTGTAGAATTGGGTTACTTGCAGGATCAACCACACAAATCCTAGGACATGTGCAGATCTAGATGGTCTTGAAGATGTCTAAAATCACTTTCATATCTTTCATTTCTGTTCTCTAAGTGTTTTACATCGAAATATGTTGATTACAATGTTAAGTGGATGTAAATTTAACAAGATAAAGTAAATGGCGGAAAATAACTGACGAAATATAAAGTGTCGAAAAGGATAAAGTGCAGAAAGATAAATGACTGGAAAACATAAAAGAGATTTGTAAAGAACTTTGAACTTTATAAAATAAACTTTGAAGGAATTGGTGTTTGTTTACACATACATTTTCCAAATATGACTCTTTTCTCTCACACGGGTACTTTGAGTGTTTTCAGGAATTTTGTATAAGTAATTCTTCACACCTTTTTTTTTAGATAATAACTACCCTATATATACACAAATAACATAACTGTTATTAACGACTAAATCCTAAAACTATGACACATGGCTCTCCTCCTTTCGCCAGATGCTTCCACGCGTCTTCTGCCAAACGTCACAACCTTTTAAATTCAAATTTACTTTTAAGTCGAAATGACGTCTTCCTTCAGGATTTTTGTCGAATTATCAACATACTGCAATGTTCTCCCTATCTGTCAAAAGTGCTTTTCCTAGGTGCAAACATCTTTGTCGAAATGACGAAACTTCCATTTTGTCGAAGTGTCGAACCATACTTATTAATCAAATCGTTTCAACCCATGTCATCATTTGTCGAAAAAATCATTTCTTACACCAAATCTCATGGCGTCGAAAACGCACGTATACAGGAGGTCCATGCTTAAGTTCCTCCATGTTGACCTCGCTTTCGTCGATCAACTCCTCATCGTCAAAAGAGCATCCCTTGACTACGATATATGATACTTTCTTTTTCTTATGATATCAACGAGTTTTGGTATTTTCAGCTTTTAGACGTTCGATGTGTCGAACTCTGTCATCCAATTGCGCCATATCCCTTAGATACTGAGTATCCAATTTTTTTCCTTATGAAATAATCCAAACCCCCATGCGACTATCTCGACCAACTCATGCTCAAGGACCTGAGTAAAGCATCTAGCCTTCAATAGTCTAATTCTGTTTAAAAACTGATCAACTGACTCATCGGTCTTTCGTTTGACGCTGACTATTTCTTTCAGACTGATTTTCAACTGCCCCATGTAAAATTGTTCATGGAACAATCTCTCTAATTGCGTCCACGTTTGGACTGATTGTGGAGGTAGCGTCGCAAACCATGTGAACGCATTTTTTGTAAGAGAACTTGGAAAGTATTTCAACTTCAAATCCTCATTATTTTCTATGTCGCTAGCTTCGGTCTGATACCTGGCAACATGTTTAACAATATATTCTTTGGTATCTCTGGTGAACTTGGTGAATTTCAGAACTTTCCACCCCCTAGGCAATTCTGTTTCTAAGATAAAATCTAGTAAAGGCGAAGAGTATGTCGGCCTCTATAGGCCTGGGCTTATTCCATTTCGCACTATGATCTGCTCGACAATAGCCTCTAGGTTATGGTCCCTAACCGTTGCCTCTTGTTGAATATGCATGACCACATGGTCAGGATCATGGTTCCTATTGATTAAGACCACGGGAGGCCTTCGAGCCACCCTAGGAGTCTGTTCGACTTCCTGATATTCTTGTTCGACTGTTTCGTCCTTCATTTCCACTTGTCGGACCGGGGTTTCTAGTCGAGGCGGAGATGGGGGATTCTGACGAATCTACGCTCTAGGAGCCCATAGGAAATCCCCTATTTTAGTCATTTGAGTTGCCAGTTGTTGGTAACTCTGGGTCGAATCTTGGATCAAAGGTCTCAGTATGGTGCCCATTTGCTGAGTCAGCATGTGGACCATTTCATGATTACTTTCGTCCATCTGCTGTCTTATGACTGCAACAGAACTTGACGTGAAAGTTGGGACTGACTAAGATGACAATCTAAAACCTGGAGGTTGACCGAATTGGCTTGCCAAAGGTCCTAACCCCTAGTAGCGTGGGAATGATGATGATGATGTTTCTCCAAATGTTGAAACAAGATTATGCATACTTGTCATAAACTCAATTGGCATTCCCAATGTTCTATACATGGGGACTGCAAAACTGGGCATATATTGCCCAGAAGTTCCCATCATTGTTGGCATCCGTGTTTGGGGATGACACGGTGCTAGAATTGGCCCACTATACCCAGTCGAAACCGCCGGTATAGCGCTAGAACCAACATCGATTGTTTGCGACGCAACTGTGTCTCCCGCCGAAGATGTTTCTTCGTGTGGTCGTGGTGACACCATATTGTCGCTACGTAGTTGCATATACTGAACACAATGGGTCCCACAAGGCGTACCAATTTGTTCCTCGCGACAATCTCTAGCCATCCTATAGAGGTTTAATTGCATGACCGACTACAAAGTCCTAGACTTATATGTGTTGAGTATATGGTTGTTTTAATGGGTAAAGTGTTTGGAATACTTTGTGTAGTAAATGAGGTGCTTTACAAACTAGAAACACAATAAAAGTAAGGCAAAGTAAAAGACAAAATACAGATGTAAATGAACTAAGCAAATAAAGGTAATTTAACAAGTTAAATTACTTGAAGATAAAGGTGGAAGCAAAAGTATATTTTGTAGGAAAATGACTTTTTTCTCTCAAACGCTTGATACTTCAAGTGTATTCCTATTGCAATGCTAAAAATGCCACCACCTTGACATGAAAATCTCATCTGTCTAAATAGAAGTAAAAAATAACTGCAAAGAGGTTATGACCCATTCATGATGTGCCACGTGTCGGAGTATACCACCTGCGTTG
The DNA here is from genome assembly GCF_024323335.1 of Lathyrus oleraceus. Classification (NCBI taxonomy): domain Eukaryota; kingdom Viridiplantae; phylum Streptophyta; class Magnoliopsida; order Fabales; family Fabaceae; genus Lathyrus; species Lathyrus oleraceus. Next base: position 464,195,985 of record NC_066584.1, on the reverse strand, counting down.
CTGGTAACTAACCATACTCTACTTCCCACTATTAATCCCCACCATGGTAAACTGACCTTTGACTTCGACAGACTTCCTCTTTTGTCGACCCAACGTTCTTGGCTTTCTTCCTTTGTCGATCAAGCTTCTGATTGTCCCTTAGTCGACCTGACTTTGTACCTCTTAGGTCAAAATTTTCCAGCTAACAAATCCCTACAAGCAACATGACTCTGCTTCTGTCATCCAACTTCCTTCTCTTAGCATCAGGGACATGTTTATAACAAATAGAACCAAACACCTTCAGATGACTCACACTTTGCTTATCTTCATTCCACTTCTTAAAAGGAACAATTTCCTTCACCTATGTTGTAGTGTCTATTGTACCCCTAAATTTTCCCTCCTCTTACTCACCTATGTATCTAATCACTTGATCAAGAGATGACTTGCATACATCCATAACTCATCCACATGCATCATTCCTCATGGATTCAAAAGAAACTTGGGCCCATAAAGTTAGGGCTCACACAGGTATCAAAGTCCAAAGGCATGGGTTGATCACATCATCAACATAATGAATGTGAAACCCTAATGAGGGTAGTGAAAGCTTGATTCCAACAAAGGTGGGGCCAATCCTCTGGAGTCTTTAGAGCCCTAATTACTCAAGACATGATCTCATGAAGCTTCCCTAACCCTGTCTGGGTCTTCAAAACCCTGATTGATGATTGGAACTTATGACTTAATGCAATGGACCTGAAGGAGGGGTAAGCCTCAGGGAAATCCTAATCTGGGAGAGGATGGATCAGATAAACTTGGTGGCCCAATTGTGCATTCATGACCTTTCAACTCTTTGTCAGTTTTGCTTGGCTTAATCATTCTTGGGGCATGTTTTGGTCCCCATTCCTTGATTTTATCCTTATGGTAGAAGATATGCCTTTGGTCCTGATTCCTATTGCTTCAAGCCATTTTGTTGGTCATGCCATTGTTAGATGGACACTATGTCAAAACCCTAATCTTATGGTCTTACTTGATGGCTTTGTTCATGTACATCATCAGTCAAGTTGTTTTCAAAAGTCTAAGTCATAAAATAAACCAATTTCAAACAATTTTTCAAACCATTTCAATCCATTTCATGTCATTTTAAACCATTACATTTGATTCTACATAAGAAAATACAAGTCTTGACATTTTTTACAAAATGTTGACTTTGGTCAACAGTTAACTTTTTGGTCAACTTTGACCAAAGTCAACCCAAAGTCCAAAAACCCCTAAATTTCACCCTGACCAATGATTCATTGTCCATTTACAAAGAAAATGCAAAGAGAATGGGATTTTGACCAATTGTTGACTTTGGTCAATAATTGACTTTTTGGTCAACTTTGACCAAAGTCAACCCTAAAATCTTACAACCCTAATTTCCCAAACCTAATCCTAATCACATCCCATTGGTCTTGATTCACCATCCAAAGGCCATGTTTGCTTGCTTTTACTTTGTTTCTTCATTCACAAGTAACCTTGCCAATATCATGTCCATTTCCACAAACCTACAAAACACCAAGTCAAAAATGAACTGTTGAGCCTGCCACATAAACTCAGACCTATTACAAGGTTATGGAATCAGGGTAGTGCAATAGAAACCTTATACATCAAATCATGGGAATACATGATCAAACCGTGGGAGCACTAAGGCTAACCCTGCTGTTGCAGCAGTTCATCCCATGTCTTGTAGCACCTTGCCATAGCTTCGCCTGTAGTATCAACACACCAACCCCAATCATGGCCTATCAAAACCATTGAGAGACATCAGGGCATAACAAACAACATGACATTGAACATATCTCAACCCATTTAAGACATGTTTTACCGTGCTCAGCCAAGCCATCAAGCATGAAACCTGCATGAGGTAGCTTGTGAAACGTGGCAGTAGCTTACACTGAACCCTACAACAGGCATACAATGGATATTCAATAGGTTGGGAGTTAGGCAGATTGTCCATTGGGCATTCCACACTTGGTTTGACCAAGACCACAAGTAGGCCAACACCAAATGGTTGCATCCAAGCCATGATGCCATACACCACATTGTCCCAACAATCCAATGCAATGCAACAGAAGCATGAACCTATTGGAATACATCAACACCAGCTGCAACCAAAAACCTAACAGGGTCATTCAAACAAGTGGGACCAGCATAGTTAGATTAAGCAGCAATCATGTTATGGACCAACACCTAACCAAGTACAAAATCTAACCTAAATTCCATGAGACAAACAACCATACACTAGAAGCACTTGCAGGTTCTTGCTACTGCACCACCTCTGCAGAAAATCCAATCCATTAAGGGCTTCAACACCTGCAAAACATTCACATTGTCCTTGCCATGTCACCCTGCATAGGCCAAAAAATGAATTGCAACCAACATGGCCAAGCTGCAAAACCACCCAAGCAGAGGTAAATCAATGTCATGCTTTGACTTGCACCAACCTGTTGTTCTAGACCTGCACAAGCAAACAAACAAGCTCAAAGCTAGGCATGGATCAACATAAACAGAAACAAATCATTAAACAAAAGATATCACAACCCTGGTGCCAGTTGACACAAAGTTAACAACAGGCATGATGTTCACAAGTTAACTCCAATTTAAAACCAACAACATGGAAAGCTAACTTTCAGTTCCAACCTTGACAGCATCAGCAACATCAAACTAGTAATACACAACCATATGCCAAGCTCGATCCATCACCTAACCTACTCAGACCAACACAAAATGCCTAAATTCCAATGGCCTACCTCATCCTTCAACCAAAACCATATATGTCATGCAGCATGTGGAGAAAGCCAACCTGGTTATGCTGCATGAACCATGACCACACCAAGCCTACAGTGCCTGCAAAAGACCATAACCATATGTTGTAGAAAACCATGTCCTGCTGAACCATTCACCAAGTCAGAATTATTGCAAGCCTTGAGATTATGAAATGCTACATTGGCCATTTGGACAAGAGAGTACATATGGGTTTGGTCTTGGACTCACTATGACAAACATTCTGCCAGGATTCTGTCATGGAATATGCCAGCAAGCTGTCAATAACCAAAAGGAAATTTTGTAAACCAACATCGTCATAACAATCATGCATCCAAACATAGTTTATATGAACCTTCATGACCACCAACAATCAAGAAAACCTAGAAGAACTAGTGCAATAAGTACCTCATGACATTCATGCAATTCATCATGATCCACAAGATGGCAGCATAAGAGAATTGATCCTGCATCAAGCCAGCACCAAGAACATCCAGGAAATTGCATTACAACAGCTTGAGATATCAGGACATGCTGCAACAAACCAAACCATAATTTCCAACATACAGCAAGCATCTGCAGCAAGAAACAATTCAGTGTACAATAATACAAGTCAGAGTAGAAATACATGAACAATTCTACAATGCAACAGTAACCTGTCATCAAGCAATGTCGGCAACCAACACAGTGGACTTGCAATGAATTTGCTTGTATGTACATTGATCTTGACATTACACTAAACTGAACACAAGTCCTGCACCATAAAACCCATAACACAATGTCTAAACAAGTCACAACAAGCCAATGCAGTTCAAAGGAAACAAGAGAAAGCATATGAAAAACAGTGGAGACCTGAACCTATACCAACCAAACTAATAGCATAACACTTAAGTGCAACCTGTTCTACAAGTCACCAACCAGTCATCATTTAAATCAATAGACCAATCCCACTTAAGTGCAACTTGTTCAACCAGCCATTACAAAAGCTTTTTAGTTCATTTCCATTTAAACACTAACCTACACATCCAGTCAAAAGGTCATTTAACTAACTGAGTTGATTATAACTAACTGAGTTTCACAATGAACTCAGTGAGTTGAATCTAACTAACTCCTAACCTGAACATAACTAAATCCAATCCTAACTCTAAGCCTAATTCAATCCAAGCCTAAAGCCTATTTAATCACCATCATTTGAGAACCCTTGGATTTTCTGCACACAAGCTCACTTTCACTTCTGCAACTATCTCTCTCTCACCTTACTCAAAGCTCACTTTCATAAGCCATTGAAGCTTCAATTTGCTTGAGCTGAACCTCAACACTCTCCTTGCTATCAATTCCAAGAAGTTCCAGAAGAAGAAGAAGAGAGGAAGAAGAAAAAGGACGAATCGTGTTCAAGAAAACTCGTGAATTTTTCCGGTCATCTTCTCCGGTAAGTCCATTGCCTTGCTGTGGTGTTTTTTGTTTTGAGTGTGCTAAGATGTAGTATTTAGGCTGGGAAGTCGAACCCCCATGGTAGTGAGGATCAATTTGTGCCGGTTGCCATTTAATTTGAGATTAGAAGCTTAGGGTTCCTCCCCATTTCCTTTCAATTTGATTGATCCAAGAATCGATCCCTCAAATGGATCCTGTTTTCATCATCAGCGCGTCTTTGCGCATAGATTGGTGCTTAGGAGTTAGGTTTTTGGTCGCCACCGCCGCCGGCGACGGCCACCGGTGCGGAGGCTCACGGCCAACGACGATGAGAGTGAGTAATGGAGAGTGAGCGCGAGGTTTGGCCATTCAAACCTGTTGACTTGTACAAGTCAACATGGGGTAGCATTTGGGCTCAGAAGAGTGAGGGCCATGGGGATTTACTTGTCCTACCCCAATATTCCACATATACCCCCTTTTTTCGTTTACAACATAATGGTAATGGGCCTCAATAAGCCCATTAACCTTTTACTGGTTCACCTAGTGGATTCAGTATACCCCCTATCTGGAGCGAATTTTAGGACGCTGGGCTCAAAGGCCAACTTATGCTTTTGCCACGCGCACCCCTCCTTTCGGTTTTGCTAGCGAAATAATTTATATTGGGCTCAGAAGCCCATTGTCACTTCCACTGTTCGCACCCCCCAGTTTTCTTGTTTTCGCCAGTGAAAAAATTTTGTTTTGGGCTCATCCTGAAGCCCATCAACAATCCTGTTTTACACCTCCATTTCACCATTTAATTCATTTCTTTTATTTTTCTTAATTATTTTCACAATTTGATTAATTAGAATAATATTAGCTTAATTAGGTTGATCTAGACAATTAGGATTAATCCACATAATTAGAATATAATTAGGATTAACTCCTCCTTTTAGAATATAATTAGGATTAATTCCTCCTTTTAGAATTTAATTAGGATTAATTCCCCTTTTTTAGAATGATTAGGATTAATTCCCTTTTTAGAATAATTAGGATTAATTCCCCTTTTTAGAATATAATTAGGATTAGTTCACATTTTAGAATAATTAGGCTCAATTCACACATTAGGACTTTAATTAGGATTTTAATTAGGTATTGAATTAAATTCTAATTAGACTCTTGATTGAATTACATGACCCTTTTAACATTAGGTTAGGATCAATTTTAGAATTTAATCAACCTTAGACCATAGAATTTGGACATATTTCACAATTGACCATTTTGCTCTTTATGGGCTTATTTTGATATTTTGTGTTGAAAATTGCATGTTTCCCTTAGGATTAGAATTCAATCATTGTAGGACTTAACATAGAATTTTAATCATGATTTTAATCAATACTTTGACATGCTCCCTTAGGATTTCTAATCTTAGAATATTCAACCAATTTCTAATGCATGATCCCTTAGGATAGTTTCTAACAAGTACTAATTTCAATTAGATCCAAAATTAGTTCCATTCAAAACTAAAACCAAACCCCCGATTAAATTGATCAAAAGTAATTTTGATTAATTAAATCCTTTGAACTTGTATAATCCCCCAGTCTAATTGAGTGACCAAAAGACCTTTGGTCACTAAGTAAGACTTTTCTTCTAAGCTGTGGAGCTCAAGACCTCAAGTCCAGATCTTCGATCAAGGCATCCTCAGTCATACCAAACAATGGATTATTCAAGCACATCAAAGGTGGCATCTTCAATACTTGTTAAATCAAAGTTAGAAGAGTGTGACACAAGCCTTAAGCAATAAAGAAGGAGTGGGACTGGAGTATTCCTACCCCCATTCTGAGTATCTTTGGGTATGGGACGTATGACCCAGCGCTCATCGTATTCACCTATATTCATAGACTTTAGCATAATTTTAATCATACAATTGACAAGTCTATCTTCACAAAGCAAAAACAACAAAAGCAAGGACTACATTAACAACTTATCAATCATGAATCAAGTTGTACGATACGAGCCTTAAGTAATGGAGAAGGAGTGGGAGTGGAGTATTCCTACCCCCATTCTGAGTATCTTTAGGTATGGGATGTATGACCCAACGCTCATCGTATTCACCTCTATTCATAGACTTTAGTGCAATTCGAATCGAACGATTGATAAGGTCTTCATCTTCAATGCAAGAAACAACTACAAAAACTCTTCTCTCTTCTCTTGAAGTTTAAGACAAGGATCACATGCCATGAGCCTTAAGTGGTAAAGAAGGAATGAGACTGGATCCTTCCTACACTCATTCTGGATATCTTTGGGTGCGAGACATTTGGCTCATTGCTTATCGTATCCACCTTTACCCATAGACTTTAGTGTGATTCTCATCCAGTAACTATCAAGTCTATCCATTACTCAATTCTCTCCATTCCATTCAAATCATTTCAATCTCAATCATCCATTTCTTCTCGCCTCCTATCAATTTCTTTTCAGCCCTAGTGGGCTGAACTACGAAAGCTCTGATTTCCTCATTGCACAATGAGGTTACATAGGCAGGAGAACCCAGTTTCTTCGCGAGCTATCCTATCTATTAATCCATCACTCTTTCATCAATCAATTCCAGCTTTTTGAGATCAAATATCATTGTTCCTTGGATTTCATTCACATCCTTTTAGGACGCCTAATGAACAGTCCGTCTTGTGCACCAAGAGTTGTTCGTGCTATGCAATCGAACACTTAATTCATTCTTTTTCGGTTATTCCACTACAGTGATACCATGCCTTGGGCCCCTCACTTGTTGGTTTACCTTTACTCTTCGGTTTAGAGTGTATTCCCCCATGGATTCAAGATATTTCTTCTCTTTAATCTCAAATTGTTTGTTCCCCAGCAAGTGATACATTCTCCCTTGCACCCAACAATACTTTCTTGTGGGTCTCATACTCATCCTTTTAGGACGCTTAATGAATAGTCCGCCTTGTGAACCAAGAGTTGTTCGTGCTATGCAATCGAACACTTAATTCATTCTTTTTTCGGTTATTCCAATATGATGTTGTAGGCCCTTACGTGTTGGTTCATACCAGTTTTACTCTTGAGTTCGAAGCCAGTTATCTTCGTGAGCTCCCTCGATACCATTATGTTGGTGCAAGTTATAATCTTCATCACTGTATATCTCCCTTTCTCTCTTTTTGTAGTTCCGAACTAAGATTGCTCTGATTTTCTCATTGCATAATGAGAATACGTAGGCACGAGGATGTGAATCCTTGGTGAGCATACTTCTAATTATCCCTCCTTCGCCTTAGGGCATCACTCCTATCTTTCACTATCCATTATCTATCTCCGATCATAAACTGTCCACCTAGTGAAATATTATACCTTTGACATCGAAATACACTTTCTTTGGAATTCCACATATACCCTTTTAGGAGGCCTATTGAATAGTCCGCTTTTGCACCTAGAGTTGTTTGACTTATACCCAGACATTTAATTCTTTCTTTTTCGGCCAACCATATAGTGATACCATGTCTTAGACCTCTCACTTGTGGTTCATACCACCTTTCCCTCTATGGTACAAATCCCATTTCTCTTATGGATTCCAATACACTTTCATCTTTTCGATTTCAAACATTATTTCTTCAGTCACTTACCATCAAAGACTCTATTCTGTGACTTCGGTCACTTCACTCCATTCATTTCCACGATACATTCATACTCTATCTTCATTCGCTTCATGTGATATACCCATTCTTTGAGCCAAACACTATACCTTTGTGCTCCATCTTACACCACTTTTTGTGAACTAAGAGCCGATTTGTTTCTCTTGTCAGACCTTGTAGCTTAGACAAACATCTCCTTACTTACTTTGTAGCCGCATTTAGGCAACCTTTTCTTTTCGGTTATTCCAATACGATGTTGTAGGCCCTCACGTGTTGGTTCATACCAGTTTTATTCTTGGGTTTAGATTTTCACCCCTTTTTGGAGTTCAAACAACATTATTCTTTGGCTCAAGTCATACCTTCTATCACTTTTCTTTTCATCTCCCCCATTAGTTCTCTGAACTACGGAGCTCTGAATTCCTCATTGCAATATGAGGATACGTAGGCATGAGGGCCCTAATCCTCACCGAGCACTTTATCTATTTCTTTCTTTTTCCTATTCTTTTGCGAGTAATCTCTAGTTAACACCTATTCGAACAAGAACAATCTAAATGGTTCCCATGGAGTACCATGGATGTTTGGGGTGCTAATACCTTCCCCTTACATAACCGACTTCCTTACCCAGCATATCTCTTTCCCCCGGGTTTTATCGATGTTTTCCCTTCCCTTTGGGGATAAATAAAGTTTGATGACGACTCTGTTGTATGTTCGAGCATGCGATATCTTCGGGTATATTTCCGCTAGCTTCAGCTGGCGACTTTGCTGGGGATACTTCGTTACTGGGAGTATTTCCTAGTCGCTAAAAGGAGTCGAGCCTAGTTTAGGTTGTTCCCTCGCTAGTTTGGGTGTTTTCCTTATGAAATAATCCAAACCCCCATGCGACTATCTCGACCAACTCATGCTCAAGGACCTGAGTAAAGCATCTAGCCTTCAATAGTCTAATTCTGTTTAAAAACTGATCAACTGACTCATCGGTCTTTCATTTGACGCTGACTATTTCTTTCAGACTGATTTTCAACTGCCCCATGTAAAATTGTTCATGGAACAATCTCTCTAATTGCGTCCACGTTTGGACTGATTGTGGAGGTAGCGTCGCAAACCATGTGAACGCATTTTTTGTAAGAGAACTTGGAAAGTATTTCAACTTCAAATCCTCATTATTTTCTATGTCGCTAGCTTCGGTCTGATACCTGGCAACATGTTTGACAATATATTCTTTGGTATCTCTGGTGAACTTGGTGAATTTCAGAACTTTCCACCCCCTAGGCAATTCTGTTTCTAAGATAAAATCTAGTAAAGGCGAAGAGTATGTCGGCCTCTATAGGCCTGGGCTTATTCCATTTCGCACTATGATCTGCTCGACAATAGCCTCTAGGTTATGGTCCCTAACCGTTGCCTCTTGTTGAATATGCATGACCACATGGTCAGGATCATGGTTCCTATTGATTAAGACCACGGGAGGCCTTCGAGCCACCCTAGGAGTCTGTTCGACTTCCTGATATTCTTGTTCGACTGTTTCGTCCTTCATTTCCACTTGTCGGACCGGGGTTTCTAGTCGAGGCGGAGATGGGGGATTCTGACGAATCTACGCTCTAGGAGCCCATAGGAAATCCCCTATTTTAGTCATTTGAGTTGCCAGTTGTTGGTAACTCTGGGTCGAATCTTGGATCAAAGGTCTCAGTATGGTGCCCATTTGCTGAGTCAGCATGTGGACCATTTCATGATTACTTTCGTCCATCTGCTGTCTTATGACTGCAACAGAACTTGACGTGAAAGTTGGGACTGACTAAGATGACAATCTAAAACCTGGAGGTTGACCGAATTGGCTTGCCAAAGGTCCTAACCCCTAGTAGCGTGGGAATGATGATGATGATGTTTCTCCAAATGTTGAAACAAGATTATGCATACTTGTCATAAACTCAATTGGCATTCCCAATGTTCTATACATGGGGACTGCAAAACTGGGCATATATTGCCCAGAAGTTCCCATCATTGTTGGCATCCGTGTTTGGGGATGACACGGTGCTAGAATTGGCCCACTATACCCAGTCGAAACCGCCGGTATAGCGCTAGAACCAACATCGATTGTTTGCGACGCAACTGTGTCTCCCGCCGAAGATGTTTCTTCGTGTGGTCGTGGTGACACCATATTGTCGCTACGTAGTTGCATATACTGAACACAATGGGTCCCACAAGGCGTACCAATTTGTTCCTCGCGACAATCTCTAGCCATCCTATAGAGGTTTAATTGCATGACCGACTACAAAGTCCTAGACTTATATGTGTTGAGTATATGGTTGTTTTAATGGGTAAAGTGTTTGGAATACTTTGTGTAGTAAATGAGGTGCTTTACAAACTAGAAACACAATAAAAGTAAGGCAAAGTAAAAGACAAAATACAGATGTAAATGAACTAAGCAAATAAAGGTAATTTAACAAGTTAAATTACTTGAAGATAAAGGTGGAAGCAAAAGTATATTTTGTAGGAAAATGACTTTTTTCTCTCAAACGCTTGATACTTCAAGTGTATTCCTATTGCAATGCTAAAAATGCCACCACCTTGACATGAAAATCTCATCTGTCTAAATAGAAGTAAAAAATAACTGCAAAGAGGTTATGACCCATTCATGATGTGCCACGTGTCGGAGTATACCACCTGCGTTGCTGGTAACTAACCATACTCTACTTCCCACTATTAATCCCCACCATGGTAAACTGACCTTTGACTTCGACAGACTTCCTCTTTTGTCGACCCAACGTTCTTGGCTTTCTTCCTTTGTCGATCAAGCTTCTGATTGTCCCTTAGTCGACCTGACTTTGTACCTCTTAGGTCAAAATTTTCCAGCTAACAAATCCCTACAAGCAACATGACTCTGCTTCTGTCATCCAACTTCCTTCTCTTAGCATCAGGGACATGTTTATAACAAATAGAACCAAACACCTTCAGATGACTCACACTTTGCTTATCTTCATTCCACTTCTTAAAAGGAACAATTTCCTTCACCTATGTTGTAGTGTCTATTGTACCCCTAAATTTTCCCTCCTCTTACTCACCTATGTATCTAATCACTTGATCAAGAGATGACTTGCATACATCCATAACTCATCCACATGCATCATTCCTCATGGATTCAAAAGAAACTTGGGCCCATAAAGTTAGGGCTCACACAGGTATCAAAGTCCAAAGGCATGGGTTGATCACATCATCAACATAATGAATGTGAAACCCTAATGAGGGTAGTGAAAGCTTGATTCCAACAAAGGTGGGGCCAATCCTCTGGAGTCTTTAGAGCCCTAATTACTCAAGACATGATCTCATGAAGCTTCCCTAACCCTGTCTGGGTCTTCAAAACCCTGATTGATGATTGGAACTTATGACTTAATGCAATGGACCTGAAGGAGGGGTAAGCCTCAGGGAAATCCTAATCTGGGAGAGGATGGATCAGATAAACTTGGTGGCCCAATTGTGCATTCATGACCTTTCAACTCTTTGTCAGTTTTGCTTGGCTTAATCATTCTTGGGGCATGTTTTGGTCCCCATTCCTTGATTTTATCCTTATGGTAGAAGATATGCCTTTGGTCCTGATTCCTATTGCTTCAAGCCATTTTGTTGGTCATGCCATTGTTAGATGGACACTATGTCAAAACCCTAATCTTATGGTCTTACTTGATGGCTTTGTTCATGTACATCATCAGTCAAGTTGTTTTCAAAAGTCTAAGTCATAAAATAAACCAATTTCAAACAATTTTTCAAACCATTTCAATCCATTTCATGTCATTTTAAACCATTACATTTGATTCTACATAAGAAAATACAAGTCTTGACATTTTTTACAAAATGTTGACTTTGGTCAACAGTTAACTTTTTGGTCAACTTTGACCAAAGTCAACCCAAAGTCCAAAAACCCCTAAATTTCACCCTGACCAATGATTCATTGTCCATTTACAAAGAAAATGCAAAGAGAATGGGATTTTGACCAATTGTTGACTTTGGTCAATAATTGACTTTTTGGTCAACTTTGACCAAAGTCAACCCTAAAATCTTACAACCCTAATTTCCCAAACCTAATCCTAATCACATCCCATTGGTCTTGATTCACCATCCAAAGGCCATGTTTGCTTGCTTTTACTTTGTTTCTTCATTCACAAGTAACCTTGCCAATATCATGTCCATTTCCACAAACCTACAAAACACCAAGTCAAAAATGAACTGTTGAGCCTGCCACATAAACTCAGACCTATTACAAGGTTATGGAATCAGGGTAGTGCAATAGAAACCTTATACATCAAATCATGGGAATACATGATCAAACCGTGGGAGCACTAAGGCTAACCCTGCTGTTGCAGCAGTTCATCCCATGTCTTGTAGCACCTTGCCATAGCTTCGCCTGTAGTATCAACACACCAACCCCAATCATGGCCTATCAAAACCATTGAGAGACATCAGGGCATAACAAACAACATGACATTGAACATATCTCAACCCATTTAAGACATGTTTTACCGTGCTCAGCCAAGCCATCAAGCATGAAACCTGCATGAGGTAGCTTGTGAAACGTGGCAGTAGCTTACACTGAACCCTACAACAGGCATACAATGGATATTCAATAGGTTGGGAGTTAGGCAGATTGTCCATTGGGCATTCCACACTTGGTTTGACCAAGACCACAAGTAGGCCAACACCAAATGGTTGCATCCAAGCCATGATGCCATACACCACATTGTCCCAACAATCCAATGCAATGCAACAGAAGCATGAACCTATTGGAATACATCAACACCAGCTGCAACCAAAAACCTAACAGGGTCATTCAAACAAGTGGGACCAGCATAGTTAGATTAAGCAGCAATCATGTTATGGACCAACACCTAACCAAGTACAAAATCTAACCTAAATTCCATGAGACAAACAACCATACACTAGAAGCACTTGCAGGTTCTTGCTACTGCACCACCTCTGCAGAAAATCCAATCCATTAAGGGCTTCAACACCTGCAAAACATTCACATTGTCCTTGCCATGTCACCCTGCATAGGCCAAAAAATGAATTGCAACCAACATGGCCAAGCTGCAAAACCACCCAAGCAGAGGTAAATCAATGTCATGCTTTGACTTGCACCAACCTGTTGTTCTAGACCTGCACAAGCAAACAAACAAGCTCAAAGCTAGGCATGGATCAACATAAACAGAAACAAATCATTAAACAAAAGATATCACAACCCTGGTGCCAGTTGACACAAAGTTAACAACAGGCATGATGTTCACAAGTTAACTCCAATTTAAAACCAACAACATGGAAAGCTAACTTTCAGTTCCAACCTTGACAGCATCAGCAACATCAAACTAGTAATACACAACCATATGCCAAGCTCGATCCATCACCTAACCTACTCAGACCAACACAAAATGCCTAAATTCCAATGGCCTACCTCATCCTTCAACCAAAACCATATATGTCATGCAGCATGTGGAGAAAGCCAACCTGGTTATGCTGCATGAACCATGACCACACCAAGCCTACAGTGCCTGCAAAAGACCATAACCATATGTTGTAGAAAACCATGTCCTGCTGAACCATTCACCAAGTCAGAATTATTGCAAGCCTTGAGATTATGAAATGCTACATTGGCCATTTGGACAAGAGAGTACATATGGGTTTGGTCTTGGACTCACTATGACAAACATTCTGCCAGGATTCTGTCATGGAATATGCCAGCAAGCTGTCAATAACCAAAAGGAAATTTTGTAAACCAACATCGTCATAACAATCATGCATCCAAACATAGTTTATATGAACCTTCATGACCACCAACAATCAAGAAAACCTAGAAGAACTAGTGCAATAAGTACCTCATGACATTCATGCAATTCATCATGATCCACAAGATGGCAGCATAAGAGAATTGATCCTGCATCAAGCCAGCACCAAGAACATCCAGGAAATTGCATTACAACAGCTTGAGATATCAGGACATGCTGCAACAAACCAAACCATAATTTCCAACATACAGCAAGCATCTGCAGCAAGAAACAATTCAGTGTACAATAATACAAGTCAGAGTAGAAATACATGAACAATTCTACAATGCAACAGTAACCTGTCATCAAGCAATGTCGGCAACCAACACAGTGGACTTGCAATGAATTTGCTTGTATGTACATTGATCTTGACATTACACTAAACTGAACACAAGTCCTGCACCATAAAACCCATAACACAATGTCTAAACAAGTCACAACAAGCCAATGCAGTTCAAAGGAAACAAGAGAAAGCATATGAAAAACAGTGGAGACCTGAACCTATACCAACCAAACTAATAGCATAACACTTAAGTGCAACTTGTTCTACAAGTCACCAACCAGTCATCATTTAAATCAATAGACCAATCCCACTTAAGTGCAACTTGTTCAACCAGCCATTACAAAAGCTTTTTAGTTCATTTCCATTTAAACACTAACCTACACATCCAGTCAAAAGGTCATTTAACTAACTGAGTTGATTATAACTAACTGAGTTTCACAATGAACTCAGTGAGTTGAATCTAACTAACTCCTAACCTGAACATAACTAAATCCAATCCTAACTCTAAGCCTAATTCAATCCAAGCCTAAAGCCTATTTAATCACCATCATTTGAGAACCCTTGGATTTTCTGCACACAAGCTCACTTTCACTTCTGCAAATATCTCTCTCTCACCTTACTCAAAGCTCACTTTCATAAGCCATTGAAGCTTCAATTTGCTTGAGCTGAACCTCAACACTCTCCTTGCTATCAATTCCAAGAAGTTCCAGAAGAAGAAGAAGAGAGGAAGAAGAAAAAGGACGAATCGTGTTCAAGAAAACTCGTGAATTTTTCCGGTCATCTTCTCCGGTAAGTCCATTGCCTTGCTGTGGTGTTTTTTGTTTTGAGTGTGCTAAGATGTAGTATTTAGGCTGGGAAGTCGAACCCCCATGGTAGTGAGGATCAATTTGTGCCGGTTGCCATTTAATTTGAGATTAGAAGCTTAGGGTTCCTCCCCATTTCCTTTCAATTTGATTGATCCAAGAATCGATCCCTCAAATGGATCCTGTTTTCATCATCAGCGCGTCTTTGCGCATAGATTGGTGCTTAGGAGTTAGGTTTTTGGTCGCCACCGCCGCCGGCGACGGCCACCGGTGCGGAGGCTCACGGCCAACGACGATGAGAGTGAGTAATGGAGAGTGAGCGCGAGGTTTGGCCATTCAAACCTGTTGACTTGTACAAGTCAACATGGGGTAGCATTTGGGCTCAGAAGAGTGAGGGCCATGGGGATTTACTTGTCCTACCCCAATATTCCACATATACCCCCTTTTTTCGTTTACAACATAATGGTAATGGGCCTCAATAAGCCCATTAACCTTTTACTGGTTCACCTAGTGGATTAAGTATACCCCCTATCTGGAGCGAATTTTAGGACGCTGGGCTCAAAGGCCAACTTATGCTTTCGCCACGCGCACCCCTCCTTTCGGTTTTGCTAGCGAAATAATTTGTATTGGGCTCAGAAGCCCATTGTCACTTCCACTGTTCGCACCCCCCAGTTTTCTTGTTTTCGCCAGTGAAATTTTTTTGTTTTGGGCTCATCCTGAAGCCCATCAACAATCCTGTTTTACACCTCCATTTCACCATTTAATTCATTTCTTTTATTTTTCTTAATTATTTTCACAATTTGATTAATTAGAATAATATTAGCTTAATTAGGTTGATCTAGACAATTAGGATTAATTCACATAATTAGAATATAATTAGGATTAATTCCTCCTTTTAGAATTTAATTAGGATTAATTCCCCTTTTTTAGAATGATTAGGATTAATTCCCTTTTTAGAATATAATTAGGATTAGTTCACATTTTAGAATAATTAGGCTCAATTCACACATTAGGACTTTAATTAGGGTTTTAATTAGGTATTGAATTAAATTCTAATTAGACTCTTGATTGAATTACATGACCCTTTTAACATTAGGTTAGGATCAATTTTAGAATTTAATCAACCTTAGACCATAGAATTTGGACATATTTCACAATTGACCATTTTGCTCTTTATGGGCTTATTTTGATATTTTGTGTTGAAAATTGCATGTTTCCCTTAGGATTAGAATTCAATCATTGTAGGACTTAATATAGAATTTTAATCATGATTTTAATCAATACTTTGACATGCTCCCTTAGGATTTCTAATCTTAGAATATTCAACCAATTTCTAATGCATGATCCCTTAGGATAGTTTCTAACAAGTACTAATTTCAATTAGATCCAAAATTAGTTCCCTTCAAAACTAAAACCAAACCCCCAATTAAATTGATCAAAAGTAATTTTGATTAATTAAATCCTTTGAACTTGTATAATCCCCCAGTCTAATTGAGTGACCAAAAGACCTTTGGTCACTAAGTAAGACTTTTCTTCTAAGCTGTGGAGCTCAAGACCTCAAGTCCAGATCTTCGATCAAGGCATCCTCAGTCATACCAAACAATGGATTATTCAAGCACATCAAAGGTGGCATCTTCAATACTTGTTAAATCAAAGTTAGAAGAGTGTGACACAAGCCTTAAGCAATAAAGAAGGAGTGGGACTGGAGTATTCCTACCCCCATTCTGAGTATCTTTGGGTATGGGACGTATGACCCAGCGCTCATCGTATTCACCTATATTCATAGACTTTAGCATAATTTTAATCATACAATTGACAAGTCTATCTTCACAAAGCAAAAACAACAAAAGCAAGGACTACATTAACAACTTATCAATCATGAATCAAGTTGTACGATACGAGCCTTAAGTAATGGAGAAGGAGTGGGAGTGGAGTATTCCTACCCCCATTCTGAGTATCTTTAGGTATGGGATGTATGACCCAACGCTCATCGTATTCACCTCTATTCATAGACTTTAGTGCAATTCGAATCGAACGATTGATAAGGTCTTCATCTTCAATGCAAGAAACAACTACAAAAACTCTTCTCTCTTCTCTTGAAGTTTAAGACAAGGATCACATGCCATGAGCCTTAAGTGGTAAAGAAGGAATGAGACTGGATCTTTCCTACACTCATTCTGGATATCTTTGGGTGCGAGACATTTGGCTCATTGCTTATCGTATCCACCTTTACCCATAGACTTTAGTGTGATTCTCATCCAGTAACTATCAAGTCTATCCATTACTCAATTCTCTCCATTCCATTCAAATCATTTCAATCTCAATCATCCATTTCTTCTCGCCTCCTATCAATTTCTTTTCAGCCCTAGTGGGCTGAACTACGAAAGCTCTGATTTCCTCATTGCACAATGAGGTTACATAGGCAGGAGAACCCAGTTTCTTCGCGAGCTACCCTATTTATTAATCCATCACTCTTTCATCAATCAATTCCAGCTTTTTGAGATCAAATATCATTGTTCCTTGGATTTCATTCACATCCTTTTAGGACGCCTAATGAACAGTCCGTCTTGTGCACCAAGAGTTGTTCGTGCTATGCAATCGAACACTTAATTCATTCTTTTTCGGTTATTCCACTACAGTGATACCATGCCTTGGGCCCCTCACTTGTTGGTTTACCTTTACTCTTCGGTTTAGAGTGTATTCCCCCATGGATTCAAGATATTTCTTCTCTTTAATCTCAAATTGTTTGTTCCCCAGCAAGTGATACATTCTCCCTTGCACCCAACAATACTTTCTTGTGGGTCTCATACTCATCCTTTTAGGACGCTTAATGAATAGTCCGCCTTGTGAACCAAGAGTTGTTCGTGCTATGCAATCGAACACTTAATTCATACTTTTTTCGGTTATTCCAATATGATGTTGTAGGCCCTTACGTGTTGGTTCATACCAGTTTTACTCTTGAGTTCGAAGCCAGTTATCTTCGTGAGCTCCCTCGATACCATTATGTTGGTGCAAGTTATAATCTTCATCACTGTATATCTCCCTTTCTCTCTTTTTGTAGTTCCGAACTAAGATTGCTCTGATTTTCTCATTGTATAATGAGAATACGTAGGCACGAGGATGTGAATCCTTGGTGAGCATACTTCTAATTATTCCTCCTTCGCCTTAGGGCATCACTCATATCTTTCACTATCCATTATCTATCTCCGATCATAAACTGTCCACCTAGTGAAATATTATACCTTTGACATCGAAATACACTTTCTTTGGAATTCCACATATACCCTTTTAGGAGGCCTATTGAATAGTCCGCTTTTGCACCTAGAGTTGTTTGACTTATACCCAGACATTTAATTCTTTCTTTTTCGGCCAACCATGTAGTGATACCATGTCTTAGACCTCTCACTTGTGGTTCATACCACCTTTCCCTCTATGGTACAAATCCCATTTCTCTTATGGATTCCAATACACTTTCATCTTTTTGATTTCAAACATTATTTCTTCAGTCACTTACCACCAAAGACTCTATTCTGTGACTTCGGTCACTTCACTCCATTCATTTCCACGATACATTCATACTCTATCTTCATTCGTTTCATGTGATATACCCATTCTTTGAGCCAAACACTATACCTTTGTGCTCCATCTTACACCACTTTTTGTGAACTAAGAGCCGATTTGTTTCTCTTGTCAGACCTTGTAGCTTAGACAAACATCTCCTTACTTACTTTGTAGCCGCATTTAGGCAACCTTTTCTTTTCGGTTATTCCAATACGATGTTGTAGGCCCTCACGTGTTGGTTCATACCAGTTTTATTCTTGGGTTTAGATTTTCACCCCTTTTTGGAGTTCAAACAACATTATTCTTTGGCTCAAGTCATACCTTCTATCACTTTTCTTTTCATCTCCCCCATTAGTTCTCTGAACTACGGAGCTCTGAATTCCTCATTGCACTATGAGGATACGTAGGCATGAGGGCCCTAATCCTCACCGAGCACTTTATCTATTTCTTTCTTTTTCCTATTCTTTTGCGAGTAATCTCTAGTTAACACCTATTCGAACAAGAACAATCTAAATGGTTCCCATGGAGTACCATGGATGATTGGGGTGCTAATATCTTCCCCTTACATAACCGACTTCCTTACCCAGCATATCTCTTTCCCCCGGGTTTTATCGATGTTTTCCCTTCCCTTTGGGGATAAATAAAGTTTGATGACGACTCTGTTGTATGTTCGAGCATGCGATATCTTCGGGTATATTTCCGCTAGCTTCAGCTGGCGACTCTGCTGGGGATACTTCGTTACTGGGAGTATTTCCTAGTCGCTAAAAGGAGTCGAGCCTAGTTTAGGTTGTTCCCTCGCTAGTTTGGGTGTTTAACTCATAGTTATACTCACTTTTATTTATCGCATTTCTTATTCGCTTTATATTATGGATATATATGTTACACTGTTGTTGGGATGGGTTAGATTACATGAGAGGAAAGCTCTATACCCGAGCTTAGTATACACATAGGTTAGACTCGTGGATAGTCGTGTACACCTGCGTTTCGCACGTTGGGGGTCACGAGAACCACACCCAGACTAGATTCACTTGGAAGTACTTTTGTCCTGTGAGTATTCACTACGGCAGGGTATTTTCATTTCGATTCGATGACTCTGGGAGACCTTCTAGGGACCACCTTGGAGCATAGTCCACACCTGTGAGCGGGATATGGGTTTTCATTGCAGGAAACCATAGACTCTACCTACCTTGATACTCATGCTACGTCGAACTTTTGAACTTGCAACATGTGGCACTTACAGATTGTCCAGAACTTGCCACGGTTTCGACCCCATGTGACTTATTATCATATCATCATTGCACTATCATTCATCATGACCAAATTTTTGCATATGCATGTCTTTTCCAGGAATCCAAAAGTCTAGTCTATTCACCAAGCAATTGAAGCGAAGCATGAATCCCAAGAGGAAGAGTATCCACAATTATAAGTTTGTGGAACCTCCATTGGCTGTGTTAAGAGGACTTGGGGCATGTTTAGACCTGACTCACAAAGACGCCTTCAAGGAAGCGTATGGTAACCTGCTGGGAATTCTGAACACCGAGGTCAACATCACCGTTGTGCACACCTTGGTGCAGTTCTACGATCCACCACTAAGGTGCTTTACTTTCCAAGATTATCAACTAGCGCCGACATTGGAAGAGTATTCTCATATCTTGGGTATCAGGATCAAGAACCAAGTGCCCTACATCCGCATCAAGGAACTTCCTGAATATCGAGAACTTGCTGAAGTTCTACATATGAGAAAGAAGGAAGTTAGGCGGCCTTCAACGCCCATCTAGCTTTACTCATCTATGAGATTGTCTTGTTTCTAAATATGGAGGAGTTCGTAGACTTGGCTACCATTCACATCTTCTTGACTCAGAACCCGATTCCCACTCTTCTTGCTGATACTTACTATTCCATCCACGTAAGAACCCAAAAGAAGAAAAGGATTATCGTCTGTTGCACCTTTTTACTGTATAGATGGTGTATTTCGCATCTACCCAATAAAGGTCCTTTCGTTGAGAACAAAGATAACTTGAAATGGTCCCAGAAGATCATGTCCTTAAAAGCCGAAGACATTCCTTTGTATTCTCGAGTGTATGATGGTGTCAAGCTCATCCTCAATTGTGGGGGTTTTCCTAATGTACCTCTTCCTGGTACAAAAGGAGGAATCAACTACAACCCGAGGTTAGCGTTGCGACAACTTGGATATCCTATGATGGACAAACTTGATCTCGAAAGTGTAGAAGGTTTTATCTTATACGAAGGAGTCGAAGAGCCAGAGTTGATCAAAAAGATTGTCAAGGCTTGGGGGTCGATTTGTCCTCAAGGAAGAGCAGAGATGGGTAAGAAGAACTGTATCGCCAAGGAAGCCTACACCAGTTGGGTCAAGAGCAGAGTTAGTGAGGTTTTATTGCTGTTCCCGCCCAAACCATCCATGAACCTCCAATCTCCTGAGCTAGAGAACCATCCAAATTCTAAGATGGATGAATTGAAGAAGGTTATCAAGGCTCTAGAGAAAGATAATGTCGATCTCAGATCTAAGCTTGCTAAGATCTCATTGGAGAAAGAGACCTTAAAATTCAATCTGAATCAGAAGAGAGATCGAGTTCGTCAAGCTGATGATGAGGTACAGACAAAGGTTTTCAAAAGACTCAAAGTGGGTGACACCCTCAAAGGGACTTATGCCAGTCTGACGACCAAAAAGAAGCAGTTAGCCGAAGCCTAATACCGAGCTAGTAAAGCAGAACCAGAACACATGAAGCAAATGAAAAAACTTCAAAGCCTGCTAGAAGCTTGTAAGAAGGAGTTGAGGGATGAAAGAAGCCGCAACAAACAGCTAGAAGTCACCCTTCGCCAGAACCAGTACGAGCTGAATCAGAGGCTGGAAGAGATCCAAAAGCTGAAGGAGCAATCACGTGGGAACCCGAAAGACAACAACATACAGTTAAATAAGCGTCCTGAAAGCACCTCCGACCGAGGGAAGACAGTTGTGAACAACATTCCAAGTTAGCCAGATCACGCCCCCCACCTGAAGGGAGTGTGATGTTGGGAAAGTGGGGTGCTCGCCTATCTCCCAAATCGCAAGCTTACTATGAGGAGTTGTTATCTAATTGTTTCTAGCCGCTTGTAATTTCATTAGATTAAGGTCTAATCGGACTGATGTGATCTTCTTGTAGTCGAGGGGCATTTCCTTGATGTATTTGTATTCTGTTTTATTGACATGGAATAAAAGAGTTTCTCGATTATTGGCTTCATAAACTGTCTCTCTTTATTCGCTTCATAATTGCTTGTGTTAAATAAACTCGCGGATTCCTTGGAATTTTGTCTTTACAAAAAATAGTAATGATAATGGTGAATGCACATATCAAATCTTTTTGCATACATATATGCATCCATGCATATACTTGCCGAAAGCTATCAGAAAACAAAATGCTTACACTCGCCGTTTTGCTGCAGCAACAACGACGACTCGTCATCCGTACTACACACGTTCCAACAAATCTAAGATCATGGCTGAATACGAAGCTGACAACGCTGCTGTCCGTGAATCCCTTGCCCAGGTGCAAGGAGAGATGAACTTGTTCAGGGGCAACATGGAGACCATCCTTGAGCTCCTCCAATCTCAGAGGAACCCTGCCTCTGCTGCTACCAACGTCACTCGTGCTACTGTGGTGCCTAACTCTGGCTAACATTCTTTTTTTCGGTGTTAAGACAGACTCTCACCGTACCAGACAAATTTTTTTGTTGATACTCAGATCAAGACCACCTCTTTGCCGATCCTGACAGGCATTATTACTTCGTTTTTCACTTCAATGTAAATTTTCGGGCTTTTATTGTATTCAATCACTTGATACCTCGAAAGTGCGAAAGTCGTTGCTATCTTCATTTCGGGTTTCCAGTTGATTGAATAGGGGCAATTGTAATACCCCAAAATTTACCCCTTCATTTTTCATAGAAGCATGGGATTATGTTTTACACTTCATTAGCATCATACGAGGTCATACTCATTGCATACTACATTAGTGACTTGGGAATCAGGTTTTGATAGATCACTCCTTAGCAGAAGGAGCCTACACAAAGCAAGATTGAGAATTGGACTTCATTCTCTAGATATACAAGTCTCAAGGGTCTCAGTGGGCTCCAGGTATCTTATTATGGTCTTCAGTTTATCAGTGAAGGATTCAGAGCTATCAAAGTGTTCATCTGGATTTAATCAAGAAATTAGGGTTTCATGGCTGCCTGCAACAGGAAATGTTTGGTTCGAAATAGAGGGGCTCATCCATGTCATGATTAGAGAGGCATCTTGGCCTAGGAAGACTCATAATTATCTCAGAAAGATCCATTGGCAAGCAGTGCAATCAATTCCCGATCAATTTTGCCCTAAAACTAGGGTTTGGTATAAAATCAGTTTACTTCTGATTCTTTGGGTGAAACTCTTTTCCATGGCCTTCCATATGTCCACAAGGGTCTACATACAAAAAATCAGCTCTTTATTTGAGCCAGAGGTGCTTCAATTGATCATTGGAATCGGGATCAGACAGTTTGGAAAAAGTCAACTATGGGGTCAGGAAAGTCAACTCCTAACATTTTGAGAGTGGAATATCAAAATCCATGCCTAGGGGAGCCTACATGTAAAATTTGATCAAGGTTGTATCATGGATTCATCATTTAATCAGGAATTCGAAAAGTTACTTAATTTGGAAATGGTTGACTTTCCATTTAGGGCAAGTTTTCATGATTAATGCACTCACTTTAAGCCCATTTCCCATCAAGATAAAATCTCCATTTGAAAATATCTCCAACATGAAAGTTGTTCCTCTTGTTCCAAGCTTTCTATAAATATAAAGTTTGCTCCATTTGGATCAAAATTGAGAAAGTTATGCTTAGTCAAAGTGAGACATTTTTCTAGGACACTTAGAAAAATTTCTAAGTCCAAAATTTTCAAAGTTTGTCAAGACTTCTTGGCCAGTTTTCTTGCACTTCAAGGCATCATTTGAAAATGATTTCTTCACAACAATTGTACCTTGCCATGTCCTCTTTCATATCCTTTTGGAATCATCTCATTTGGATCCATGGTTTGAGAAATACATTCACCTAAAGTTGGCATCATGACTTGATTTTCTAGGCAGCATTTAGGCCAAACAGGCCCAACAGTTTTGCAATGGTGAAACCTGATCTTAAGGGCCATTTTTCACATCCTTCCATTCATCATTTCAACTTGTGCTCAACATGAAAGATGACATACTCCATGATATCTTGCTACTGTTTGCATTATTTCTCCAATTGGTGACTTGAGCATCAAGTTACATGGCCATAAAGTCACCACCTTGGAATATTTTTCTTGCTTGCCAAACCAGCCAAGTCATGCTGCACAAACTAGCCCATGTTTTTGGCCATGCATTGGATATTTTACTCACTTAAATTTGGCCCAAAATAACAAACCCTCATGT
Organism: Lathyrus oleraceus; assembly: GCF_024323335.1. Classification (NCBI taxonomy): domain Eukaryota; kingdom Viridiplantae; phylum Streptophyta; class Magnoliopsida; order Fabales; family Fabaceae; genus Lathyrus; species Lathyrus oleraceus. Next base: position 464,172,303 of record NC_066584.1, on the reverse strand, counting down.
GTCCACTCTTTCTACACCTCACTTTGCATTTTTATTCTTATGGACAATCATTATTCAAAGCCCATTAAACATTTGTTTCACCCTATTTAAAAGCCTGAAACTCTAAACCTAAAGAGGTGTGTGAATTTCGTGGCAAGCAAGGCAAAGAGGTCACATAGCAGACTGTTTTTTTCTCATCAAGTTCTTGAAGGGAAGCATCATCTTCTATTCTCTACACAACCCAAGGGGCAGTGGACCAAGCATCCACTAGGCAACTCTATCACTCCTCTTCCATGGCCATGAATTGATTACTATGCTTATCATCATCATGTTTTCCATGCTTGTTTCACGCCATCATCCATGTTCATCATCATTGCCATGCTAATTATATGTTCATGTTTACTTCATGCTTGTTTATAGTGCCAATCTTATGCTTGTGTTCTTGATGTTATGGATTTGTGTTGTGATTTTCCATTATGTCGTTCCCATATTGATATCTTATTGTCAATACTTCTCCATGATCAAGCCATCATTTTACTCAAACAAGGATACTATGATGATCTACACATTTTGTACTTGAATTTTGGTTTTTATTTCGTGTCATTTGGTGCCCTATAGTGCTTGTATTTTATTGTGGAAGATTAGAAGAATGCACTGTTTTTCAAGTTTTCAGCATGCATGGTATTAGGGTTTCTTGTGGCATGGATAAGACGATGGCGTGGCACATTGAGGGCCATTAGATCATGCGTTGGTCTTTTAATCGTGGCCATCCATCTCTATTTTGTCTTTAGTCACTTAAAATGAGTTGACCAATTGATAGGGTGTCACATGCTTTTTTAAAAATAAAATGTACATTTAATAAAGTGTCACGCCTGGATTTAATGACTTGGACCTTGGGCCTTACTCTTTCTGCTTTCAACACCCCACGCCTGGCCCATCAACATCATTCCTTCCACTTTCATTTTCTTTCTTTAATTCTTATTTTTATTCTATTTTGATTTTAACTAATAAAAAATATTTTCTTTATTCATAAAAACATCCAAAAATATTTTCCATATTCCTTAATATCGTATTTAATTTTATTTTATTTTTATTTTCGTATTTATTTAATATTAATATTTTATTTTAATTATTTATTCTAAATGGTCCATTTTAATACACATTTGTTTCTTGATTTTATTTTTATGTCTTAAAATTATTTTTAGCTTTTGATTTTTGGAATGAAGGTTGACCAATGTCCCATGGTCAACCTGACCTTTTCTTGGAATTTTATTTCCCATTTTCAATTTATTTTGGATTTATTTTTGACCTAGTTTGGTTGGTTGACTTTTGTTTTGACCTCTGTTTTATTTCAATTAATTTATGAACCAATTTTCATTATTTTTAAAATCGTTTTAGGGGATGATGATGTCCTGACCCTACCTTACTTAGTTTAATTTTTCATAATTTTCTTGATTAATTTACTATTTATTTGATATTTATTAAGTTGACTCGAGTTTTCAGTTGACTTCTTTATGATCGATGTTTGACTTAGGGATTGCTTATGGCAATTGAAGAGATCTTTTGATCCTCCCTTGTTCATCTCATATGACATGTATTAGAGACCTTTCATCTTGATTTTATTTGGTCTTTACCTCATTTCCTGATTAAATTATTCAGTGGATCCTTTGTGTGCATCTTTTCACCTGTCTGATTCATCTATCATTTGTTATACTTGTTTCTTTCATCCATGCTTCTATTGTTTGATTGTTTAACATGTTCATACTTCCCATGCTTTATCTAATGCCCCATTATTTCATTCTTTGATTCTTTGATTTGATCACATACCTGTTTGCTTATCTGGGTTGATTGATAACTGTTGCCTACTTGTATGATGTATGAGGCATATATTCTTATTGTTTGGTTGCCATGAACCATCCCCATTCATAACAAATGTACCCCTCTCCCATGAAATGTATAATATTTATTCTTTCATTCTTTATTCATCTGTTAATACAAGAATTAAAACGAACATTCGATAATCATTTCAAAACAAGATCAAAAGCTCGATCCAACGTCGAGTAACCATTTTCAAAACTTAACAGAACCAGTACGTATTCATCCATCCTTTTGTAAGTCGATTGCCTCAGGCATCGCCATTTCTCTTGTAAGTCGATTGCTTCAGGCATCACCATCTACCTGTAAGTCGATTGCCTCTGGCATCGCCATCTACCCTTATTCGTGGTTCCTTTCCTTGCTCCATCCGTCGACTCTTGTTCCGTTTAGGTAGCACCCATTGGGTAGAACCCTTTGTATGATAACATAGGTAGAATTCCCTTATTCTTTGCATGCTAACATTAGGTACATGTTCCCCTTTGTAAATCCTAACATATAGGTCCACATTGCATGACAACTCTAGGGCAGAGCTTCCCCACTTTTAGACCTTCCGTGCGTTTCCGATCTTGTGGCATGTTAGTCTGTTCTATTGCAAAGAGGTAATTGCCTAAGACTCGATTCAGTGAGCTGCGACACCTACTGCTAGGACGTTGAACATGTTTTCCACTTTCCTTTGACACAGCTGGTGTCCCCTTTTGTAAGTCCATGTTCATATGGCAATCATTAACCCCTAGTTAGGCGAACTACGGCAACTCTGATTCTCATGTTCAGATGAGATACGTAGGCACGAGATGCAATGTTTTGCCGAGTTTTTTGACTGACGTCTAACAACTAATCCTTGCTTTCTTTTGCCCTTGCTGCGATTCTTTTCTCTCGCCCTCGTTGCGATCGAGACCTTCCATTTCTCTTGCCCTAGTTGCAATCGAGACCCTTGTTCCCGTGGTTAGCTGAACTACGTTTTGCTCTGATTCTCATTCCAGATGAGATACGTAGGCATAAGACGCGATGTCTTACCGAGCACACTTCTCTTTAACCCATAGGTAGCCGAGCTACGAAGACTCTGATTCTCATATTCAGATGAGATACGTAGGCAGTGGATGCGACATCCTTGCGAGTCATTTTCTTTTAACCTTCCTTTAGCAGATAGTACATTAGATATTACCTACACCCATTAGACTAGAACAACAAGAGTGGATCCCGTAGAGTACTACGGATGTGTAGGGGTGCTAATACCTTCCCTTCGCATAATCGACTCACGAACCCAAGATTTGGTTGCGAGACCTTGTCTTTTCCTTTCTCTTCAGGTTTTCTTCGATCGTTTCATTTCCCTCCTTTGGGATAAATAACGAACGGTGGCGACTCTTCTGTTAATTCTTTTTTCGCCGGTTGTTTTTTTTTTGCACCAGTTACGACACCAGTATATGCAGACAGGGGCACCTCAGGCCCCCAATGCTCAACCTGGGATGCAATATTTTCAACCTGCTACTGCCGCTCAGACCGTTCCACTAGGTTTCTTCTACCCGCCAATGTGGTTCAACCCGAATATGCCTATACCAGTCGCTCCCGAAACCTCTCGACCGGCCAGTCAGGTCGCTATTTCCGTTGTTGATCCGGCCAGACCTGCGGATTACCAGCTCTTGGACGACAGAATAAGGGTCATTGAGGGTTTCTCTTCTTTCGGCATAGACGCTCGAGACCTCTGCTTGGTCCCGAATGTGGTGTTGCCCCAAAAGTTCAAAGTGCCCGACCTCCCCAAGTACAAAGGCCTTAGTTGTCCCCGCAATCATCTCACCATGTACTGTAGGAAGATGGCTTCACACATTGATAACGATAACCTCCTGATTCATTGCTTCCAAGATAGCCTGATTGGGGCTTCCTTGGATTGGTATATGAGTTTGGAGCACTTGAAGATTCGGTCATGGAGGGACCTCTCCGAGGCATTTTTGAAATAATACAAGTACAACCTTGACATGGCTTCAACAAGGCTTTAACTACAGAACCAGTCGCAAAGATCTAATGAAACCTTCAAGGAGTATGCTCAACGTTGGCGCGAAATGGCGTCTAGGGTTCGACCAGTACTATCTGATAATGAGTTGGTCGACATCTTCATGGGTACGCTGCAAGGGCTGTATTTTGAAAAGATGATTGGCAGTTCATCAACAAACTTCGCTGATGTTGGTTCTAAGTGTTGGCAGCAATTTTGGTAAAACAAAGAGTGTTCATAAGATGTTGCATGTGATGTCTTAACTTAAGATATCCTTGTACCTGCTGGAGTTTAAGGAATATAATTATGCAGGATTGTATCAGGATGTCATACATAATGTCATGACATCTGATATGTTTGTACCTGCTGGAAATTATAAATGGAATTATGGAATTATGCAGGATTGTTCCAGGATGTCAGACCCGATGTCATGACATCCTGTACACGGAACATTCAGGGAGAATGTTATGTGTTTTGTGATTGCGCATTTAATGGAAATCTATGTATGATTGAAGATCTGATTTGCAGGCGCATTCAATCATTGATTACATCCTGATTTACTTATTTTCCAAGGAGATCTAACCAGCTGTCATGAGAAGATTTAATTGGGAAATAGTTTAGGGTTTTCAAGATGTCCAAGCCCAGCTGAAAGCTTCTATAAAAAGGGACTTGGAAAACCTGATTTGGTACACAACCAATACTGAGCGAAATACTGAGAGAGAGCAAGGGTTTGTGTCTTGTTTAGTCGTGAGACTTGTAAGCCATTCAAGTTATCCATAGATGATTGAATTGGTCTGATTTGTGGGTTGTAATTTGTCACTCAAAGCTTGTAAGCAAGAGTGTGTGTCTACTTGATCCAAGCTGTTAAGCACGATCAAGTGTGTGTCTACTTGATTGAAACTCTGAAGTAAAATCAAGTGTGTGTTATTGAAAAGTGTTTTCTTTTCACAAGGAATTGTTGTTTAAAATCACAGGTGTGATTGAAGGGAAGTGAGTGGGTTCTCATATCTAAGAGTGCTTAGGTAGAAATTGCATGGGTAGAGATTAGGTGAGAAAGACTGTAACTTGTTGAAGTGTACGGAGAGTCTTTGAACTAATTATATTTTAGTGAATTTCCTTCCTGGCTTGGTAGCCCCCAGATGTAGGTGAGTTGGACCGAATTGGGTAAACAATTGCTTGTATCTATTGCATTACTATTCTTTATCTTTATCCTGTTTGTATTATTCAGATATTAGTGTCGTGACATTAGCTTCGACATCTCATATCTAATACCAGAATTTCAATTGGTATTAGAGCAGACATCCTGCTCTGGTTCTGGGTGAGATCTAGGGACAATACTATCTGGTACAATGGAGAGAGATGGAGGATTTGTTCACAGGCCACCAATTTTGGATGGATCTAACTATGACTATTGGAAACCTCGAATGGTAGCTTTCTTAAAATCTCTGGATAATAAGGCTTGGAAGGCTGTGTTAACAAGCTGGGTACATCCAGTAATTACTAAGGAAGGAGAAGCCACAACTGACAAGAAGCCTGAAGAACAATGGTCCAAGAAGGAGGATGATCTAGCCCTTGGAAATTCTAAAGCATTGAATGCCATATTCAATGGAGTAGACAAGAACATCTTCAGGTTGGTAAACAACTGTGAGGTGGCTAAAGATGCTTGAGACATTCTCAAAACCACTCATGAAGGCACCTCTAGAGTCAAAATGTCTAGACTACAGCTGCTCACCTCCAAGTTTGAAAATTTAAGGATGAAAGAAGATGAAAATATACATGAATTTCATATGAGCATTCTTGAAATTGCTAATGCCTCAGGAGCTCTGGGAGAGAAGATGTCAGATGAGAAGCTGGTAAGGAAAATACTCAGGTCACTCCCTAAGAGATTTGCTATGAAAGTGACAGCCATAAAAGAGTCTCAAGACATCTCCAACATGAGAGTTGATGAGCTAATTGATTCCCTTCAAACATTTGAGATGGGAATGAATGATGGATCTGAAAGGAAAACCAAAAGCATAGCCTTCATATCAAACACAAAGGAGGAAAATAGTCAGGATGTTGATGAGGATCTGGCAAATGATGTAGCAATGCTTGGAAGACAGTTCAGCAGACTGTTGAAAAAGATGGATGTAAGATCTAAGGCTAATGTCAAGAACATCTCATCTGACATCAGTAAACCAACAATGCTGGAAGAAGAACAAGGGTAGATGATAAGACCAAAGAAGGAAAAGAAGTACAATTCTATGAATGTGATGGGTATGGACACATCAGAACTGAATGTGGAACCTACCTCAAGAAGCAGAAGATGAGTCTTGCTGCTACTTGGTTTGATGAGAGTGAAACAGAAGAGTCTACAAATTTGGTGACTGCCTTGACTGGAAGATGGGGTTCTGATGAAGACTCAAGTGATGATGAAGTAACCTTTGAAGAGTTGGCCACTACCTGCATAAAGTTGTGTATCAAAAGTGCAGAGGTATGTAAGCAGGTTGAAAGCCAGAAGAAGGTAATTACTCAACTTGAGAGTGAGAAGGTAGAACACTTGGAAACCATCTCCAAATTAAAAATAGAAGAAGTGCTTCTGAATTCCAAGCTAGATGAAAGTCAAAGCCAGAAGAAAGTGATAGTACAGCTGGAGAATGAAAAGGCAGAGCATGTAGAAACCATCTCCAAGTTAAAAACTGAGGCTATGTTCTTGAGTTTTAAACTAGAAGAGATGATCAAGTATGTAAGAATGTTAAACAATGGATCTAACTCCTTAGACCAGATTCTCCAAACTGGACAAATAACAGGAGATAAATATGGCATTGGATATAATGGATCTAAGCCTGAGTGCAGTGACACTGGTTGCAAACCTAAAGCCAAACCTAAGTGCAACCATAATAAAAGCAAACCTGTGATGTCACATCATATGTCACAACATCAGAAGAGAAGACAGCAGAAATGGAAACACAAAATATTGAGATGCCATTACTGTGGGAAATTTGGTCACCTGAAGCCCTTCTGCTATAAGCTATATGGTTATCCTAGCCCTGTTCATCATCAGACTCACTATCAACCCAGACCCAAACAACACAAGCCTATCAACAAGAAGGAATGGGTTCCTAAGACTAATGTTACAAGTCTAATAGCTCACACTCCCCTCAGAGTCTCAGCCAAAGAAGATTGGTATTTTGATAGTGGATGCTCCAGACACATGACTAGAAACAAAGACCTGCTAACTGGCTTTCATCCTCATGCCATAAGCTATGTAACCTTTGGTTATGGAGCAAAGGGTGAAATCAAGGGAATAGGCAAGCTGGATTGTCCTGGAGTTCCTGAACTTGACAAGGTCCTATTGGTTAAGGGCTTGACTACAAATCTAATAAGTATTAGTCAACTATGTGATCAAGGTCTGAATATTAACTTCACTAAAACTGAATGTCTGATTACTAACAAAGGAAGTGAAGTGATCATGAAAGGAGTCAGAACCAAAGATAATTGTTACATATGGAACTCTCAAATTAGTTACTCCTCAAAATGTACCTCAGACAAAGAGAAAGGGATGAAGATGAGTATATCTACTAGAGAAACTCCCAAATTGAAAGTCTGTGGGAAATGTCAGACAAGGATATCACACCAGAAACTCAGACTTAACATCACTTCCAAAGGAGAAAATCTCATGATTGCTCACATAGATAGGAAGTTGGATCAGATGGTTGAACATGTTGCTAGTCATATACAGTCTGAAGTTGGAAAGAGCCTTGTTGGACTTGGGCTACAAGTCAAGCAGATAGAAGGGCCTATGTGTCTATCTCAAAGCAAAAGTGCCAAGAACAATGTTGTGAAGATTGGGATGGAGAGTGAAAGGACACCTGCTCCTACACATTTGAAAGATGAAAATAGTGTTTATACTGAATATATAGAAGATTGAAGTAGTTGTTCTCAACAGGGTTGGTTGAAACTACTGATGATTGCATACAATGTCACACACGATGTCATGACATTGTACTATGACAACCTGAATGCTACAACTATGTCCAAAAATCCTATTCAGCACAGTTGGACTAGGCACATTAATTTATGTCATCACTCCATTAGAGAATTTATGGAAAACAAATTCATAGCTCTAAAGCATGAAATGCAATTAGCTGACAAATTTGTAAGGGGTTTGGATGATAATCAGCTTGAATATGTAAGATGGAAATTGGGGATTTGGATTATTGTGAAGTTATGGGAATTAATGTGGAGTGGAAAAGGTAATAAAATTATTGTCTGCCTACTTAAAAGAAAGAGCCACATTAATGATGAATCATTACCTAGTATTGGAACTAGTACCTATGCCATTTCCACACGCTACCTAAACACAGCCATTTCCATCTTCATCCAACTTCTCAGCAAACCTCTGCTGGGGCAAAGAGATTTTTCTCAAAAGTTCAACAAAATGTCTCAACATCCCTCATCCTCTAGTTCAAAACCCACTCATCATGCAAGGACTCCCCCCATGAAGTTTCTAGATGAAGACGTGTTGGACGTTACTCCTCTTTGTGTGATACCGGGTGACACCCCAAGCCCTTCTTCCATGGCTGGAAGTAAGCAAGGTAACATTCCTGAAAAATCTCCTCATAAAGATGACATGCACTTTACTGATCGTACCATTAGGAACCTAGTTACTAGGATTCTAAATGAAGGGCATGCAGTCAAGGGTGTTTCTACCCCTCTGTCTAGAAAGGACCCCTCTCCTGAGGTGGAACCCCAAGTTGAGAAAGATGATGATTCATCTAGATCAGAGAAGGAAGTGGTTGCTGAGGGATTATGTTCTCTAGGTAAAACCGTACCTAGTAAGAAACCAGCAAATGTGTCTCATGAAACTGCTGAGAATATTATTGATCTAGAGGAAGAAAGTTCTGAGGAAGAAGATGACACCTTGGTCCATCTTGTGAAACCAAGTGTAGCAAAGAAATTGAGGACCAGAAAAGGGAAGGTTGTGGCTGAAATGAGGACAGCAAGAAGAGTGAAAAAGGTTGCTGGTGTAGGACCCTCCAAATCTTGGAGTAAAGTTGAGGTTAAGAAGAGGAAGGTTAGAGAGAGTCCTGACTCTGATGATGATGTCGAAGACGATGTCCCAGAAATCTTTCCTGCTAAAAGACAGACTGTCAAGAAGTCTCCAGGCAAAGTTGCAGCTGTGCACTTAGATAACATCTCTTTTCATTTAGAAGATGGTGTTGCCAAATGGAAGTTTGTCATTTAAAGGAGGGTTACTGTTGAAAGGGAGCTGGGAAAGGAGGCTGTAGAGGTGAAGGAAGTCATGGAATTGATTAAGGCTGCTGGACTGATGAAGACTGTGGTTGCTCTGCCCCAATGTTATGAGGGATTAGTAAAAGAGTTTATTATGAATATTCCTAAGGATATTTCTGAAAAGAGTAACAGGGAATTTTGCAAAGTTTTTGTAAGAGGTAGATGTGTGAGATTCTCCCCAACCATAATCAACAAGTTCCTAGGGAGAGGAACTGATGGAGGAGTGGATTTAGAGGCTACAGACAATGAAGTCTGTAGGACTATTACTGCTGGCCAAGTTAACGAATGGCCTAGTAGGAATCACCTATTAGCTGGCAAGCTAACTGCCAAATATGCCATCTTACATAAGATTGGTTCGGCCAACTGGGTGCCTACTAATCATATCTCAACCATCTCCATTGGTCTTGGAAGAATCATTTATGCTATTAGCACCAGGATAAACTTTGACTTTGGAAGGTTTATGTTTGATCAAATTGTCAGACATGCCTCCACAAATGCAGTGAAGCTGCCCATTGCCTTTCCATCCATCATGTGTGGAATCATCTTGAGCCAGCAACCAGGCATTCTCAACACAAGTGACATTCCAAGCAGAAGAAAGCCTCCACTATCCATTCACTACAAGCTGTTTGAAGGAAGCCATGTCAATGATGTTGTCATGACATCTACAAGAAAGGAGCCTGCCTCTCAAGGTAGCTTGATTGATCAATTAAAGGAAACTTGTAAGGAGCTGGATAATGGTATTAGGGTTGCCAAGGCAAGAAAAGAGGCTTTGGAGGTTCTTATTGGTAGCTTAGAGAAGGAAGAGATGGAGAAGGCTGGTGAGACCAAGGATTCAGATGCCAATACCTCAAGTGAGAGGTCCAATGCTCAATCTAGTGGCAGCTCTGATTCTGAAGGTGAAGATGATGCCTCTTCCTCAGATTAAGTGGTAATGGTTCCCTTGATATGAAGATTGTGTGTGGTGATGAAGATTGGGTTGGGTTGGCTGTTCTGAATGCTGTTGTGAAGACTGGTCCCTCTGCTGTTTTGGCTACTTTGGATGTTGAAGGATTTGATGTTTTACTGTTGTTTTTCTGTTGTAATATGTGTAATTTGTGGCAGTCCTTACTGATGCCTTTATGTAATATGTGGGCTCTTAATGAGTTCCATGGATTTCTCATTATCTCAGTTGTCACAACTGTGTATGATGATGGTTTGTATCTCCTAAGAATTATGTTTTTACATTTTTAATGTTATAACATCTGTTGTGACATTCTTTTCTAGGCTAATTGACATTTATTTTGTCTAATTGGTCACCTTTGGTCAATTTTGACTAAAAAGGGGGAGAAGTGTTTATGTGGAGCAGTTAAAGATGTGGAGATGTATGTGCTGATGTGGAGCAGTTAAAGATGTGGAGATATATGTGCTAATGTAGCTGAACAGATGAACAACTATTATTGAAGGAGATGTGTTTGATGTAAGACAAAATGATGTTCTGTTTACAGATGTCAAAGGGGATGTCTGATGTGGTGCACATGTGATGTTGAAGCAGATGTCAGAATGATATTCTGATTGTTACAGGTGCTGTTATTATTAAAGAAGATTTTGTATTGCACAGATTTAGGGGGAGAAGTAGTACCCTTGTGCATTTGTGTGTTTTACTAGTTGCCTCTATAACTAGTAATTTTGTTTATGTTGCACAGATTTAGGGGGAGAAGAAGTACCCTTGTGCATGTGTGTATTACTAGTAGCTATAGCTAGTAATTGTGTTTGCTTCTGCTGCAGTTTAAACATTTTCTTGTGAACAAAATGGACAGATATATGTTTTAGCTAAAATTTTCAAAATGGGGAGTTTGTTGGTTCTAAGTGTTGGCAGCAATTTTGGTAAAACAAAGAGTATTCACAAGATGTTGCATGTGATGTCTTAACTTAAGATATCCTTGTACCTGCTGGAGTTTAAGGAATATAATTATGCAGGATTGTATCAAGATGTCATACACAATGTCATGGCATCTGATATGTTTGTACCTGCTGGAAATTATAAATGGAATTATGGAATTATGCAGGATTGTTCCAGGATGTCAGACCCGATGTCATGACATCCTGTACACAGAACATTCAGGGAGAATGTTATGTGTTTTGTGATTGTGCATTTAATGGCAATCTATGTATGATTGAAAATCTGATTTGCAGGCGCATTCAATCATTGATTACAACCTGATTTACTTATTTTCCAAGGAGATCTAACCAGCTGTCATGAGAAGATTTAATTGGGAAATAGTTTATGGTTTTCAAGATGTCCAAGCCCAGCTGAAAGCTTCTGTAAAAAGGGACTTGGAAAACCTGATTTGGTACACAACCAATACTGAGCGAATACTGAGAGAGAGCAAAGGTTTGTGTCTTGTTTAGTCGTGAGACTTGTAAGCCATTCAAGTTATCCATAGATGATTGAATTGGTATAATTTGTGGGTTGTAATTTGTCACTCAAAGCTTGTAAGCAAGAGTGTGTGTCTACTTGATCAAAGCCGTTAAGCACGATCAAGTGTGTGTCTACTTGATCAAAGCTGTTAAGCAAGATCAAGTGTGTGTCTACTTGATTGAAACTGTGAAGTAAAATCAAGTGTGTGTTATTGTTCTTTTCATAAGGAATTGTTGTTTAAAATCACATGTGTGATTGAAGGGAAGTGAGTGGGTTCTCATATCTAAGAGTGCTTAGGTAGAAATTGCACGGGTAAAAATTAGGTGAGAAAGACTGTAACTTGTTGAAGTGTACGGAGAGTCTTTGAACTGATTCTATTTTAGTGAATTTCCTTCCTGGCTTGGTAGCCCCCAGATGTAGGTGAGTTGTGTAACACCCCGAATTAAATAAGAGGATTATTTAAATTAAGTTAATAATATATTTAATAATTTAATTAAATAAATTGAATTATTGGATTATTATTATTATTATTATTATTTGGAATAATAATTATTTGGAAAATATATAAGTTGGAATAAGGAAAAAGAGTTTTCATTTTGTAAAAGGGTTTTACGTGAAAACGGAGAAGCTGCAGAGAAGAGGAGAAAAGGGCAAAGAGGAAGAGCTAGAGAGCAAAGGTTGAAGAACGGAAAAGCTTGAAGCTTAGAGATTGCCGGATTATCTCAGGTAAGGGGGGTTTATCGTCGTTTGATGGGTATTATAGATTAACATGTCATGGGTAGTGATAAACCGTTGAATTGACCCTAATTGGGATTTAGAATGCTGAGAAAATTGTGATGAATAAGTTGTAGGAAAACTGAAATTGAATCGATAATTGTATGTGTCGTGATTTTCCGATAATGTAGCTTTTTACGGAATTGGAATCGGAGGTCCGGAAGTCCTCCAACGGCGGAAAATGCGGAGAATTCTGCATTCTGCCTTGTGTTAGCGCAGGGACTGCTGTTTTGCCTGCGTTAACCGGTTAACCCAGGGCGTTAACCGGTTAACACTGTTATATTTTGTGAAAATGTGCTGTTTTGCCTGCGTTAACCGGTTAACCCAGGGCGTTAACCGGTTAACACTGTTGCGTTTTGCCAGAAAATGAATTTTGTCCTGCGTTAACCGGTTAACCCAGGGCGTTAACCGGGTAACACTGTTGGAAATCAGAAAAATTGGTATTTTAATGTTGTGAACATAATTGGTGATTAGCCTATTATCGTTAATTTTGATGAGTAATTCTGTTGGGTTATGTTATGAAGTGTTGATATAAATATGTTGATAAGTTGTGTTAAAGTTGTTGAAAATACTGAGTTGTAGGCTGGTGAACCAAAGTTGATTATAAGTTGATTTTGTTGAAAATACTGAGTCGTAGGCTTGATGAGCCAAAGTTGATTACAAGTTGATTATGTTGAAAACCTTGCTGTGTTGCTATTATTATTATGTTGTCGGAATTTAAAGTCGTGTATGCCATGTACATTCATATGCATTAAGTCGGAGCTTTGCTCACACCACGTTGGCCTGGATTGGCAAAAATCGGAGCTTTGCTCACACCACGTTGGCCTGGATTGGCAAAATTTTAAGTTGAAAGTTGAAGGCTTATGCCTTGATGCCCACTAAAATGGCAATGATTTTAAGTTGGGAGTTTTACTCCGAATGGTACCACATGCATGACGAGTCGAGTCTCATTTGAGTTGCATTTTATGTTGTTATTGAGTTGCATTTTACGTTGTTATTGAGTATGATATTTGAGTTGATGTGCCGTTACTGAATGCAGGATATGATTAGGGTGATTAACGTGTAAATTTACTTAGCATTACATGATGATTTATAATGCTTATTATATCGATTGAGGAACTCACCCTTACAACTATTTTTCAGGTAACGAGCAGTGAGTGAGTAGAAGCTAGTGCCTGGAGTCTAGTGTAGTCTACGTAGTGGGTCGTGCTCTGATAGATGTAACATCGGGACGGGATGTTTTAATTGTTTATTGTTGATTGTTGAACCTTTTTACCTGTAAAACGTTATATGTTTTGAATGGTTGGTTGATTCTATCCGCTGCGAATTTTGCAAAAATGTTGTTTTGATTAAATAAAGAGCATGACAGTTATTATGGTGTGAAATGTTGTGTGACACCCTTGGTGCATGATTACTCTGATATATATAAATATTTGTTGTTGTTATTAAATAATTGGGGTATTTTAGAAGGGTGTTACATTAGTGGTATCAGAGCAGGTCGGTCTGTCCGGCCAGTTGTCGTGTCGTTACTGTCTAACAATTGTGTAATTGTTACTAGTCTAACTTTTAAGTTGTGTTGTAGTGATAAGTTGAAATGGCTGGAAGGAATGACGCTGCAATGGTTGCCGCAATGCAAGCGATGGCACAAGCTGTGCAGAACTTGCCAAATGCTGGTGGTGATGCTGGATCACGTAGCTTGGCGACTTTTCAGAGAGAGAATCCGCCGGTGTTTAAAGGGAAGCATGATCCAGATGCAGCCTTGGGATGGTTGAAAGAGATTGAGAGAATCTTCCGTGTTATGGATTGCACTCCAGCTCAGAAGGTTCGGTATGGTACTCACATGCTAGCAGTCGAAGCTGATGACTGGTGGCTAGAGACTCACGAGAGGTTGACCGTGGCAGGTGAAGTTATTACTTGGGATGTATTCCGTAGGGAATTCATGAGAAAGTATTATCCGGAAGATGTCCGTGGTAAAAAGGAAATTGAGTTCCTTGAGTTGAAGCAAGGAAACATGTCTGTCACTGATTATGCTGCGAAATTTGTGGAGCTGTCCAAATTTTATCCTCATTACACTGGTGCTGGTGCTGAATTTTCAAAGTGCATCAAGTTTGAAAACGGACTGCGCTCTGAAATTAAGAAGGCTGTTGGGTATCAGAAGATACGCATTTTTACTGAATTGGTTGATAGCTGCAGGATATTTGAAGAAGACAATAATGCTCATTACAAGATTGTCAGTGACCGCAGAGGCAAGCAACATCAAAATCGTGGCAAGCCGTATGATGCTCCAGCTGGAAAAGGGAAGCAAAGAGCTGCTCCGGCTCAGAGAGCTAGTGGGGGAGGTGCTCCTGCTGGTATAGTTTGCTTCAAATGTGGTCAGGCTGGTCATAAGAGTAATGTATGCACTGCTGAAGTAAAGAGGTGTTTTCGCTGTGGTAAGATTGGTCATGCAATAGCTGATTGCAAGCACAAGGAAGTGATTTGTTTTAATTGTGGCGAAGAAGGGCATATTGGAAGTCAGTGTCAGAAGCCAAAGAAATCTCAGACTGGAAGGGTGTTCGCATTGACCGGAACTCAAACCTCCAGTGAGGACAGACTTATCCGAGGTACGTGTTATATTAATGGCTTTCCTCTTGTAGCTATTATTGACACAGGTGCGACTCATTCCTTTATATCTTTGGATTGTGCTGTGAAACTTAAGTTAGAGATATCTGAGATGTTTGGTAGTATGGTAATTGATACTCCTGCGAAGGGTTCAGTGACTACTACTTCGGTTTGTTTAAACTGTCCTTTGAGTATTTTTGGTAGAGACTTTGGGATGGACCTAGTGTGTCTTCCACTAGTGCAAATTGATGTTATTCTGGGTATGAACTGGTTGGTGTTTAACCGAGTTTCTATCAATTGTTTTGATAAGACTGTGGTCTTTCCTGAGAGTGAGGAAGGAAAGAGTTTGTTTCTATCAGCAAGGCAAGTGAATGAAGAAGTAGCTGATGGGGCAGAGTTGTTTATGCTGTTAGCGACTTTGGAGGCTAAAGATAAACTGGTGATTGGCGATCTAGCCGTGGTGTGTGATTTTCCTGATGTGTTTCCGGAAGAGGTGAATGAATTACCGCCAGAGCGTGAAGTGGAGTTCTCGATTGATTTGGTACCTGGTACTAGACCGATATCGATGGCTCCGTACCGTATGTCTGCTGTTGAGTTAACTAAATTGAAGAGTCAGTTGGAAGACCTGTTGGATAAGAAATTTATTCGTCCGAGTGTGTCACCGTGGGGTGCACCAGTGCTATTGGTTAAGAAGAAAGAAGGTACTATGAGGTTGTGTGTGGACTACAAGCAACTGAATAAAGTGACGATCAAGAATCGGTATCCTTTGCCGAGGATTGATGATTTGATGGATCAGTTGGTTGGTGCAAGTGTGTTCAGCAAAATAGATTTGAGATCTGGGTATCATCAGATCCGTGTGAAAACCGAGGATATTCAGAAGACTGCTTTCAGAACAAGGTATGGACATTATGAGTATTCTGTAATGCCTTTTGGTGTGACTAATGCGCCTGGAGTATTTATGGAGTATATGAATAGGATTTTCCATCCGTACCTAGATAAGTTTGTTGTGGTGTTTATTGATGACATTTTGGTGTATTCGAAATCTGAAAAAGAGCATGCTGAGCATTTGAGAGTAGTTTTGGGAGTTCTACGAGAAAAGAAGTTATTTGCTAAACTATCCAAGTGTGAATTTTGGTTAGAAGAGGTTAGTTTTCTTGGTCATGTGATTTCAAGAGGTGGTGTTGCTGTTGATCCTTCCAAGATAGAAGCGGTATCCAAGTGGGAAGCTCCGAAGTCTGTTGCTGAGATTCGAAGTTTTCTTGGTTTGGCTGGTTATTATAGGAAGTTCATTGAGGGATTTTCTAAGTTGGCGTTACCATTGACGATGTTGACTAGAAAGGGGCAAGCGTTTGTTTGGGACTCAAAATGTGAAGAAGGTTTCCAAGAGTTAAAGAGAAGGTTAACTACTGCTCCTATTCTGA
This sequence comes from Lathyrus oleraceus, assembly GCF_024323335.1. Classification (NCBI taxonomy): domain Eukaryota; kingdom Viridiplantae; phylum Streptophyta; class Magnoliopsida; order Fabales; family Fabaceae; genus Lathyrus; species Lathyrus oleraceus. Next base: position 464,155,997 of record NC_066584.1, on the reverse strand, counting down.
TATTACCGAGTTCGTCGGAACCATTTGAGGTTTACTGTGATGCTTCATTGTTGGGTTTGGGTGGTGTGTTGATGCAGAATAAGCAGGTTATAGCTTATGCTTCGAGACAGCTGAGGGTTCATGAGAGGAACTACCCGACGCACGATTTAGAGTTGGCGGCTGTGGTGTTTGTTCTGAAGTTGTGGAGGCATTACTTGTACGGGTCAAGATTTGAGGTTTTCAGTGATCATAAAAGTTTAAAGTATTTGTTTGATCAGAAAGAGCTGAATATGAGACAGAGAAGATGGTTAGAGTTTCTGAAGGATTATGATTTTGGTTTGAATTACCTTCCGGGTAAAGCAAACGTAGTGGCTGATGCATTGAGTCGGAAATCATTACATATGTCTATGCTAATGGTTAAGGAATTGGATTTAATTGAGCAGTTTAGAGACTTGAGTTTGGTGTGTGAGAGTACTCACAATAGTGTTAAATTGGGAATGTTGAAGTTGACAAGTGGTATTCTGGATGAGATCAGAGAGGGTCAGAAATCTGATATGCTTTTGGTTGATAAGTTGACTCTAGTGAATCAAGGACAAGGTGGGGAATTCAGAGTTGATGAAAATGGTATTCTGAAATTTGGTAAGCGGGTGTGTATTCCGGATGTTATCGAACTTAAGAAGAGTATTCTTGAAGAAGGACATCGTAGTGGGTTGAGTATTCATCCTGGAGCTACGAAGATGTATCATGATTTGAAAAAGTTATTTTGGTGGCCAGGAATGAAAAGAGAAATTGCGAGTTTTGTTTATTCCTGTTTGACTTGTCAGAAGTCAAAGATTGAGCATCAGAAGCCGTCTGGGCTAATGCAACCGTTGGCTATTCCAGAGTGGAAGTGGGATAGTATCAGTATGGATTTTGTTTCTGGTTTACCGAGGACAAGTAAGAATTTCGAAGCTATTTGGGTGATTGTTGACAGATTGACGAAGTCGGCTCATTTCATTCCGATTAGAATGGATTATCCGTTAGAGAGATTAGCCGAGTTGTATATTGAGAAGATTGTAAGTTTGCATGGTATTCCGTCGAGTATTGTTTCAGACAGAGATCCTAGATTTACATCGAAATTCTGGGAAGGTTTGCAGAAAGCTTTGGGAACTAAACTTAGATTGAGCTCTGCATATCACCCGCAGACTGATGGCCAGACTGAGAGGACGATTCAGTCACTAGAGGATCTTTTGAGAGCTTGTGTTTTGGAGAAGGGAGGTGCTTGGGATTGCTATTTACCTTTGATTGAGTTTACCTACAACAATAGTTTTCATTCGAGCATTGGTATGGCACCGTTTGAAGCTTTGTATGGTAGGAGATGTCGGACACCTTTATGTTGGTATGAGTCCGGTGAGAGTGATGTGGTTGGACCGGAGATTGTTCAACAAACTACGGAAAAGATTAAGATGATTCAGGAGAAGATGAGAATTGCTCAGAGTCGTCAGAAGAGTTATCATGACAAGAGAAGGAAATCACTTGAATTCCGAGAGGGAGATCACGTGTTTCTTCGTGTTACTCCGATAACTGGGGTTGGTCGAGCTTTGAAGTCGAAGAAGTTGACACCTCGATTTATTGGTCCTTATCAGATTTTGGAGAGGATAGGAGAGGTAGCCTATCGTATCGCTTTACCGCCGTCACTTGCGAATTTGCATGAGGTTTTTCATGTGTCTCAGTTGAGGAGGTACATTCATGATCCGTCGCATGTGATCCAAGTAGATGATGTACAGGTGAGAGATAACCTGACTGTTGAAATATCGCCTATGAGGATTGAGGATCGAGAGTTGAAGCAGTTGCGGGGTAAAGAGATTACCTTAGTGAAAGTAGCTTGGGGAGGACCAGCAGGTGGCAATGTGACTTGGGAACTGGAGAGTCAGATGAAAGAGTCTTATCCAGAGTTATTTGCTTGAGGTATGTTTTCGAGGACGAAAACTCTTTTAGTAGGGGAGAGTTGTAACACCCCGAATTAAATAAGAGGATTATTTAAATTAAGTTAATAATATATTTAATAATTTAATTAAATAAATTGAATTATTGGATTATTATTATTATTATTATTTGGAATAATAATTATTTGGAAAATATATAAGTTGGAATAAGGAAAAAGAGTTTTCATTTTGTAAAAGGGTTTTACGTGAAAACGGAGAAGCTGCAGAGAAGAGGAGAAAAGGGCAAAGAGGAAGAGCTAGAGAGCAAAGGTTGAAGAACGGAAAAGCTTGAAGCTTAGAGATTGCCGGATTATCTCAGGTAAGGGGGGTTTATCGTCGTTTGATGGGTATTATAGATTAACATGTCATGGGTAGTGATAAACCGTTGAATTGACCCTAATTGGGATTTAGAATGCTGAGAAAATTGTGATGAATAAGTTGTAGGAAAACTGAAATTGAATCGATAATTGTATGTGTCGTGATTTTCCGATAATGTAGCTTTTTACGGAATTGGAATCGGAGGTCCGGAAGTCCTCCAACGGCGGAAAATGCGGAGAATTCTGCATTCTGCCTTGTGTTAGCGCAGGGACTGCTGTTTTGCCTGCGTTAACCGGTTAACCCAGGGCGTTAACCGGTTAACACTGTTATATTTTGTGAAAATGTGCTGTTTTGCCTGCGTTAACCGGTTAACCCAGGGCGTTAACCGGTTAACACTGTTGCGTTTTGCCAGAAAATGAATTTTGTCCTGCGTTAACCGGTTAACCCAGGGCGTTAACCGGTTAACACTGTTGGAAATCAGAAAAATTGGTATTTTAATGTTGTGAACATAATTGGTGATTAGCCTATTATCGTTAATTTTGATGAGTAATTCTGTTGGGTTATGTTATGAAGTGTTGATATAAATATGTTGATAAGTTGTGTTAAAGTTGTTGAAAATACTGAGTTGTAGGCTGGTGAACCAAAGTTGATTATAAGTTGATTTTGTTGAAAATACTGAGTCGTAGGCTTGATGAGCCAAAGTTGATTACAAGTTGATTATGTTGAAAACCTTGCTGTGTTGCTATTATTATTATGTTGTCGGAATTTAAAGTCGTGTATGCCATGTACATTCATATGCATTAAGTCGGAGCTTTGCTCACACCACGTTGGCCTGGATTGGCAAAAATCGGAGCTTTGCTCACACCACGTTGGCCTGGATTGGCAAAATTTTAAGTTGAAAGTTGAAGGCTTATGCCTTGATGCCCACTAAAATGGCAATGATTTTAAGTTGGGAGTTTTACTCCGAATGGTACCACATGCATGACGAGTCGAGTCTCATTTGAGTTGCATTTTATGTTGTTATTGAGTTGCATTTTACGTTGTTATTGAGTATGATATTTGAGTTGATGTGCCGTTACTGAATGCAGGATATGATTAGGGTGATTAACGTGTAAATTTACTTAGCATTACATGATGATTTATAATGCTTATTATATCGATTGAGGAACTCACCCTTACAACTATTTTTCAGGTAACGAGCAGTGAGTGAGTAGAAGCTAGTGCCTGGAGTCTAGTGTAGTCTACGTAGTGGGTCGTGCTCTGATAGATGTAACATCGGGACGGGATGTTTTAATTGTTTATTGTTGATTGTTGAACCTTTTTACCTGTAAAACGTTATATGTTTTGAATGGTTGGTTGATTCTATCCGCTGCGAATTTTGCAAAAATGTTGTTTTGATTAAATAAAGAGCATGATAGTTATTATGGTGTGAAATGTTGTGTGACACCCTTGGTGCATGATTACTCTGATATATATAAATATTTGTTGTTATTATTAAATAATTGGGGTATTTTAGAAGGGTGTTACAAGTTGGACCGAACTGGGTAAACAATTGCTTATGTCTATTGCATTACTATTCTTTATCTTTATCTTGTTTGCATTATTCAGATATTAGTGTCGTGACATTACCTTCGACATCTCATATCTGATACCAGAATTTCAGTCGATATGGTTACTATTGGGGAACGTGTTGAGAGTGGGCTGAAATTAGGGAAAATAACAGACACGACCATACACCATACAATCAACAAGAGGCCGCATGGGGGCTTCACTAAAAAGAAGGAGGGGGAGGCAAACGATGTAATGGCGAAGGCTCTCCCCCGATATCGAGTCCCGATGGCCCCTATGCCGTACTATCCATATTCGTATGTCGCCACGACTCAATACCAGCAACCGCCTTTCCAGTATCAACCACAGAGAAGCAATCAACAATCAGCTCCTGCTCAGAAAGATCAGAATCAATAATACAACCGTGACAATATAGGGCATAATCAGGGGCAGAATAACAGAGGAAACTATGGCAAACGCGCTCAGTACGACAAGATCCCATTACCATATACTGACTTGGTACCGTATTTGATCCACGTAGGGGCCATCGTTCCAAAAGAAATCCCTCAGGCCGTGTCGCCTTACCATTATAAACATAACCCCAACGCCTCATGCGCCTACCATGCCGGTCATGTAGGACATTCCACTGAAGACTGCTGGCCGTTAAAAAACAAAATACAAGACTTGATTGATAGAAAAAATCTTGACCTTCTCGGAGGAAAATCCGAACGTAAAGATAAACCCCCTACCTAATCATGATGGTCCAACAGTCAGTGTCGTCATAGAAGAAGAATCCGCAGAACCTGTGAAGTGGGTCGATGAGGTGAAAACTCTGTTATCTGTTGTGTTGAGAAAACCTGAAGAATTTGGGTTTCTAGAAGAAGTGCATAATGATTGCTCAGTATGCGAGTCTGATCCAGATGGTTGCAAGCAATTGAGTGAATGTGTGCAAGAACTGATGAATCAAGGGTTAGTACAGTTCTCCAAGTCCAAAGCAGCATAAGAGGGTGGCAGTGATTGAACCGATAACAATTGTATATAGGAAGAAGAAGGTTGAAGCTCCTCCCAAGAGGATTCAGCCGATTCATTTCCGTGTTCCAACTCCGTTTCTGTATCAGAATACCAAGGCAGTGCCTTGGAATTATGAGACCACAGCGTACTTGGGAGGAAAATAAATTCGCATTCCTGATACATAGATCGTCAACATCACTGGAGCGGGAGGCATGACTCGAAGTGGCTGTGTATTCGCTCCCAAATACACGCCTAGGGTGTCTCCAGCACCCACATTTGTCTCGCCTAAAGAGAAGGCAACTCCTACACCGACTTCGCAGGCAAAGACAACTATACTCGCCACTCCAACCGTGACGACTGCTCCGGTATTGACGAGAGTTATTGACAATGATAGAGCTGCAGATGCCGAAGTCTCCAAGGGTAAAGGGCTGATGATTGAAAAAGAACAGTCTGATGATCACAAGAAGAGTATCACCTTTGAGGAAAGTCAGGAGTTCCTCAAACTGATCAGAAAGAGTGACTTCAAGATTGTTGAACAGTTGAACCAAACACCTTCCAAAATATCAATTTTGTCTTTGCTGTTGAGTTCTGAAGCTTATCGCAAAGCGTTGCTGAAAGTTCTAAATACCGCTCACGTGACACAAGATATCACGGTCGATCAATTTGACGACGTCGTTGCCAACTTCACTGCAAGTAGGTATCTAGGATTTAATGAAGCTGAGTTACCTCCTAAGGGAAAGACCCACAACAAAGCACTATTGTCATACGGTGAACTGACTTGGGGTATTTTGCTTTTTATCGCAATGTCGCGGATAGCAAGAGTCGCCACCGACTTTTCTTTTATCCAATAAGGAAAGGTGGAAAAGAACAGGAAAGACCTCAATAGATTTTGGGTTCGGGAGGTACATTATACAAAGGGAAGGTATTAGCACCCTTTGTATCCATGGTTATCCATGGGCTCTTAATTGCTGGATCACTTATATTTTTGTCTGAAAAGTGTTGGTGAATTGTTTAAAAATGTTTCGAAAAGAGAGTTTAACTTTGTAATGATTCTCGTATGAATGTATACAAAGTATTTATCTCGTTTGATTTTGAAAAACAGTTTAGAAAAATATAACTTGGTAATGATTCTAGTATGAATGTATACCAAGTGGTGATTTTCTAGGACTTGCAAAGTGTGAGGGGTGGAAAATGTTTTAGGTTATGATCCAGTAATTGAGAGTTATACCTTCCTAAGGTCGTTATGGGCATTTCCTATCCTTATGAGGGTAAAACTGTCCTTACTATTGAGAAGTAAGTAGTTTTATCCTTTGGATGTAAAAGGGTCATTGTAGGGTCATCGATAGGTCATTGAAGGCAAGAGTTGTAAGGATACCTTAGCATTCGAAGGGACGATCATCATTTAACCGTAGGCTGCACCGAAGGGTCATCGAGGGACAAAATCGTATTTTCGAAGGCAACATCCGAGGGACCATGATTTATTTTATGATGATTTAACCGAAGGGTCTTTGCTAAGTGTATCCCTACATTCGCGGGACACGACCGTTATACCGTAATACCGTAGGGCAGCAAAGAGAGGTCCAAGATCACATATTTAAAGGCCGTATTTTACAATCAATTAGGCAATTAGGATGAATCTCCGCATTAAAATCAATACATTAAAATCAACTAAGTAATTGAGGGTGGATCTCCACATTAAAATTAATACATTAAAATTAATTAGGTAATTTAGGGTGAAACTCCACAAAGGGCATCCCACAAATAAAGTGGAATACCTATCTAGCTAGCTTTCCCGGCGATGTGTGAACCTTTGCAAAACTCAGCAAACATGTCAGAATACCAAATCAGGGTGCAATCGAGAATTACACCACAAAAGAAACCAGAACAGCAGTAGGGTCAGATAAACAATGCATGGCTATGATAAAAACATGACAGGTGGGCAAAAGTCAGAACAGAAAAGTCGGCTGCTGTCGCGTTCGCTCCTGCTTCGCCTAGCGAAGTCTTAGCGAACACTCGTTGCATGCTCGCTTAGCGATGTGCTAGCGAGCGGCTGCGGATTCCGGTTTTAATAACGATATAATGGCAGCAAGCTTCACACCTTATAGCATTCATTACAGAGATTATGTGGTTAGACATTCAGATGTTCATGCATACTTAAATTCATATGTAAAACTTAAGATAGTTTCATAAATTCAATCATGATACCATGTGCAAATTAAGAACATAAGGTAGTAATAACAATGCCAACCTGTTTGTAATCGAATTGTAACCTTGAATTGGCCGATCGGATCGAATTAAGCGGAAGTGACCTTGCTGCCGCCGGCTTTTCCTTCAGGGTTTCCTTTAGGGTTACTCGGAATTCCCAGGGTTAGCCTCCAGGGTTTTCCGTCTGTGAGCGCTAGGGTTTGCTTGCTAGGGTCCTCCTTTCGTCCTTTTTCGTCCTCTCTTTTTCTGACTGGAGTTGTGGTATTTATAATGCCTTTTTTTCATGACCTAATGGGCTCAGAGTGAAGCCCAGAATTTTCTGTTATCTGCCAGCTTCGCTAGGCGAGCGTGTAGCGAACGTTCGCTAGGCGAAGGATTTGCTCGCCTAGCGAGCAGGCCAGTTTGGGCCATTTTCTAGATTGGGCCACTCGTGAGCTGGGCCTTTGTTCCTTTAAGATCAGTGTCATAAAAATGAGTCGGAGTGCCCTGAAAAATGTCTTGAAATATTAATGGGCAAATTTTGGGGTATGACAGCTGCCCCTGTTCAATATTCTTGAACCGAGAGAGTCAGAATGGTATGTACGCCATTCGTGGTCTGGAGGTGGAAGATTATTGAACACTTAGGATGCCCCAAAATTTGCACTTGTCAATTAGTTAGTCTTGATGGAGATGGGTTTAAAGATGCCATCTAGGAAGTTTGATGATGAGAGCTTCAGAGTACGTCGTACGTTAGAAGATATCTGAAGTCATGGGTGTCACTGGGTCATACGCTAGACCGTATAGTGAGTCATTCATTAGGCCGTCGACTTCACTGGGGAGTTAGAATGGGTCATACGCCGCTGGGGATAACAGATCAGAATGGATCATACGCTAGATCGTATCTGAGTTGCAGAATGGGCCGTCTATTAGGCTGTATCTGACGAAAAGTAGTCGTACGCTAGACTACACCTCGGGATGTACCGTACGCTAGGTAGTATCTGAGGAATGAAGATCCGAATGGGTCATACGCTAGACCGTATTGTTGGAGGAGTAATATGTTGTGCCGAATCAAAATGAGATAAGAATCCGAATGAGTCATACACTGCTGGGGATAAAGGATCAGGATGGATCGTACGCTAGATCGTATCTGAGTTGCGGAACGAGCCGTCCGTTAGGCTGTATCGTTACTGGGGGTGAAGGATCAAAATGGATCGTATGCTAGATCGTATCTGAGTTGTAGACTGAGTCGTCCGTTAGGCTGTACCTGATGATGAAGGGGGTAGTCATACGCCAGACTACACTTTAGAATGTACCGTACGCTAGGTAGCATTTGAGGCCTTGAAGGTCCAAATGGGTCGTATGCTAGACCGTATTGGAGTTGTTGAAGGTCGGAATGGATCGTACGTTAGATCGCATCTGAGTTGAAAGAGTCATATGTTGAGCTGAATCAGAATGAAACGTACGCTAGGTTATATCTGATAGTATTTGTATATGTTGTATTTGCAATAAATGTCTGGGATGGGCTTATAGATGCCATCGTTAGGAGGATGTCAGAATGAATGTTGACATGGAGTATATCTGAAAGATGTAGTTGAATCCTGAACGTAATTGATGAGGATGTCCGTCTGAATGGACCTTTGTTTTGACTGTATCAGGGGAATAATTAACCTGAAAAATAAAGTTAGCTTCATGCCATGTCATGATGCATGAGATGTTTTATGCTTTCGAAAATAACTGCGAACGATGTATGCATGCGTATGCTGTGAAATGATGTAATGAATGAATTATGCATCTGAAAAGTTCTTCCAGAGGACTCTACTGGGGAAAACAAATCTCAGTCTTCTGGTTGGGAGATACTGGTATCGATGACCCTTTCTTAGCCGGGGATGCTTGATTTCTGTCTGATGGTAGAAATGTTCAACAGAAGCCTGGCTGGGGGTGGAAGAGATGACCCATTTGTCTAGTAATGCCACTCTCTTCTGGGGATGACTGGCTTTGCTGGGGGATAGGATTAGCAACGGATTCATTGGAAAGCATGATTAGACCTTCTCCTCGATCCCGAAGTCTAGTAGTAATCGCTATTTCTATTTTATGCACGCATTTTTGGTAAACATCGATCATATCCAAATGCATATATTAATTCGAATTAAATCAATGGACGCTTATGCAAACAAAACAGAGAAAGTAAAACAAAAGCATTTTTTTTGAAACTAAAATTATATTGATTTCGAAAGAGGGCCTATAAACAGGCAATTTGTGTACAAGGAGACAGAAATCCTAGTAAGAGGAAATTGTCAAGAAAACAAAGAGAAAGCTATGCCGAAAACGTCCTATTGACTTTAATTCCCCTACTGCCATTATGTATTCAAGCCTCTCATCTCCTGCTGTCGGATAGAAGTGATTAGCTTGTTCAGTCCTTTGAACTTGGATGAAGCTGTCTGAGAACGGGACATAGTCATACGCTTTGATCCCTAATTTTTGCCTGGACCGCCTTTTCAGGTTTTCAATCCACCAGGATACCCCTTTTTGCCCAAGCCTCCTTTTCAGGTTTTCGACTTGCCGGGTGCACATTTTTTTATGTTTATCCCTAATTTTTGCCCGAACCTTTTTGGTTCGCCGGGATGCCCTTACTTTTGCCTAGGTACGTCGACCTAGCAGGTCTCTTTTATGCGTAGTATTTTTTGACTATGTTTGCGTTCACGGGATGCGGGAAGTCTTCGCCGTCCATTGTAGCTAGTATCATGGCTCCACCAGAGAATACCTTCTTAACTACAAACGGCCCTTCGTACGTGGGAATCCATTTGCCTCTGGGATCACCCTGTGGTAGAATGATACGCTTTATTACCAAATCGCCAATTCGATATACCTGTCTCTTGACTCTTTTGTTAAATGCCTGGGTCATGCGCTTCTGATATATCTGTCCATGACACACAGCCGCAAGTCTCTTCTCATCGATCAAGTTTATCTGGTCGAGTCGAGTCTGAATCCATTCATCTTCATCTAAGCCCGCCTCTTTTATGATTCTTAGAGAGGGAATCTGGACTTCCACTGGTAAAACGGCTTCCATTCCGTAGACTAAAGAGAAAGGAGTTGCTCCTGTCGAAGTGCGTACTGAAGTGCGATAACCGTGAAGAGCAAACGGTAACATCTCATGCCAGTCTTTGTACGTCACCGTCATCTTTTGTATGATCTTCTTGATATTCTTATTAGCAGCCTCCACGGCACCGTTCATCTTTGGCCGGTACGGAGAAGAGTTATGGTGTTTTATTTTGAACTGCGTGCAGAGTTCAGTAATCATCTTGTTGTTCAAATTAGTACCATTGTCAGTAATAATTCTTTCAGGGATGCCATATCGACAAATGAGATTATTCTTGATGAATCGTGCCACCACATTCTTGGTGACAGAAGCGAATGAGGCGGCCTCTACCCACTTTGTAAAGTAATCAATAGCAACAAGGATGAAACGATGCCCGTTAGAAGCAGTAGGTTTAATCTCTCCAATCATATCAATGCCCCACATTGCAAAGGGCCAAGGTGCTGTCAACACGTTCAATGGAGCAGGAGGCACATGTACTTTATCCGCATATATCTGGCACTTGTGACAGGTTCTGGAGTGATGATGGCAATCAGCTTCCATGGTAGACCAATAATACCCTGATCTCAGAATCTTCTTGGCCATCGTATGCCCACTAGAATGAGTCCCAAAAATACCATCATGCATGTCTTCCATAATCTTTTCTGCTTCCTTTTTATCCACACAGCGAAGCAAAGTCGAATCATGATTACGTTTGTATAATAATCCATTACTCAAAAAGAATTTAGCGGAGAACTTCCTCAGAAATTTTCTGTCATTGATAGATGCCTCTTCAGGGTATTCCTGAGTTTCCAAATATCTTTTTACTTCGTGGAACCAAGGTTTCTCCTCTACTCCATCAGCGTTAAGTTCATAACAATATGTTGGTTCATCTAACCGTTCAATGGTGATCATGGGAGCTTCGCTGCCCCATCTGACTCTGAACATAGATGACATGGTAGCCAATGCGTCTGCCAACTGATTCTCTTCTCGTGGAATGTGTTCGAATGTAATCTCTTCGAAGTATGGGATTAATGTTAACACCCGTTCTCGATAAGGGATGAGATTCGGATGTTTAGTGTCCCATTCTCCTTTGATCTGACTGACTACTAGGGCCGAGTCTCCATACACCCTCAAAAACTTGATTCTCAGGTCTATAGCAGCCTTAAGTCCCAAAATACATGCTTCATACTCAGCCATATTATTGGTACAATCAAAACATAGTCTAGCAGTGAAAGGCGTATGGCAACCCTTGGGAGAAATAATTACAACACCAACACCATTGCCCAATGCATTAGAAGATCCATCGAAAACCATAGTCCATCGGGATCCAAGTTCGGGTCTTTCATCCGGTCCATGTTCTTCCTGATCAGTAACAAGCATGACATCTTCATCCGGGAACTCAAAATTCATAGATTGGTAATCATTCACCGCTTGATGAGCCAAATGATCGGCTAGCACGCTTCCTTTGATTGCTTTCCGGGTAGTATACTGGATGTCATACTCTGTTAAAATCATCTGCCATCTTGCTATTTTTCCGGAGAGGGCAGGTTTCTCAAATATGTATTTGATAGGATCCATCTTAGAAATCAATAAAGTGGTATGATTCAACATATATTGTCTTAGTCGGCGAGCAGCCCAGGCCAAAGCACAGCAAGTTTTCTCGAGCAGTGAGTATCTTGTTTCACAGTCGGTAAACTTTTTGCTAAGGTAGTATATGGCATGCTCTTTTCGGCCAGACTCGTCATGTTGTCCCAACACACACCCCATTGAATTTTCTAACACGGTCAAATACATGATTAAAGGTCTTCCTTCAACTGGTGGCATCAGAATGGGAGGTTTTTGAAGATACTCCTTGATTTTGTCGAAAGCTTCTTGACATTCATCATTCCATCTCATCTCTTGATTTTTCCTCAGTAGTTTGAAGAGGGGTTTGCAGGTAGCAGTCAAGTGGGAGATAAATCGGGCAATATAATTCAAACGTCCCAAGAAACCTCTGACCTCTTTATCTGTACGGGGAACTGGCATTTCTTGAATAGCCCTCACCTTAGCCGGGTCAACCTCAATCCCTTTACCACTGACAATAAAGCCCAAGAGTTTGCCGGATCTTACTCCAAAGGTGCATTTGTTCGGGTTCAACCTCAACTTGTATTTCTTCAACCTCTCGAACAGTTTGTATAAATGATCGAGATGCTCTCCCTCAGTATGAGATCTGGCTATCATGTCATCCACATACACTTCTATTTCATGATGGATCATATCATGGAACAAAACCACCATAGCACGCTGGTACGTTGCCCCTGCATTCTTTAAACCAAATGGCATTACTTTATAATAGAACGTGCCCCATTGCGTTACAAACGTAGTTTTCTCCATGTCCTCAGGCGCCATCTTAAACTGGTTATAACCTGAGAATCCATCCATGAATGAGAATACCTTGTGTTGAGCGGTGTTATCTACCAGAACATCAATGTGCGGAAGTGGAAAGTCGTCTTTGGGACTCGCTTTATTCAAATCTCTGTAGTCTACACACATTCGCACCTTGCCATCCTTCTTCGGCACTGGTACCACATTAGCAACCCATTGAGGATAAGAAGTAACAGCCAGAAAACCTGCATCAAATTGTTTCATAACCTCGGCTTTGATTTTCTCAGACATTTCAGGACGCATGCGACGAAACTTTTGCTTAACAGGACGACAATCTTCCCTCGTTGGCAGCCGATGTACTACTATATCAGTATCCAGTCCTGGCATGTCGTCATAAGACCAAGCAAAAATCTCTACATAGTCATGTAACATCTGAATCAACCTTCTTTTGACACTGTTTTCCAAGCCTGCTCCTATTTTGACTTCTTTCTTGTCTACTTCGGTACCCAGATTTATAATCTCAACTGACTCCTCGTGCGGCTGTATAGTCCTCTCTTCCTGCAGTAACAGTCTGGCAAGTTCTCCAGGTACTTCACAATCTTCCACACTTCCATCCTCGGCTTGGTAGATCGGATTTTCAAAGTCATAATGAACAGTAGTAGAACTATTATCAACAGGATCCAGAGTGGGTATGGATCTGCAATTCGTTACGTGAGTGTGTGTAAGAAAACATAGCTTGTTTGGAAGATGACAGAAAAGACAAAGAGCGCAATATTTGAATGCAAAAAGTCCGTTGATTTATTGAATATGAATATGCTTATGAAAATGACAAAACCCTTAACAAATTAGCTATTGTGCCCCGGGCATAGACACAACGCTTGGAGAAGTTCAATTGTAAGAAAAAACAAAAATTTACAACACCAAAATAGACAATAACAATTACTCCTGACTAAAGGAAATCGGGATAGTGTCTTCAGCCTTCCAATTACTGAGTCCGTCGCCAATTGTTGGGAAAATCCAGCTATCCAGGTCGCAATCGCTGTCAGCGTCTTCTACAGCATTAATTTGACTCTTGGCTACCTTCTCAGAGCTAAACCCCAGGCCAAATTTGTCAGACTTGTACGGTACGTCGATCAGTTGACCCCAGCCAGTACAGCCACCATCTTCAACCACAGCTTGAGCGTCCTTCAGGGAAATCATAGCAGGAGGAGTCCGAATAACCTTGGGCACACCGGAAGTTGGCTTAAGGACAGGATTGGTCGGAGGAACTACTTCAAATGACTGACAAGGAGTCTCAATGAATTCACCATCCATCTCGACGTATCTGAAGGCATGCACACTACTGACAATGTACTCTTCTTCTCCACACACGGTGACAATTTTGCCCTCTGTGGGATACCTCAGCTTTTGATGGAGAGACGAAGCTACAGCACCTGACCCATGAATCCAAGGGCGTCCCAGTAAGCAGGAATAGGCAGGACGAATGTTCATTACATGGAAGGTAGTATTGAAGACTTGAGGTCCTATCTTGATAGGGAGGACTACTTCGCCATGGACAACACTCTTCGCACCATCGTAAGCACGTACCACAATGTCACTAGGTTTCAGTTCGATGCTTTTATAGTCCAGCTTATCCAGCACAGCTGTTGGCAGCACATTCAAGGAAGAGCCATTATCGATCAACACATGAGACAAAGTGATTCCCCTACACTCAATGGAGATATGCAGGGCTTTATTGTGATTCTTTCCCGCTGGTGTCAGGTCAGCATCGGAAAAGCCTAGGCCATTGTCAACAGCCAAGTGAGCAACATAATTTTCGAACTGATCGACAGATGTTTCCTGAGGCACATGAGCAGTCTTCAAGAATTTTATCAATGCATTGGCATGAGATTCAGAAGATAACAGCAAGGATAACATCGAGATCTTAGACGGGGTATGCCCCAACTGTTCTACCACATCGAAATCACTCTTGCGGATGATTTTCAGCACTTCTTCCATTTCCTGTTTGGCAACATCTTCGGGAGTAACTTCGACCGGTGTCTCTGACTGAGAAGAATTGACTGGTTCCTTTCCTCGAGTTTCAAGGACAGGAGGTGAGATCTCTGGAGAGAAGATCCTTCCACTTCGAGTAATTTTACTAGTCCCAACGATGCCATTAGGATTAGTAGAATTGTCAATTTGCTTTACGCCATGGACGTAAACATCACCGCCATAATTCCACGAAATAGCTTTGCTTGAGGAATACGGGATCGGGCCAGGTGCAGTAATGATTAGGGGAGCTACCCTGGGCTCAACAGTAATCTTCACAGGCGCCCTAGTAGCGGTAATCTTCACTGGAACTTTGGACCTAGCAATCACAGATATTTCTTCAATAGGGTTTTCCGCCTTAGGAATCTTTTCGAAGAGAACTGTACGATCATCCATCAGCCGTTGAATACCATTCTTCAATTCCCAACAATCATCTGGTTGGAATATACAGAGATTGCAATCTTCAGCACAACCTGGAAATAAACCAGCTTGCAATAAATTCCTCTTTATGATCGGGAGAGGAGATGTTAAGTCCGCCACATTGGAAACGTGATCGTCGTCATCCACGGCATTAACCGTCTTGTCATGATTAGGCATAGGATCAGTGATGACATTAGGGGTCTCCGGAGGCTCAAACTCAATTTCTCCAGCTTCGATCATATCCTGAATCTTATTCTTCAATGACCAGCAATCGTTTGTATCATGCCCGGGGCTATCGGAGTGATATGCACACCTGGCATTAGGGTTATAACGAGAAGAAGTAGTGTTGGGATTCATGGGAGGATCTCTGAGGGTGATCAAATTTGCCTTTAGCATTCCCTGCAGTGCCTGTGCCAAGGTCATATTGATCCTGGTAAACTGCCTTCTTGGCCTGTCTTGTTTGGGCTGGAAGTTTTGAGATGGTGGTGCTGCAATCGTAACTGCTCCGATGTCATGGTCACGGTTTTTCTTGTTACGACCCTTTTGACCGTACACAGCATTTGATTCATTCCTCCCCTGATAGGACCTTTTGGTGCTTGCAGAGGCAGCCGCCTGTATCTTTCCACTTCGGATGCCGCTTTCAACACGTTCACCTGTCAATATAAGTTCAGTGAAACCTGATGAAGAACTTCCCAGTAGATGGCTGTAGAATGGGCCGGTCAGTGTGCCCATGAACATATCCACCAATTCTCTGTCAGTCATAGGGGGTTTGACTCTGCCAGCCAAATCTCTCCACTTTTGAGCATATTCTTTAAAGCTTTCTTTAGATCCCATAGTCATATTCTGCAGCTGTAGCCGGGTAGGCGCTAGTTCAGAGTTATACTGGTACTGTTTATAGAAAGCTGTTGCTAAATCAGTCCAGGTGCGGATGTCAGAGCTCTCGAGCTGATAATACCATTCCAACTGTGTGCCAGACAGGCTCTCTTGGAAGAAATGGATCCATAGCTTCCTGTCAGTGGTATGCGGCTGAATCTTTCTCACATAAGCTCTCAGATGCATCTGAGGACAGGACGCACCATCGTACTTAGTGAAAGTGGGGATTTTGAATTTGCGAGGAATGGTCACATCGGAGACCAGACCCAAACTTTCGAAATCCAGACCGGGCGCCTTCTGACCCTCCATAGCTAGCATACGTTCTTCCAGCAACTTGTACTTATCATCTCTTGGAGAGTACTGTTCATTTTCATAATCTTCATCGTCGTCCTCAGGGTTGAAGAGATCGACATTCTCCTCTTCTGAATCATTCTCTGTCTCCTCTTCTGGACCATTCGGGATCCCAAACTTGACTCCTGCGGCCTGTCCTTTACGCCTTCTTCCCGGGTTAATGAAACTCACAGCTTTCTTGTCTTTCTTCTTTTCGAGCAAAAGAGCCTTCAGTTCCTCCTGCCCCTTGGATAAGCTTAGCATCATCTCCTTGAATTGAGCATTCTGAGTCTGGAGATCTTTGACAGTTTGTTCGAGATCCATTTTTAATGAAAGCTCAAGTCTCCCAGGGGCGGCTTCTTTTTGGGCGAAGATACGCATTGAGTCTTCGTTCCTCATTAAGCTGACTGGTAAGTTCTAACACTTTCTTCCTTTCTGCGACGAACTGAGTCTCGAAAGTATCCCTTTCTTCACTCAACTGGATCCAGGATCTCTTTAGTTCCTCAACATTGGTAGGCATATCTGGATAAGGAATGATCTGAGGAGCACCTCCTTCAACTTCAGGTTCGACAATCTGAGGTCCGATTGCAAGATATGGCATGACAAGTTCACGAGCTCTGGCGCGTACCCATCTGAGATAAGGTTCCATAGGAATAGAATTTTTCTGTCCTAACGTACCTCTCTTCACCATGCCCCAAGTTCGTACAAATCTTTGACGGAGGCCTTGGGAATCGTTGTCATAGTCGAACACAATGCCTTCGATGATCATTTCATGTGGACCATCTCTTCGAGCACAGCCAACCTGTCGCAGAGCTAAAGCAGGATTATAAGTAATACCTCCTCTTATTCCTAGGAGTGGTACATTAGGGAACTCGCCACAACGGTCAATGATGGTAACATTTTCCTTGAACTGAGGACACCAACAGATGTCTGGGTGGGAGAGCGACATTATCCTTTGAGACCATTTCAAATTCTGCTCGTTCTTCAAGACCGATTGAGGAAGGTGCGAAATAAACCACCTAGACAACAAAGGTATGCAGCACATGAGAGTCCCTTGCTTCTTCATGGTACGAGTGTGGAGGGAATGCAAAATGTCTCCCAGCAAGGTAGGTACAGGGTTATGAGTGAGAAATATCTTAATAGCATTCATGTCTATGAATTGGTCTGGATTAGGGAATAACACCAAGCCATAGATTAGCAATGCCAGGATGTCTTCGAAAGCACAGACATTCATAACTTTTAAGAATTCTCGGGCCTTATTTGTCAGGAATTTGGCAAGTAAACCCTTAACTCCACTCCTTGTTACCCAATTAGCTTCAATGTCGGACTTCGTCATGTGTAAAGCTGCGGCAACTTCTTCAGACTTCGGAACCTTTTCTAAACCACTGAACGGTAGTTGATCAAGGATAGGTATCCCAAGCAGTCTGGAGAATTCTTCCAATGTGGGTACCAACTGATAATCTGGGAATGTGAAGCAATGATGTTTAGGGTCGAAGAACTGGAATAAAACTCTCATCATATCTTCTTTGAACCCAGTGGTAACTAAATTGAGAAGAGAACCATGTCTCTTGATGAACTGCGCATGATCGGAAAGTTCTGACACTAAGTTCTTGAGTTGAGGAGAGATTGCTACAAGATTAATCCGGATGGTCTTCCTGGGAGCCATAGCTTTACAAAACAGAGCAAAGTTAAATCCCTAAGTCCTTGAAATGGTTATAATGTCATGATATTATGATGTTATGATGTTATTATGTTATGATGTTATGTAAACAAACACAAGCAAGTCACACAACAATCACTCCTAAGTTTTAAGGCTTGCATGAGTTCCATAGGTAAGTACCCTCCCTACTGAAGTTTGGTTGGTTCAACCTGTCCTAGAATAGTAACCGAGTTCTAAAAGCATCTCCAATCATTGACCTTCCTTCAAGTCCACTTCAGTGCAACACCAAGTGGTTGACCGAAGCTTCCCTAAAGTCCAATCTCAAGGAGTGTAGTATCGAGTCTCAACCAACCCCAGTCGGAACCGAAGTCAGTTATCTCACTACTTTCTAATGGCCATGATGAGTCAATTAGGGTTCTAAAGGTCTGGTTAATGCTTTAATGACACCACGCAGATGCCAAATTTTTCCTCAAGTAAACATGAGGAACATCAGGACATCCAAAGTGTCACATTAACCGTAGCCATCATTTTAACCATTCCAGTATACGCCGGATAGTCGCGATGATCTATTGCTACTTACCTAAGGTACACTAGATCCGGGTGTAGGATCTTTCACTCAAGAATACCCAAGCAATCCCTTAAAAGTAAATCAGACAATTTTAAATAAGTGATCTTGTTTTTTAAGGTAACCTCTCTTGTAATCGTCCCCAACAGAGTCGCCAGTTCTGTCATACGGTGAACTGACTTGGGGTATTTTGCTTTTTATCGCAATGTCGCGGATAGCAAGAGTCGCCACCGACTTTTCTTTTATCCAATAAGGAAAGGTGGAAAAGAACAGGAAAGACCTCAATAGATTTTGGGTTCGGGAGGTACATTATACAAAGGGAAGGTATTAGCACCCTTTGTATCCATGGTTATCCATGGGCTCTTAATTGCTGGATCACTTATATTTTGTCTGAAAAGTGTTGGTGAATTGTTTAAAAATGTTTCGAAAAGAGAGTTTAACTTTGTAATGATTCTCGTATGAATGTATACAAAGTATTTATCTCGTTTGATTTTGAAAAACAGTTTAGAAAAATATAACTTGGTAATGATTCTAGTATGAATGTATACCAAGTGGTGATTTTCTAGGACTTGCAAAGTGTGAGGGGTGGAAAATGTTTTAGGTTATGATCCAGTAATTGAGAGTTATACCTTCCTAAGGTCGTTATGGGCATTTCCTATCCTTATGAGGGTAAAACTGTCCTTACTATTGAGAAGTAAGTAGTTTTATCCTTTGGATGTAAAAGGGTCATTGTAGGGTCATCGATAGGTCATTGAAGGCAACAGTTGTAAGGATACCTTAGCATTCGAAGGGACGATCATCATTTAACCGTAGGCTGCACCGAAGGGTCATCGAGGGACAAAATCGTATTTTCGAAGGCAACATCCGAGGGACCATGATTTATTTTATGATGATTTAACCGAAGGGTCTTTGCTAAGTGTATCCCTACATTCGCGGGACACGACCGTTATACCGTAATACCGTAGGGCAGCAAAGAGAGGTCCAAGATCACATATTTAAAGGCCGTATTTTACAATCAATTAGGCAATTAGGATGAATCTCCGCATTAAAATCAATACATTAAAATCAACTAAGTAATTGAGGGTGGATCTCCACATTAAAATTAATACATTAAAATTAATTAGGTAATTTAGGGTGAAACTCCACAAAGGGCATCCCACAAATAAAGTGGAATACCTATCTAGCTAGCTTTCCCGGCGATGTGTGAACCTTTGCAAAACTCAGCAAACATGTCAGAATACCAAATCAGGGTGCAATCGAGAATTACACCACAAAAGAAACCAGAACAGCAGTAGGGTCAGATAAACAATGCATGGCTATGATAAAAACATGACAGGTGGGCAAAAGTCAGAACAGAAAAGTCGGCTGCTGTCGCGTTCGCTCCTGCTTCGCCTAGCGAAGTCTTAGCGAACACTCGTTGCATGCTCGCTTAGCGATGTGCTAGCGAGCGGCTGCGGATTCCGGTTTTAATAACGATATAATGGCAGCAAGCTTCACACCTTATAGCATTCATTACAGAGATTATGTGGTTAGACATTCAGATGTTCATGCATACTTAAATTCATATGTAAAACTTAAGATAGTTTCATAAATTCAATCATGATACCATGTGCAAATTAAGAACATAAGGTAGTAATAGCAATGCCAACCTGTTTGTAATCGAATTGTAACCTTGAATTGGCCGATCGGATCGAATTGAGCGGAAGTGACCTTGCTGCCGCCGGCTTTTCCTTCAGGGTTTCCTTTAGGGTTACTCGGAATTCCTAGGGTTAGCCTCCAGGGTTTTCCGTCTGTGAGCGCTAGGGTTTGCTTGCTAGGGTCCTCCTTTCGTCCTTTTTCGTCCTCTCTTTTTCTGACTGGAGTTGTGGTATTTATAATGCCTTTTTTTCATGACCTAATGGGCTCAGAGTGAAGCCCAGAATTTTCTGTTATCTGCCAGCTTCGCTAGGCGAGCGTGTAGCGAACGTTCGCTAGGTGAAGGATTTGCTCGCCTAGCGAGCAGGCCAGTTTGGGCCATTTTCTGGATTGGGCCACTCGTGAGCTGGGCCTTTGTTCCTTTAAGATCAGTGTCATAAAAATGAGTCGGAGTGCCCTGAAAAATGTCTTGAAATATTAATGGGCAAATTTTGGGGTATGACAACTACATATTTCGGTCACATGTACTGACTCTCTCTTATCACGAGTCCTTGTTGATATTGGATCTTCGCTTAATGTACTGCCAAAATCTACATTAAGCAAGTTACAGTTCAAGGGGCCTGAAATGAGAACCAGTGCATTGATTGTTAGAGCTTTCGACGGTTCCCGAAGACAGGTAATTGGGGAGGTCAATTTGCCTATCTGTGTCGGACCACACCAGTTCGATATCACTTTCCAAGTCATGGACATCAACCCAGCCTACAGTTGTCTGTCGGGTAGACCATGGATTCATGCCGCTGGGGCAGTCACTTCTACTTTGCACCAGAAGTTGAAGTACTTGATAGATGACAAACTGGTAATTGTGTGTGGGGAAGAAGATTTGTTGGTCAGTGAACTCTCCTCCTTCAGATATGTTGAAACAGATGAGGGGATCTTTGAGGTTCCGCTCCACTGTCTAGAATTTGAAGATGTCAGTTCCGCCTCCGCCAACAATAACCAATCATCCGCTACCATCCTATCCTTAGCGAAAAGTGCTAAGCATATCTGATTTGCCTATATCCTAGTTACTTCATAGTTCTTAACCCTTTTCTGACCTTGATTTTGGTTGTTTCCTTCATATGAAGTTGTCATGGAAGCAGGATAATCCCTTGACATCACTCCTATATTTCTTGGTATGTAGCATTCCTATAAATGGATTTTAATTCCCTTCTTAAATAATTTGCACCATTTTCATCATTTATGCTGCTACTAACCCTTCTTTTCTATGCAGTTGTAGCTCTACTATGATTTTCTTCCTTCAAGCCACCAAAGTTAAATCCCTGGTTGTAGGACTTCCAACTGTTGAAGTATCCCACATAATCACTACAAGATGTTTGTAATTGTAAGTCTCCACCATCTTTGATAGAATCTGTTTTTTACTATAAGAGAATAAGAGATCTAATGGCATAATAAACTTTGAGGTAATATTATAGTTAATATCTAAGTTTCCTTCCATTATCGAAATTTAAGGGAAGGTTCCAAAAGGCAACTTATTGGCTTTGGTAGAAGTCCTAATTTCAGTATATATAACAATAACATGAGAAATACAAAAATAAATAAATACTATAACCACAATGGTTAAGGCCTAGACATTACCACTGTCTGAGGACTTGCGAGCCGATATAGAAATCCAAGTGCAACATCAATCTCAGTATTGTTGGGCTTGAATTGTTTCATCAAATAGGTTTATGATGTATAGTTTGATTTTCATATTGTATTTATTTTTTATGACACGAAAGGACCATAGTATTCAATGTTTATAACATTTTGATTTCAATGTTTTTTTTTTCATCAGTCTTGCTCATAATACATAATGAGATTCTATTGGATATGGACATAAGATATAAATCTTATTATCCACTTGTTTACTGATGACATGTATTGGAAATAGGAGGCACATACTTCAAATTTCCCCCATAAAATAATTGTCCCAAGTAAGTTATTTTCAAACTAAAACTTTACATGTAACGACATTTGGTCTAGTGGTATGATTCTTGCTTTGGGTGCAAAAGGTCCCAAGTTCAATTCTCAGAATGCCCCTTCTTTTTTATTTATTGTTTTGAAGTTGTGGAAGTTTACCATTATTAATTGTTGTTAAATATATGGAAACTAACAAGCTTGACTATTAGGCTTTCTGGTGTATTAGTTAAATAACTATTAGGCTTCAGGGACTGCATGTGAATGACTTGTGATGAATGCTCTGACACATGAATAATTTATTAGTAGCCAAAATTGTGTCCCAACATGACAAACTCTTCCTTTTACAATTGCATTGTTGTACAGGAGTGAGGTCCATGAGGATGCTGCACTGGATTAGTGAAAATACAAGACGAGAAAGGATCCCTAACACCCCCCCCCCCCACAAAAAAAATAGAGATAAAGAATTATGAATTATTACATTAAATAGAGAGTTGAGTTGCAAACTAGCACCTATTATAGATAATATGGTTAAATATCGACTTATGTGGTTTAAACACTTGTGGGGGAACAGACTAATTGCATGAACAAACTAATTTCTAGATTCACTAACAAAGTTTGTTAATAACAGGGCATTTGGTCTAGTGGTATGATTCTCGCTTAGGGTGCAAGAGGTCCCGAGTTCAATTCTCGGAATGCCCCATTTTTGAATGAAAAAATAAATTGGTGTGTAAAATACTAACACATAGTTTGCATCAAGTTGTCACATTTTTGCACATAAATTTTCTATTGTAACAGCAGTTATAGATTTTGTAACATAAGCCACATGATATCAAAAACATATATGAGATTGATTACCTTGTATAACAATGTGATTTTTGTATTGTAGTAAATCCAAGTCTCTCATTATTATAAGACATAGGACATAACCAACATCTGCTACTTAGCAGTTGGTTTCTATAAGCAGATTTGGTCCAGAGGCATGGATGAACAATTTCAATAGCAAACAAGACATGCATGACAACTAACCTTACTTATTTTAATATGGGCACACATGTATGTCTTGTCTTGGTTTCTATAAGCAGATTTGGTCCAATAGCATGAATAAACAATTTCAATAGCAAACAAGAAATACATGTATGTCTTTGTCTAAGTCTCTCATTATTATAAGAAGACACGGAACATGACCAGCATCTGCTACTTAACAAGTGGTTGTTGTCATATATATGAAATCTTTCAGTATAACTACAAACCGAGCAAACAAGACTTAGATGTCAACTAACCTTGCTCAGAAAAATAAATCATTCACATTATGGAATTTGGCCTGCTTTGGGTGCAAGAGGTCCCGAGTTTGATGATCAGAATGCCCTAATTTTCTTATATAACATTAGTTTGTTTATACAATTATCTTAGATTTTAGTATTATTTATTTTATTTATGAGATCTTTTATTTATAATTTTTTCTAACTCACTCTAATAAGTGCCTTTTTCTGCCAGTAGACGCCATAAGATATCTCCATAACTTATACTCTTTAAGCCAGTTATATGACTAATCCTCAAGGCGATAACATTTGTAAAGGTTGAATCAGTATAAATATTGGTGTGATCTCTTTAACTATTCTCTCTTACTTTTGTGCATTTTATCTCTTGTTGTCTAATTCTCCGCTTCATCTTTTTTTTTTTTAAATTGGTCAATATTAAAATTTACATTTTGCAAAAAGTTTTCAAAAACCAAATATCACAATTCACTCTTCTTATATTTGAAGTTAGTTGGTCAATAGTGTCAACAACTTGATGTTTTTTTCAAAACAATATCTTTAATAAAAGGGGAAACTACACTCACCTTCCCTTATATATATTAAAATGACATTGACACTCCTCTAGTTTAAAATATGAACAAACTTTCCCTAAACTTACATATAATTATTAAACATAATTAGTTTTATTACTGTATCAGTTATACTGATTTAATTGTTAGATTAATATATATATTGATCCTATGTTCCTGATAACAAAAGAACAATAAGATCAATAAAACAAAATGCGGAAATAGAATTAGAGGTTTTACCTCCAGCCATTGTTGCAGTGTTGTGAGTGCACTGCCTTTGATTCTTCCAAGCTCTTGCTCTCTCAATATAGATGGTGTATTTCTTTTGCGATGAGAGAAAGCTTTGGGGACCAAAGACTATTTATAGGCTTGATTCTATCATCAAGAATTTAAAGGCATTAAAACTCACAACCACCCAATTAAATAGTCATATCAATTTACATTAAAACCAAAATAAATCATACCCTTTTCAGAACCAAAATCCCAAAACTATGCACCATATTAAAGTTGGTTTATTATTAATAATTATTATAATGAAAATAAGAAACCGTTACAGTTACATTTGGACCAAGGGTAAACATTGGTTTATTCATCAAGTTAGTTACCACAATACAGATATATACTTGAAAATAGACATGTTGTAATACATAGATGAAACTACTCGCTTTAAGAGGGACTATCTCTATGATTTACATATTTATTTATCCATGGTATTCATGAATGTTACCGCTTGACTGCTTTGTTAACCATGTATTTTGATTCTGTTCATATCCATATGATTTCATTTTTACTGATTATCATGCCTTATTATTTAATCTTTGAATTAAATTTGTGTATAAATTAAAATTTATTTATAATGTTATTATTTTGTGAAGCAATTGTATAAGAGATCTTATTTATTTATTTTTATTCTCTCATATAATTGAGTTACTATGTCTAGTGATCGTTATAATTTTGATTAATTTGGATTAGCCACAACATCCTTAAATTAATTGAGATTATTTTTTAAAAATTTTGAGATCACTTAAATTATTAGACATAAAATTGTAATTAATTATACGTGGTATAATAAATTTTATCCTACAGAAATTTTTATTATATTTGTATGATTAATTAGGATAAAATGTCAAAATATTTTCATAACTTCCCCACAGGAATTATGAATTGGTACACAATTTGATAATTTTATCATAAAATATTAATTTTGGATAGAAAAAAAAATTATATCATGCACGAAAAGTGTGAGGTTTGAAAAATCTATCGCAATTTTTTTTTAAAATCTTATTACATTAAAATTTAACCCACAGGTAATTTTTATGTTGCAAGATTTATTTTATGATATGTTTATATTGATAATGCATACAATTTGGATAATACTTATGCCTCAAATTTTGAAATCAATTTTGTTTATCTTTTTAGCTTCTCAACCTGTTAATTTTTCTGATATCCGATGTAATATTCCCGAGCTCAGAGGAGATAACTATAAGGTGTGAAAGGAAAGAATTCTCCTCCATCTAGGATGGATGGACATAGATTATGCTATTAGGAAAGACGAACCACCTGCAATTACAGATGAAAGTACTCCAGCTGCAATCACACTATATGAGCGGTGGGAGAGATCCAACCGGCTCAGTGTGATGTTCATTAAGACTAAGGTCACAGGTGGAATACGTTGTTCTGTCGATCAGCATGAGAATGTCTGTGATTTGCTGAAAGCCATTGACGATCAGTTCGTCACTTCTGAAAAGGCTTTGGCAAGCACATTAATTATGAATTTTTCCTCCTACCGAGTCACCAGTGTGAAAGGTGTGCGTGAGCACATAATGAAAATGCGTGACATTTCAGCTCAACTTAAGAAACTTGAGGTTGATATGTCTAACTCCTTCCTGGTGCACTATACTCTGAACTCTCTTCCGTTTGAGTATGGGCCTTTCAAGATCTCCTATAAATTGAACATGCATACAATATACCATCATACAATAAATTGAACATGCATTGAACTATAAATTGATTCGATTTGTAAATTAATACGATAAAGACCATCATACAATATACCATTCCCAACACATTCCGAATCATAAAATAATTCAAACAAAGTGTCTTTAAAATTAAAGGAATATCCAAAAGGTACAAGTCTAGAAACTGAAATTAAGTTTCGTGAGAAACTGGGTACATAAAAGGTCCTTTCTAATTTCAAAACAAAACCATTATTCAAAATTAAATTGCAAGTTCCAATAGCTTCCACATGTGAGCCCATCCTGGCTTCCTTAGGTTTTGCATACCTTGTAAGGAATTTTTCATATGGATTGTTGATCCAGAATCAATCCACCAGGTGTTAATATTAACATCGGTCATATTAGATTCATAACAAACAAATGAGAATAAATTACCTTTCTTCTCAAGCCATTCTTTGAATCCAGGGCATCCCTTCTTCATGTGTCCTCCCTTTTTACAGAAGTAACACTTTGCTTCTTTCTTGATATCACCTTGCGGTGGTATTTTGAATTTCCCTTTCTGATTGGCTTGTGACTTGTCAGTTTTGAAAGCTTTGTTCTTCCCGCGAGTGCTTGTCAACAATGCACTCTCACTCTGTTCCATTACAATCCATTCTTCTTCCTGAACACACATGGTCATTAATTCATTGATTGACCATTTGTCTTTATGTGTATTGTAGGAGATCTTGAAAGGCCCATACTCAAACGGAAGAGAGTTCAGAATATAGTGCACCAGGAAGGAGTTAGACATATCAACCTCAAGTTTCTTAAGTTGAGCTGAAATGTCACGCACTTTCATTATGTGCTCATGCACACCTTTCACACTGGTGACTCGGTAGGAGGAAAAATTCATAATTAATGTGCTTGCCAAAGCCTTTTCAGAAGTGACGGATTGATCGTCAATGGCTTTCAGCAAATCACAGACATTCTCATGTTGATCGATAGAACCACGTATTCCACCTGTGACCTTAGTCTTAATGAACATCACACTGAGCCGATTGGATCTCTCCCACCGCTCATATAGTGCGATTGCAGTTGGAGTACTTTCATCTGTAATTGCAGGTGGTTCGTCTTTCCTAATAGCATAATCTATGTTCATCCATCCTAGATGGAGGAGAATTCTTTCCTTCCACATCTTATAGTTATCTCCTCTGAGCTCGGGAATATCACATCGGATATCAGAAAAATTAACAGGTTGAGAAGTTAAAAAGATAAACAAAATTGATTTCAAAATTTGAGGCATAAGTATTATCCAAATTGTATGTACTATCAATATAAACATACCATAAAATAAATCTTGCAACATAAAAATTACATGTGGGCTAAATTTTAATGTAATAAGATTAAAAAAAAAATTGCGATAGATTTTTCAAGCCTCACACTTTTCGTGCATGATATAATTTTGTTTTTCTATCCAAAATTAATACTTTATGATAAAACTATCAAATTATGTACCAATTCATAATCCCTGTGGGCAAGTTATGAAAATATTTTGACATTTTATCCTAATTAATTATACAAATATAATAAAAATTCCTGTAGGATAAAATTCATTATACCACGTACAATTAATTACAATTTTATGTCTAATAATTTATGTGATCTCAAAACTTAAAAAAAAACAATCTCAATTAATTTAAGGATGCTGTGGCTAATCAAAATTAATCAAAATTATAACGATCACTAGACATAGTAACTCAATTATATGAGAGAAAGAAAAAAAAAGATCTCTTATACAATTGCTTAACAAAATAATAACATTATAAATCAATTTTAATTTATGCACAAATTTAATTCAAAGATTAAATAATAAGGCATAATAATCAGTAAAAATGAAATCATATGGATATGAACAGAATCAAAATACATGTTTAACAAAGCAGCCTAGCGGTAACATTCATGAATGTCATGGATTAAGACCTGGGTACAATACCTAGTCATAGCAAAAATAGAAAAATAATTTTCGGTTAGGACCGAGTCTTTATATTCGAGCCTACTTAGTCGTAATACCCAAGAAATAGAAATATACCTTTTCTTCATTTTTCATCTCATTTATCCACCTGTAGGCTAACAGACAAGCACAATCAGCCAATAAGGTTATATTAGGCGGAATAAAGAAAAAATTGAAGACACCAAAGGTCAATGGACCGAACAATTTCATGAGGCTTTGTGGTCATATCACATTACCTCTCATTCCAAAATTTAGGAAACACTATTCACACTGGTTTATGACGCCAATGCCATGCTGCTAGTTGAAATTGACACGCCTATTTGGATGAGCGCATAATTTAACGGAGAAGAAAATTAAATATAACTTAGGTGTGCAACTGACCTGATCGACGGAATAACGAAGATTACTCATATTAAAGGATTTACTGCCAAACAAAGAGCTGCCAGAAGATACAATTTGAAGATGGTCCCAATGGAAATGCAAGAAGGCGACCTCGTACTTAGAAAAGTAGTTGCACCTATCCAATTGAGAAAGTTGCTACCTAATTAGGAAGATCTATATTGAATATACCAGAAGCTACTACACAGAGCCTATAAGCTCGAAGAGCTGGATGGAAGACTTATTCCTAAAACCTAGAACTCAGTTAATCTGAGATATTATTATAGTTGGTTATTTAATTTTTCCTACTGAAGAAGGCGAAGGCCTTGGCCGAATCATGTATGAATCCTCTCAAAGAATTAGTTCTAAGTATCAAAGGTAGGGTCACACTCTTTTTCTCTGTAAGGGAGAGGTTTTTAATGAGGTATCATGCCTTCGTAACTATTTGATGTTGCAAAAATTATAAGTTAGATATTCACTAAAGAATCCTTGTCGCATATAAAGTAATTATATATTGGTCATTAACTGAAGGATCCTTGTCGCGTGTAAGGAAATTATACGTTGGACCTTCACTAAAGGATCTTTTCCGCATTAAGAAAATTATAAGATGGATCTTCGTTGAAGGATCCTTGTCGCATGTAAGGCAATTATACGTTGGATTTTCACTGTAGGATCCTTTCCGCCTGTGAGGAA
The DNA here is from genome assembly GCF_024323335.1 of Lathyrus oleraceus. Lineage (NCBI taxonomy): Eukaryota > Viridiplantae > Streptophyta > Magnoliopsida > Fabales > Fabaceae > Lathyrus > Lathyrus oleraceus. The sequence goes on along the minus strand of NC_066584.1, from coordinate 464,127,242 downwards.
ATTATACATCATATCTTCACTGAAGGATCCTTGTTGTCTGTAAAAGACAATTATACATTGAACTTTCACAGAAGGATCCTTATTGCCTATAATGCAATTATACACAAAACCTTTACTGAAGGATCCTTGTCGCCAACAAGGCAACAATCTGATGGACCATCGTTGAACAAACCTCACCAAGGAGTACTCTATTTAACATAAGAGGCAATCCCCACTAAGAAACATTTCCCTACACAATAAATTTTCACAGCCAAGGCATCATAAAATTCAAAATTAATGGGAAAATTACGACGAAAATTGTACTGGTCAAAAAATACAGGTGTGTGTGGTATCCCTACAAGGGTAAGGGATACTGAGAGGCTGATCGCTCGACTGGGTGAGTCGAGAATGGGATACAAACTGCAAGTGCACAGTTCTATCGCGTAGTTTTAAAAGATATCGATCCCACAGGGACTTATGAATCGATATACCGTTATCTAAGGTTACTACGTAAATCTAAGGTGAAAATGTTTGATTGTTTGGGAAAAACTAAGAGCTAAACTAATATCTAGATTAAATATTAATAAGACGGATATCGGTATGTAGTTCGTCAAAACTAGGGAATCAAGTCTTTGTCGGTTTCTTAGTTGTAAAATGAATCGTTTCGGTTAACTTTATTGGTTAAAGGTTCTATCTCAAACTCTCGCTCTGTTGAATAAACCATGATTTTATATTAATGTTGCTGTCACTTATAATTAAGTCAAAAACCATATTTTGAAAACAATAAAATTGCAGAAACTCTTTTTAAGAAAATACTGACCGTTTTAAACACCCTTATCTCAAACTCTCGCTCTGTTGACTTAGGTTATATAATTAAATCCAAATGCTTAACTCTCGTCCTCACATTCAATCTTTAAAAATACTTTTTGGAAAAGGTCAGAATTTAATTAACTCTAAAACTTGCTCTCGCCCTGATCTAGAATTAATGCCTAACTTACACTGTCCAGTTAAAATCTCAAACTCTCGCTCTATTGATTTTAACTTCTTTATGTCTTTTACTTTTGTAAAAAATCTTGTTATTAAACCTGTAAGTTGAAACCGTAAAAAGATTGATTTTGATTTTAAGTTTAGATAGACCGACTCAGTCTTGATCCCTTATTCTGCTTACTTTACATACCGATACCTAGGCAAATTAGCCAGACATGCTAAATAAATAAGAACTTATATCATGCATAAACAGACTCATTCCAGGCAGATAATATAGATAAATAATAAAACAAAATATTAAATAACGATTAAAGAACCTGAATGCGTAATACAATGGTCTTGAACACTCCACCACAAGCCGGTAGGATTTGTTCTTGGATTCTTCAATTAAACAGTAAATTAAATCAAGGAAATAAAACTGGAATATAACGTAAGGTTAAATCCAGTATAAAGTTGCACAATAGTTTCCGGTGTAGAAACTATTATGCGAAAAAATATCTAAAAGTTAAAATTGGAAAGGTAAATTTGCAAGGGAAAAAGAATGTAAAGCTTGCAAAAGAAATAAATAAAATAAACAATGCTGGAAAAGAAAAGAAAAATAAGCAAAAGGCGTGAAAAGAAAATTTGGCAGAGCTTCGGTGTGTGTAGACGGCAGAGAGAGGAGACTTCTTTTAGGTTTTAAGGTAGCTATTTATAGTAGTGCTACTAACTGCCTTTTTCTTTTCCACGAGTCTTCAGCATAGCTAAATACATGGCTTGGGAATAGGACACGAAGTCCTCAACGTTACTTCCATTCTTCTGAGAGCGTAACTTGCGCCAAAAAGCTAGTGGACTGGTGTGACGCTCGTCACACCATGTGTGACGCTCGTCACAGGAGTGCTTTTAGTGTGACGCTCGTCACACTCCTTGTGACGCCCGTCACAGGCATAACGTGCACTTTCTTTGGACTGGGCTTGGTCTTTGTTATTTGTTTTCTTTTTATTCCTTTTTACACCTCCTTTTCTTCCCTTTTTCACTTTTGCTTCAAAATGGATACCTGACATACATAGCAAGGAAATACTGCATAATATCTGATAAAATGAGATATACTAAAGTAAATGATAATATAATCTAATTGAATTAAGTCTTAAAATGTGATATAATTTCGTGTTATCAAACTCCCCCATACTTAAATCTTTGCTTGTCCTCAAGCAAAATTCAGTATAGAACTTGTTAAAAGTTTTGGCCAGATGAAATTTCAAAGCACACATCAATTCGTACTAGGTTGCAAATGGATTTTTGTTTAGGAGGACTTGAGTTTAATCTTGACATCAACAACTACCGTTACAACTTAGATAACCCTACCTTATGCAAATCAGTTCAAGTACCCTATGATAGCTATCCTGGTTCCTTTAGTCTTATTTTACCCGTTTTCATTCTAGCGAAATCACATTAAGCCCTTTATCTTTTCGCGCACATAGTGGAGTAACCGGTTAGTGATTATGATCCGCTTTTAGCTAGAAGTTCTGGTACATAAGTCGGATAACTTCATTATTCAGTCCATTGCAAATTGCGGGGGATCGAACCGTAGTCCGCCCTACCAAGTTCAGTACCAGATTCCTACTGAACCAACTCATAATGGATCTTTCGTATTGTGCTTTTGCATGATCTACAACCTTTAGATTAAATGATCTGGTAAGGATCACCTAATTTAATTAGTGCATTTCTTGATATATTTATATATTTTAGGTTACTTTGGGGATCATTCACTTATATTCATCGGCTCTCCACGTAGTTTGCTATTAAGATGGTGTTGACTTCTGTATAAACTACTTGGGGTTGCCATAGAACTAAAAGTTCAAGGAATCGGTATAATAGGTACTTTATCCTGATCTAACATATTGAGGTTCTCAGAGTGTTGTTACGGTAATGATTTTGTTTTGATCTCACTCAAGTTTTATAAAGTAAGCAACCTTTATACTTATTAGGTGTGTTAAAAATTTTTTTGTTATGGCTCAAGAAAATTGAGGGGAATAGATAATAAGAATTTTTCACACTAGGGACTTGACTTAAAATAAATATATATTATAATAATTTTTTTTTTTTTTCATAATAAGAAAGGGAAATAACAATGAAAGGGAAAATAACATACTTGAAAAATGGTAATAGGAAGAATATTGTTTCCCCCCCATACTTAAACTAAACATTGTCCTCAATGTTTTAAGGGAAAGAAATACAAAATGGAAAGGCAAAAGAAAATAACAACTAAGGCTGCCTTCCGCCTCTGGTTCTTGGACCTGGTGATCTTTGACGTATGTCTAAGTTGTCGAACCTGCTGAACAATTCAGTAAACCGCTGGTCGGTTATGGCATTCCGAGCGTCCTGTTGCTGTTGCATTTGACGCATCATCTGCATCATCTCTGTATTCTGTGCCTGCATTCCATCGATAGCATCCATAATGTCGTCGTTGGTCGCAGGCCTTCGTCGTCGACGACGTTGGGAGGATGGGCCGGCTGCATTACTGGAAGGGTTGAGCAGGGCTGAACGTTGTGTGGGAGGATGATCACCTTGTTCCATTTCTTCAAACTCATCTGTTTGTAGGTTTGTTTGTAAAGGCTCGGTGGTTTCAGGAGCGTTTAGATCATAGAGGTGGCGGTCGGGGTTTGTGACATCAGTTAGGGCGATATTTGGTAGAACAACGCTTGGGACAGCCTGGTTGTTCACCATAAGATAATATCCTCCGCCGACTCTGTTTTTAATCAGGCGGCTGGAGCGGCAATAGCTGATATCCATAGACAGGGGAGGTAGGGATTCTAAAGTTTGGAGTCTATCCCCTAGGTGTAGGCCAAGTGCTATGGAGGTTATTAATCCACCAATTATAAAGGGTTGCCGGCCTCTAGCACATAAGGTGCGGATATGATGAAAGAGAAAAGAGGCGGCGTTTACCTGAGTATCCGGTTCGAAAACGCATTGGAGGAAAAATAGCTCCTTTGAGTTGACCTTGCTGTTGTTTGGTCTTCCAAAAATTGTGTTTTGCAAGATGCGGATGAAGTACCGGATAGTGGGGTTATGTATATGGGAGAGAAGGAGTTCTTCCCAGTTGTAGGTATCTATACCGATAATTTTCTTAAAAAGGCCAAAAACGCCAACTGTGTTCCAGTTTGAGTTTGGAGGGATTCTGGGATGTACCTGGCCTTCTATGGGAAATTGTAACATGGTACTCAATTGGTTTTGGGTTAAGGAGTACTCAGTGTTGAACATGCGGAAGGTTGCGGTACCGGTTAAAAATTCGTCTTCACCGGCGGGAGTGGTGTAGTCGTATGAACTTAAGAATTCTAAGGTTAGGGATGGGTAGGTGGGTTGATTATGAGTGCAAAGGAAGGTTAAGTCGGCTAGGCGGAGCATCCATTCGATACCTTGGAGTAATCCTAATTGTTGTAAACAAGTTAAATCGGGGTACCTGGTGGAAGCGACGCCTCGCTGTTGGAAACGTTCGAATTGCTCTTGCTGATAGTTGTCATCTCCGGATCGGAAGATGATATTTCCGAAATTTTGATTTCCCGCCATTGTGATGAATTTTTTTGAAGGGGTGATTTGGAAAGAAATGTATTTGATATGAGAGAATTGTTTTGTGGTGAATGAAGGAAGTTTTGGTAGGTATTTATAGGAGAAGGATTGGAAGATAAAAAGAAAAAGTGGTTGAAGAGTAATTAAGTGTGGTAAATGAAAAATGAATGGGGAATGTAAAAAAATTAAAGTGTAACGTTCGTCTCCAACGGCTCCCTAACGTTCACATGTCTGAGGGGCGTTACGCTCGTCACAAGGCTGTGACGCTCGTAACAGGCAATAGGCGTGCCGTCCGTTATGGGTAGTGTGACGCTCGTCACACATTTCTTTTTGGAAAGGCTTTCAGCAGCGCCTCACAGAATTACTTTGGTAGGTATTTTAATGTTTCATTTTGCTTATGATCATTTTTAGTCTGCAGTTTTAATGTATTGTGCACGCTTACTTGCTTTGTATAATAATAATAATAGGTAACAACAGTAGAGCATAATAGCCATTGCATAATAAAATTAACTAAACAGCTTCAATAAGAATGATCATAATGTATTACAGGGAAGGAAAATAATGAAATGAAATGGAAATAAACATGAATTCAAACAACATTAATGAAAAATCTAGCTTAAAACTAAATAACTTAGAAAGAAAAATAACTAAATTCCATCTATCTTCGGATCTCTGGCCGGAGGGGCAAAAGAGTTAACATGATGCCGTAACATACGTAACTGACTTGCCATGCTGCTCATGTATTCTAGGATTTCAAGTCTCAAGTTATGGAAATCTTCCCTGAGGGCGTCTTGTTCTGACATCAAGGCTTCAATGACGGTTTTAATATCTGTTCCTGGCATATGATGTCGGAGATCAGGCATGGCTGATTCTTCGGTCAGGACAGGCTGAGGGGGAGGATCAATATCATAGTAGCCTGAAGGTGTCTGAGGGTCAGATTCAGCAAGAGAGATATGATCAACATAGTGCTCATAGTCATCACAAATCTCATAATCCTGGATGGATTCAGTGGATCCAGCAGGAGTTGGGGTTTCATTCAGGTTATAGAGCCAGTTCCTTTGATTATGAACACTAGTTCTAGGATCGGGCATGGTGAATAGGCAGAGAACCTGGTTATCAATAATAAGCTCGAACTCATCAGACCCTATGTTTGCTATAAACATAGTGTTGAAGAGGAAGGGTATACTCATAGTGGTAATGCCACAAAAAGGGCTAAGGTCAAGCATAGGCTGACGTAATCCAATAGCATTACCTATCATAGTGATCAAACCGCCTATTCTAATGGGTGCTCGCTCATCCTGGATAAGGTGGTCCAAATTAGCTAACATAAAAGTAGCACCGTTTACTGGACGGTTCTGGGAAGCACAAAATATGATGAAGAGTTCATCACGTGAAACTGAAGTACTATTTGGCTTCTTCCCAAATAAAGTGTGGGTCAGGATCTTATGGAAATAGCGAAAAGCCGGGTTATGTATGTTTCCAGAGAGAAACTCATGTTCTTCGGGCTCATCATTTCCAGTCAGCTTACCCCAAAAGTGTTCAAGCTCTCTATATTCAAAAAGTTCTTCCTGGCTTACAGTGAATGTATCAAAGGAGGTAGAAAAACCCAAAAGGTTGGTGAAGTCTCTAATATTAAATTGGTACTCCATATTGAACATTCTGAACTGGATAAAACCTCTGCTAATTCCTTTTCCATGGCTAGGTAGATAGATTAATGAACTAAGGAATTCTAGTGTGAGTCTCCGGTAGGTGGTGAAATGTCTCAGGATAGGGGAGGTCTCCCATCCTATCTGATTCAGCAAAAACAGGACACTCTGTCTCAATCCAAGGGCAGTCATAGCCCAATCATCAGCATATAAACTAGGTAGCATCTCTCTAGCGGCTAGTTCTTCAAACTTTCGTTTCTGAGCCATTCCTCTGAACTTGATACCCATACGATCAGAATGTCCCATCTGGTTAGTGTTAGCTAGAGAAAAGAAACATGAGTTTAAGTCAGGATTTGGCCAAATGCCGAAAGAAGAAAAGAATTATTATTATTATATATAGATATATTTTTTTTCTTTTTGAATAAATCAATAATGAATACTAAATAGAAATTAAAAGAATAATTAAGAGAAAAATAAGGAAATGATAATAATAATAGAATAATAAAATAACAAATTAATTTGTGGGTTGTCTCCCACTAAGCGCTTTGTTTAAATGTCGCAAGCTCGACAAAGAAATTGTTAAATATAGTCTATGAGTCCTGGGGGCGTTTCGTCTAAGTGTAGAATTTGCGAATCCTCGTTGGTTTCCGCATAGTGATAATGTTTCAGACGTTGCCCGTTTACGGTGAACGGTTCTGTAGATTGTCCTTTTATTTCTACCGCTCCACTGGGAAAGATTTTAGTGATATGAAAAGGTCCTGACCATCTGGATCGTAGTTTTCCCGGGAATAACTTTAGTCTAGAGTTAAACAAAAGTACTGCGTCGCCTTGCTTGAAGATTTTCCTTGATATACACTTGTCATGCCATTGTTTTGTTCTTTCTTTATAGATTTTGGCATTTTCATAGGCGTCTCTTCTGAGTTCCTCTAATTCGTTTATGTCAAGGATTCTCTTTTCACCGGCGGCTTTATAATTCAAATTTAAATTTCTAATAGCCCAATAGGCTTTATGTTCTAATTCTACCGGGAGGTGACAGGATTTTCCATAAATGAGCTTAAATGGGGTCGTCCCTATGGGAGTTTTATAAGCAGTTCGGTATGCCCATAAAGCTTCTGGTAATTTCAATGACCAATCTTTCCTTGAAGTGGCGACCGTTTTTTCTAGTATTTGCTTGATTTCTCTGTTAGATACTTCCACTTGTCCACTGGTTTGAGGGTGGTAAGGTGTTGCTATCCTATGTCTCACTCCATATTTAAGTAGTAGTTTTTCGAGTACCTTGGATATAAAGTGTGATCCACCATCACTGACTACTATTCTTGGGATGCCAAATCTCGGAAATATTATATTTTTAAAGAGTCTAGTTACTACTCGGGTGTCATTTGTTGGAGAAGCTATAGCTTCGATCCATTTTGATACGTAGTCAACTGCCACGAGTATGTATTTGTTACCGAAAGAGGATGGGAAAGGTCCCATGAAGTCTATCCCCCACACGTCAAAAATCTCTACTTCCAAAATACCTTTTTGTGGCATCTCGTCACGTCTAGATATGTTTCCCGTGCGTTGACATCTGTCACACTCCTTAATAGCCGCATGTACGTCCTTCCATATAGTTGGCCAATAAAAGCCAGCTTGTAGGATTTTAGAGCAGGTCTTGGATGTACTTGTGTGTCCACCATAAGGCGCAGAGTGACAGTGTTGGATTATATTTTCTACCTCTTCTTCGGGTATACATCGACGGAAAATACCATCGGGGCCTCTTTTGAAAAGTAAGGGATCATCCCAGTAATAGTGTTTTATGTCGTGGAAGAATCGTTTCTTCTGCTGGTAAGATAAAGTAGGTGGAACTATTCCGGCAGCTAAATAATTGACTAGATCAGCGTACCATGGTGTGACAGATATAGCTAAGGTGGTTTCTACTTGCATGTCGGAGTTGTTCTCTTCCAAAGTAGCTATGAGTTTATCATACGAGAAATCATCATTAATGGATGTTCTTTCTGGTTCAAGGTTCTCAAGTCTAGAGAGATGGTCTGCTACTACGTTTTCAGTTCCTTTCTTGTCCTTGATTTCTAAGTCGAATTCTTGTAGTAACAAGATCCATCTTAGGAGTCTAGGTTTAGCATCCTTTTTTGTTAAAAGGTACCTGATAGCAGCGTGATCAGTGTAAACTATTATTTTGGCTCCTACCAGGTAAGAACGAAATTTATCTAGCGCAAATACCACTGCTAGGAGTTCTTTCTCGGTTGTGGCATAATTCATCTGCGCTTCATCCAGGGTTTTGCTAGCGTAATATATAACGTGAAGCTTTTTATCCTTTCTTTGTCCTAAAACAGCACCTACAGCATAATCACTGGCATCGCACATTATTTCGAATGGTTCATTCCAGTCTGGTGTCTGCATAATGGGTGCGGAGATCAATGCTTGTTTAAGAGTTTGAAATGCTTTTAAACAGTTATCGTCGAATATGAATTCAGCATCTTTCATCAACAGTCCGGTTAAGGGTTTAGTTATCTTAGAGAAGTCTTTGATGAATCGTCGGTAAAAACCGGCGTGTCCTAAAAAGCTTCGTACTTCTCTCACAGTTCTTGGGGGTTGAAGATTTTCGATTACCTCTATTTTGGCTTTGTCTACTTCAATTCCTCTGTTCGAGATGATGTGTCCTAAAACAATGCCTTCTTGTACCATAAAGTGGCACTTTTCCCAATTAAGTACTAAGTTTACTTTTACACATCGTTCCAGAACTCTTTCCAGGTTTTCAAGGCATTCTTCGAAACTTTGTCCGTATACAGAAAAGTCATCCATAAATACTTCCATGATGTTTTCGAGAAAGTCGGCGAATATTGCCATCATGCATCTTTGAAAAGTTGCAGGGGCATTACACAGACCAAACGGCATTCGTCTATAAGCGAAGGTTCCAAAAGGGCATGTGAATGTTGTCTTTTCTTGGTCATCAGGGTGAATTGGTATTTGAAAGAAGCCTGAATAACCGTCTAAATAACAGAAATGTGAATGTTTAGCTAATCGTTCTAACATCTGGTCAATGAATGGTAAAGGGAAATGATCTTTTCGGGTTGCTTTGTTTAGTTTCCTATAATCAATGCACATTCTCCATCCCGATTCGATTCGTTTAGTTATAGTTTCTCCTTTTTCGTTTTCAATAACGGTTATGCCTCCTTTCTTTGGTACAACGTGTACAGGACTAACCCATTTGCTATCAGATATAGGATATATAATACCTGCTTCTAATAACTTGGTTATTTCTTTCTTTACTACCTCACTTAGGATCGGATTTAGTCTTCTCTGGTGTTCCCTAGAGGTTTTACAGTCTTCTTCTAACATGATGCGGTGCATACAAATAGAAGGGCTTATTCCTTTGAGATCGGTGATGTGGTATCCTAGTGCGGTTGGATATTTTCTTAAGATATGTAGGAGTTTTTCTGTTTCGAGTCTTCCTAGATCTGCATTAACTATCACAGGTCGTTCAAGTTCTAAGTCTAGGAATTCATATCTCAGATTTTTGGGAAGTGTTTTCAAATCAGGGGTTGGTTTGTTAAGACACTGCGTAGGATCTGGTGTTATTGCTAGGCATTGTTTAGATTTGTCCTCTAAAAGATAGTCTGATGATTTGTCTTCTCCTGACTCTGCTTCTTTTATGCATTCATCGATGATATCCATGAAATAACATGTATCTCCTATTGCAGGTGCTTTCAAGAATTGGGAAAGAATGAATTCAATTTTCTCTTCACCTACTTCGAAGGTGAGTCGTCCTCGTTTTACGTCTATGATTGCACCGGCAGTTGCTAAGAATGGTCTTCCTAGTATAATAGGTGTCGTATCATCTTCTCTAATGTCCATAATTGTGAAGTCAGTGGGAATGTAAAACTGACCTATGCGTACGGGAACGTTTTCAAGGATTCCTACAGGATATTTGATGGAACGATCTGCTAATTGCACAGACATTTTGGTCGGTCTTAATTCTCCCATTTCCAGTTTCTTACATATGGATAAAGGCATAACGCTAATTCCGGCTCCTAAATCGCATAAGGCTTTGTCGATGACAAATTTTCCTATGTGACAGGGTATAGAGAAACTACCCGGATCCTTGAGTTTAGGGGGCATGTTTTGGATTATAGTGCTACATTCGGCAGGGAGTGTAACGGTTTCGCTATCCTCAAGTTTCCTCTTATTAGAAAGAATTTCTTTTAAGAATTTAGCATATGAGGGCATCTGCGTAATAGCTTCGGTAAACGGAATTGTAACGTTTAATTGTTTAAGGAGATCAACAAATTTTCTAAATTGGCCTACATCTTTGGTTTTAACAAGCCTTTGAGGGTAAGGTATAGGTGGTTTGTAAGGTGGTGGAGGTACACAAGGTTCCTTCTTTTCTAGGGTTTCCTTATTACTCTCTTCCTTTTCCTTAGGTTCACTTTCCTCAGTAGATTTCTTAGGGTTTTGGTTTTCTATCCTTGGGTCAGACGGTCCTTCCACTTCCGTTCCACTTCTCAATATAATTGCATGAGCTTGGCTTCTCGGATTGGGTTGGGGCTGTCCAGGGAATGTACCAGTTGGTGCAGCAGTAGGTGCTTGTTGTTGAGCTACTTGAGATATTTGCGTTTCCAGCATTTTGTTATGGGTAGCCAGGGCATCTACTTTGCTTGCTAGTTGTTTAAGTTGTTCGCCAGTGTGTATGTTCTGGTTTAAGAAATCTTTATTGGTTTGTTGTTGGGAAGCTATAAAGTTTTCCATCATGATTTCCAAGTTGGATTTTCTAGGGTTATTATTGTTAGGATTCGGTTTCTGATATCCCGGAGGTATAGATGGGGCTTGATTTGGAGACTGTCCAGGTGCGTATAAAGCATTATTACTCTTATATGAGAAGTTTGGATGGTTCTTCCAATTTGGGTTATAGGTATTCGAATAGGGGCTTCCTTGAGCATAGTTTACTTGCTCTGTTTGGATTCCAGTCAAGAGTTGACATTCCGCAGGAGTGTGGCCTTGGATTCCACAGACCTCGCAATTCTGAGTTATAGCAACCACGGCTGCTGGAGGCGATACGTTTAAACTTTCAATCTTCTGGACCAAAGCATCCACTTTTGCATTAACGTGATCAAGGTTACTTATCTCGTACATGCCAGTTTTCGGTTGAGGTTTTTCCACATTCGTTCGTTCGGTTCCCCACTGATAGTGGTTTTGGGCCATGCTCTCAATAAGCTGGTAAGCATCAGCATAAGGTTTATTCATTAGTGCCCCACCTGCAGCGGCGTCTATTGTTAACCTTGTGTTGTATAAGAGACCATTATAAAATGTGTGAATTACTAACCAGTCTTCCAAACCATGGTGTGGGCAAAGTCTCATCATGTCTTTGTATCTTTCCCATGCTTCGAAAAGAGACTCGTTGTCTTTCTGTTTAAATCCGTTTATCTGGGCTCTTAACATAGCTGTTTTGCTTGGCGGAAAATATCGGGCAAGAAAAACTTTCTTCAACTCGTTCCATGTGGTGACTGAGTTGGAAGGAAGAGATTGAAGCCATCTTCTAGCGCTATCTCTTAATGAGAAAGGAAAAAGACGAAGTCGAATTGCCTCTGAAGTGACACCATTAGCTTTAACAGTATCAGCGTATTGGACAAATACGGATAAATGAAGGTTTGGATCTTCGGTAAGATTTCCAGAGAATTGGTTCTGTTGCACAGCCTGCAACAACGAAGGTTTAAGTTCAAAGTTGTTTGCTTCGATTGCGGGCGGAGCAATACTTGAATGCGGTTCATCTTGCGATGGAGCGGCGTAATCTCTAAGAGCACGAGCTGGTTCTGCCATCTCGGTTAAAGAAGGAAAATCTTTGAGATCAGGAAGGTCTATAGGAGGGAGATTGTTTTCAGCACGATATTCCCGAATTCGTCGTAAGACTCGGAGATATAGTTCGATATCGTTGATTCGTAAATAGAGCGGTTCGCCTTGAGAGCGAGTGCGTGGCATACAAATCAACGAAAGAAAGAAAATAGAAGGAAAAGAAACCTTAGTCTCTACAGCGTAACGGAAGAGTTACGATATCGATTGAATAAAAGTCCCCGGCAACGACGCCAAAAACTTGATCGCTCGACTGGGTGAGTCGAGAATGGGATACAAACTGCAAGTGCACAGTTCTATCGCGTAGTTTTAAAAGATATCGATCCCACAGGGACTTATGAATCGATATACCGTTATCTAAGGTTACTACGTAAATCTAAGGTGAAAATGTTTGATTGTTTGGGAAAAACTAAGAGCTAAACTAATATCTAGATTAAATATTAATAAGACGGATATCGGTATGTAGTTCGTCAAAACTAGGGAATCAAGTCTTTGTCGGTTTCTTAGTTGTAAAATGAATCGTTTCGGTTAACTTTATTGGTTAAAGGTTCTATCTCAAACTCTCGCTCTGTTGAATAAACCATGATTTTATATTAATGTTGCTGTCACTTATAATTAAGTCAAAAACCATATTTTGAAAACAATAAAATTGCAGAAACTCTTTTTAAGAAAATACTGACCGTTTTAAACACCCTTATCTCAAACTCTCGCTCTGTTGACTTAGGTTATATAATTAAATCCAAATGCTTAACTCTCGTCCTCACATTCAATCTTTAAAAATACTTTTTGGAAAAGGTCAGAATTTAATTAACTCTAAAACTTGCTCTCGCCCTGATCTAGAATTAATGCCTAACTTACACTGTCCAGTTAAAATCTCAAACTCTCGCTCTATTGATTTTAACTTCTTTATGTCTTTTACTTTTGTAAAAAATCTTGTTATTAAACCTGTAAGTTGAAACCGTAAAAAGATTGATTTTGATTTTAAGTTTAGATAGACCGACTCAGTCTTGATCCCTTATTCTGCTTACTTTACATACCGATACCTAGGCAAATTAGCCAGACATGCTAAATAAATAAGAACTTATATCATGCATAAACAGACTCATTCCAGGCAGATAATATAGATAAATAATAAAACAAAATATTAAATAACGATTAAAGAACCTGAATGCGTAATACAATGGTCTTGAACACTCCACCACAAGCCGGTAGGATTTGTTCTTGGATTCTTCAATTAAACAGTAAATTAAATCAAGGAAATAAAACTGGAATATAACGTAAGGTTAAATCCAGTATAAAGTTGCACAATAGTTTCCGGTGTAGAAACTATTATGCGAAAAAATATCTAAAAGTTAAAATTGGAAAGGTAAATTTGCAAGGGAAAAAGAATGTAAAGCTTGCAAAAGAAATAAATAAAATAAACAATGCTGGAAAAGAAAAGAAAAATAAGCAAAAGGCGTGAAAAGAAAATTTGGCAGAGCTTCGGTGTGTGTAGACGGCAGAGAGAGGAGACTTCTTTTAGGTTTTAAGGTAGCTATTTATAGTAGTGCTACTAACTGCCTTTTTCTTTTCCACGAGTCTTCAGCATAGCTAAATACATGGCTTGGGAATAGGACACGAAGTCCTCAACGTTACTTCCATTCTTCTGAGAGCGTAACTTGCGCCAAAAAGCTAGTGGACTGGTGTGACGCTCGTCACACCATGTGTGACGCTCGTCACAGGAGTGCTTTTAGTGTGACGCTCGTCACACTCCTTGTGACGCCCGTCACAGGCATAACGTGCACTTTCTTTGGACTGGGCTTGGTCTTTGTTATTTGTTTTCTTTTTATTCCTTTTTACACCTCCTTTTCTTCCCTTTTTCACTTTTGCTTCAAAATGGATACCTGACATACATAGCAAGGAAATACTGCATAATATCTGATAAAATGAGATATACTAAAGTAAATGATAATATAATCTAATTGAATTAAGTCTTAAAATGTGATATAATTTCGTGTTATCAGAGGCCTTAGTAGGTTTATAAAGGTAAGGACTTTACCGCGGTGGCGAGAGGCCCTGTATGGTGGTGTTTACATTGTTTATGGTGGCATGAGAGGGCCAACTCACATGAGGTGAGTGACTCTATGTATAAGTGCTAGGCTTGGGTAAAAAGTGATATGTACTTTCTCCCATTAAGGGAGAAGTATTTATAGAGGCCCTTGAGCCTATGGTTTCCTTGGGAATGATAACCGCCCACTATTTAATGGTGGTCTGTTGAATCCATACTTCTTAGGAGGACGTGGATCAACTATTGACTCCGATTTCTCTCTACCAAAAAAGTGTCTTTCTCCATGTTCCCAATAATTCGGCGAGTGAAAGACACTTTAGGACGAGCCGATTTCCATCAGGGATGTCATATGGTCCTCGCCCTTTTTAAGGGCTACAATCCTCCAGCCTTTGCCATGCCTTTTACTAATATAACACTAAGCAATTCCTCAAGCACAAGGACTTTGATCAAGGGCGAAGTTATTTTAGACAATAAAGCGTTGGAGTATCCCGAGGCCCTAAGTTTCTTGGTGAAATGGCATGATAAGCCAAACTAACTAGGCTTGGAGTCCATCGGGTAAGACATTAGATATCTCAGACGATACTTCTCCCAAGCCCTTATACAAGACTTAAATTAATTCTCTTAGGCTAGACTTCAGTCGCGCCTCTTCGGAGAGATTCATATGTTGGATCCCGCCCGAGGAAACTCAAAGTTTCTTAGAAAGGGAGTTTAGATAGATAGCTTAACGGGAAATCTCAGTCCCTCATGTGAAGTTATATTGGGATTTGGTGTTGAAACTATAAGTCCCTTGGGCAAGGCGTTTGACCTATCGAGCGAGACTTCTATTAAGCCCTTAAACAAAACTTATACTAAGTCTCTTAGGGTAGAATTTAGTCGCGCCTCTTGGGCAAGATTCATATGTCAAGTCTCACGTGAGGAAACTCCAAGTCTCTCAGGCGGGGAGTTTAGAAAGTATGCTTGATGGAAAATTTTAGTCCCTCGAGAGAAGTTATATTAAGCCTGACTGATGAGACTATAAGCCCCTTAGGTAAGGCGTTGGACCTCTTGGACATGAATTCTATCAATCCCTCAAAGAAGACTTAAACTAAGTCTCTTAGGCTAGACTTTATTCGCGCCTCTTCGAAGAGATTCATATGTTAGGTCCCGCCCGATGAAACTCCAAGTCTCTTAGGCAGGGAGTTTAGATAGCCTGGTTGATGGAAAATCTTAGTCCCTCAAGAAAAGTTATACTGAGCTTGGCTAATGAGACTATAAATCCCTCAATAGAAGTGTTGTACCTCTAAGGCAGGATTTGTCAATCCCTTAGACTAAGTCTCTTAGGCTAGACTTAAGTCATGCATCTTGGGCGAGATTCATATGTTGGGTCCTGCCCGAGGAAATTCCAAGCCTATCAAGCGGAGAGTTTAGATAGTATATTCATGTTGCCCTGATGGGCAGCAAAGATCTTTGCTGGGAAGTCCAACATAAAAATTATTGCCTTAAAAGGCGGAAAAGATCTTCACCATTAAGTCAAGCATACAAAATATTTCCTTGAGAGGCGGCAGGAATCTTCGCCATGAAGGCCAACATACAAAATATTACCTTAATTAAGAGGCGACACTGATCTTCTCCATAAAGTCTAACATATAAAATATTTCCTTAAGAGACGACAATAATCTTCACCATGAATTCCATCATACAAAATATTACCTTAAGAGACGACAAGGATCTTCACCATGAATTCCACCATACAAAATATTGTCTAAAGAAGAGGCAAGGATCTTCACCATAAAGTCCATCATATGAATATTTACTTAAAAGGTGGCAAGGATCTTCGCCATAAAGTCCAACGTATAAAATATTGCCTTAAGAGACAACAATGATGTTCTCATTAAAGTCAAACATATAAAATATTGCCTTAAGAGGCGACAATGATCTTCACCATTAAGTCTAACATGCAAAATATTGACTTAAGAGGCGACAAAGATCTTCTCCATGAAGTCCAACACACATAATATTACCTTAAGAGGCGACAAAGATCTTCGCCATGAAGTCTAACATATAAAATATTGCCTTAAGATACAACAATGATCTTCTTCACGAAGTCTAGCATAAAAAATAAGAAAATATTCTTGTTGTTCATAAACATTAAAGAAATTATTCATGGATAAATAATAATGTCCCTTAAGGAATTACAATAATCTAATTGTAATAATATTTGAGATGAAAAATGTTCTAAGTTCTGGGTATGAGTTGTCTATGTAATTTCTCCAACTCGTACGCCCCGTGAGGGAGCTTCTAAAATATGAGATATGGTCCCTCTCTCTTGGGTTATAGCTTTCCATGTTGTGTAGAAATAACCAATTGCTTTAAGACTAGGTCACCTTCTCACATCTCCCTCGAATTGACTTTGGAGTTGTACCATTTGACGGCCGTATGCTTGACGATAAATTCTTGGATATGGGCGACTTCTCTCAGTTCATCGACCAAGTATGCAACACATTCCAATTTTGCCTTATTTACTTCTTGATCAAATTGGGAGTCTCGACATGAGAGTGTGCCAATCTCTACGGGTAGTATAACATTTGATCCATACACCATGGTGAATGGAGTTTCCTTGGTAGTAGAGTGAGAAGTGGTATAATATGACTACAATAATTTGTGGAGCAATTTCGCCTTTGGGATGCCGAGCTTCTTTTTGAGTCCCTTTAGAATCACTTTATTCACCAATTCGGCCGGCCCATTGGCTTATGGATGTGTAACAAATATGAACTTTGTTTGTACTCCTAAATATCAACAAAAGTCGGTGAACATAGCATTGGCGAACTAGGTTCTGTTGTCGGGAAGCCTAAACCTACACATAATTTTCTACAATTAGAAGCAATGAACTCTTTCAATTATGATTTTGGTAACAACTTCTGACTCTATCCATTTTGTTAAGTAATCTACTCTCAATATCAATAATTTTAGTTATCTTGGGTCCAGGGGAACGAGCCTAAGATGTCCACCCCTTAGTAGAAAGTCCAGGGTGACATCATTGACCTAAGAAGCTTAGTTAGGGTGTGATGAAGGTCACCGTGCATCTGACATTGGTCACACTTCTTGACAAAAGCAATGATATCCTTCATTAGGGTATGCCAATAATATCCTGTCTTGATTAATTTTTGGCCTAGATCTATTCCTCCAATATAACTTCTGTTGTGGACTTCGGGGAACATGTTGATGGTTTCGTGCTTTTCCAGACATCACAGCATCAGGGAGGCTCTCCCAATTTTATAAAATTTTCATACGAGGAGGGTGTACTTGGCGACTTGTTTTCAGACCTTCCTTGTTTCTCCTTCATCTAGGGGGAGTTCGTCCTCATGCACGTACCATAATATATGTAACATCCAACTAGACTCATGGATAACTTCCAGGGAGTAAATTTTGCCTGCCTCAATGTTGGGGGCAGTGAGAGTCTCATGGATCACTGTTCTTTTAAATTCTGTTGTTTTCAAGCTGGAGAGCTTGGATAAGAGGTCTGATATGAATTTTTGTTCGCATGGATCAAGTTCTACTTTAAAATATGTAAGCGAGAGTAAAAATTTCATACCTTATATAAATATTTTATCAAATGAGGTTCTTTAGCTTGGTACTATCTAGAGACTTGGTTGCGAATACTTAGGAATCACTCTTGGTTTTTCAATCAGGAGGACCCCATTTCCAAGGTAAGGACCATGCCGAAAATGAGGGTTTAGTACTATGACCAATTGTTGTTGGTCTTCAACTTAAACTTTAGTTCTTGCTCGATCAATAAATCTCCAATGCTTGCATGTTTGAGGTATCATCGACTGATAATATCCACTCCGGGGGCACCTCCTCGTATGTGGAGAAGCTGAATTCCTCCATAAAATCTGCCAGAGCCTGGAATTTGATGCTTCCTCTTGGGATGTACTGGATATCATACTCTGAGTGTTCTATCACCCAGGATACCATTCTCCCTGGTAGATATGGTTTTTTTCAAGACTTGCTGAACATGATAATTGGTTTTCACAAGGATCTTGTGACCCTATAAGTAGGATCACGACTTTCTCATTGTGACGACGACAACCAATGATATCTTCTAAATCTTTTGATATTGTGTTTTGGCACCTCTAAACACATTGCTTACGAAATATACAGACGAGCCTTTCTATTTTACCTGTCTTCTGGATGCGTATTAAGATCATCGCTTGATTTGTGACTGAGAGGTATAAGAGTAGTGAAGATTCCTCTCTTGGGTGAGTGAGAACGGGAGGCGATGTAATCGAGGCTTCTTGCCTTTGAGAAAGCCCATTTTCATTCTACAGTCCACTCGAACCTCTATTTTTTTTAGGGCAACAAAGAAAAGGAAAGCCTTATCGACCGCACATAAGAGGAAGTGAGAAAGGGCTGCGAGGCGACTCGTAAACTACCACACTTCCTTGATGTTGGTGGAGCTTCTCATGTCGATGACGGCCAAACACTTGTCTAGATTGGCTTCAATGCTCCTCTTCATCAGCATGTACCCAATGTACTTCCCATCTTGAACCTTGAAAGAACACTTGGTGGGATTCAAGCACATGTTATATTCCCTGATTGACTGCAGGACATCCTCTAAGTCCACAACATGGTTGTGCCATTAAGTTGTTTTCCTTATCATGTAGTCATCATAGACATCTAGGTCCCGCCGTGTCTGGTGGGAGAACACAACGCACATGAGTAGGCATTTATGAAATTCAACGTGCGTTAACCCGAGGACCCGTCAATCAGGCGATCAATGTGTGGTAGAGGATATGAGTTCTTAGGGAAGGCGGTGTTTATGTCAATGAAGTCCACACACATGCGCCACTTGTTCGCTGCTTTCCTCACCAACACCGTGTTAGATAACCAGGCGGGATACTTCCTCATCAATGGCACCTCTCTTATCCTCGCCAAATTTATGCTTCCTCTGCGCCACTTTCTTGGTAGAGGGGTCGACACCGAGGCGATGACACATCATTCTAGTGTCTATATGTGGCTTGTTAGAGGGATCCCAGGTGTGATACGGTGAACTGACTTTGTGTTTTTGCTTTGAAAAGCAATGTTGCGGATAGCAAGAGTCGCCACCGACTTTTCTTTTATCCAATAAGGAAAGACGGAAAAGAACAGGAAAGACCTTGATTAGATTTTGAGTTCGGGAGGTACATTATACAAAGGGAAGGTGTTAGCACCCTTTGTATCCATGGTTATCCATGGGCTCTTAATTGCTTAACTCACTTATGTTTTCCTTGTTTGAGAAAGTGTTTGAGAAATGTGGTGTGTTTAGAAAATATTTTGAAAGGAGAGTTTAACTTTGTAATGATTCTTGTACGAATGTATACAAAGTGTTTATCTAGTTTGATTTTGAAAGATGTTTAGAAAGATATAACTCGACGGTGATTCTGGTGCGAATGTATACCAAGTGGTGATTTTCTAAAAGATGTTTTGAAAAGTGTGAGGTGTGAAAAGTATTTTAAGCTGTGAGCAAGCATTTAAGAGTTATACCTAACCAAGGTCTTTATAGGTATTTCCTATCCTTAGGAGGGTAAAAATGTCCTTACTATTGAGAAGCAGGTAGTCTTATCCTTTGGATGTAAAGGGACAACGTGGGGTCGTCGATTGGTCATTGAAGGCAACATTTGTAAGGATACCTTAGCATTCGAAGGGACGATCATCATTTAATCGTAGGCTACAACGAAGGGTCATCGAGGGACAAAGTCATATATTCGAAGGCAACGTTCGAGGGACTATGATTTATCTTGTAGGGACATTGACATTTTGATCGAAGGGACTATGACTTATCTGTTTAGGGATGATGATGATTTAATCGAAAGGGTCTTTGCTAAGGGTATCCCCACATTCGCGGGACATGACCGTAATATCGTAAGGCAACAAAGAAAGGGTTACCCTAGAGGTGCAAGTGTGGAAATGATTGGATTCGAATATATTATCTTGAATTAATTTATCTAAGTTCGATTATTTATCTTTCCATGCAATCCTATTAGCATACATGTAGACAGTTATATTCACAGTATGGAAAAATTAAAGTGCGAAAAATAAGACTACGCTATTACATGGTTTCGGGATGGGGGGTACATAATTTGAAAGGGGATATAAAATATCTAAATCTTAATTAACGAGTACAAAATTAAAAGGGCATACAAACTAATAAAACCTAATTAAACTAAAAAGAAAGAAATAAAAAATAATAATTAGATTTTTATTTTATTCAAAATAGCCCATTTTAATTAATTAAGTGATATATGAAAATTTAATTAATAAACTAGATTAAATTATATCCTAGTTTAAATAACTAATATAATATATTAATTAGAAAATTAATTAATGGGTTTTATTTTAATAATAGAAAAATAGTGTTGAATTAATTATAGTGGAAAGGGAGTAAACATAGTAAAAACACTGAAAAGCGAAAAAATAGGTCCTGAGGGCTCAAACCCAGGACCTCTACGTTGCAGTGAGGGGGAGCTACCAACGAGCCATGTTGGTCCATTCGTTAAAATATATATTAATTCTACATGGATTTTTCCATTTTGACACAACACCACCATGCATGTTACAACTTTCTCTCTTACGGCAAGCTACTTTATTTTTTCTCATGCTGTTTCTTTCATGTGAATATAACAAACCTATAACTTCATCTTATATCAAACCACACACATAAAATAAGATCATATGTAATCATCATGCAATAATAAAAATAGTCATGCACAAATCAAGAAATTTATATTATTTTACTCATGTATTAGTTCTCTTTACTGCAAGTGATAATGATAAAACAAACCTTACACATACATGTTAAAGACAACCAAGGATTTATATTATCACCATTATATCATCATCATTATTATGTAATAACATCATGTGAAATAAACATAATCATGCTAGAAACAACACTCATATAATAATAATTAAATGGCAGATATAATTCTTTAATCATGCAAACAGAATTTCTCCAACATGCTATGACATATCAAGAACAGATGCATACTTGAATAAAGCAATATCAACATCCACCAAACCATGAATACATCATCTCAATATATATATTAAACCAATATTATTCATGCATGAATTAAGGAGTATTGCAAGGTAATCATGCTGGATGCAAATTCCATAATGAACACTTACTGGGGATTTGATTCTTCTAGCTTGCTCACTGTATGTGTGTTGTTCTTATTCAGGCTATGAATGCTTTATGGTTGCTTCTATTTTCCTTTCCCGTGAATCTTCTTGCTTCTGCCTTGCCTTGTGTATCTTCTTCTGTTGTATCTCTCCTCTTTTTCGTCTCCCCCCTCTCGCTGCAGCCATATGAAGTATTTATAATGGTGTGGATTAGGGTTTAACCTTGCTAAATATTTGGATCTCTTCCTATACTTTAGGGTTTAACCTTGCTAAATATTTGGATCCCTTCCTATACTTTAGGAGAGTTAGGATTTAACCTTGCTAAATATTTGGATCCCTTCCTATACTTTAGGAGAGTTAGGGTTTAACCTTGCTAAATATTTATTAAATACAAATATTATTATAAATATTATTACAAATTATACAATTAAAATTCAAATCTATTTTTATTTATCATTAAATTAAAACTATTTTATTTATATATATAAAATTTATTTATATCATACAGATAACCAAAATTATTATTATTTTTTATATCTGTATCACATAATAAATAAATTAAAATTTATAATTTATATGAGAATGTATGCTAATGAATGAATTCAAATGTGAAATGAATGCCATGCATGAATCAATTTATCATAAAAATTAACAGGAAAATTTTGGGGTATGGCAACTGCCCCTGTTCAATATTCTTAAACCGAGAGAATTAGAATGGTATGTACGCCATTCGTGATCTGGAGGTGGAAGATTATTGAACACTTAGAATGCCCCAAAAATTTGCACTTGTTAATTAAAAGATAGTCTTGATGGAGATGGGCTTAAAGATGCCATCCAGAAAGTTTGATGATGAGAGCTTCAGAGTGCGTCGTACATTAGACCATATCTGAAGACATGGGTGTCACATTGGGTCGTACGCTAGGACGTATAATGAGTCATCCATTAGGTGATATTAGGGTGAGTTGAACCTGATGAGATAAGGATCGGAATGGGTTATACGCTAGACCGTATCTGAGTAGCAGAGTGAGCCGTCCGTTAGGCTATATCTGGAGAAATAAAGATCAGAATGGATCGTACGCTAGATCGTATCTGAGTAGTAGAATGAGCCGTCCGTTAGGCTGTATCTGGCGATAAAAAGTAGTCGTACGCTAGGCTACATTTCAGAATGTACCGTACGCTAGGTAGTATCTGATGAGAAGAGCCAGACTGGGTCGTACACTAGACTGTATCTGAGTTGCAGAATGCGCCGTCCATTAGGCTGTATCTGAGGATAAAAGATTAGAATGGATCATACGCTAGATCGTATCTGAGTAGCAGAATGAGTCGTCCTTTAGGCTGTATCTGATGATAAAAGGGGTAGTCATACGCTAGACTACATTTCAGAATGTACCGTATGCTAGGTAGTATCTGAGGGGATGAATATCCAAATGGATCGTACGCTAGACCGTATTGGAACAGTTGAAGGAACCATACGTTAGGCTGAATCAGAATGAGCCGTACGTTAGGCTATATCTGATAATATTTGTATATGTTGTATTTGCAATAAATGTCTGGGATGGGCTTAAAGATGCCATCATTAGGAAGATATCAGAATGCTTATCAGAATGAATATTCATATGGATTATATCTGAAAGATGTATCTGAATCTTGAATGTAATCGATAAAGATATCCGTCTGAATGAATCTTTATTTTGACTGTATCAGGAGGATAATTAACCTGGAAAAAAAAGAGTTAGCCTCATGCCATGCCATGATGCATGAGATTTTTTATGCTCTTGAAAATAAATGCGAACATTGCATGCATGTATATGCTGTGAAATGATGCATGAATGAATTATGCGTCTGAAATTTTTTGCCATGGGAAAATAAATCCCGATATTCTGGTTGGAGATATTTGTATTGATGACCCTTTCTTAGCTGGGGATATTTGATTTCTGTCTGATGGTAGAAATATTCAACAGAACCTGACTGGGGATAAAAGAGATGACCAGTCTGTCTAGTAGTGCCAATTTCTTTTGGGAATAACTGGTTTTGCTGGGGAATAGGATTTGCAACCGGATTTGTTAGAACGCATGGTTAAACCTTATCCTTGATCCTAAAGTCTTTTAGTAATTGCTATTTCTATTTTATGCATGTATTTTCGGTAAACATCAATCATATTCAAATGCATATATTAATTCGAATTAAATCAATGGACGTTTATGCAAACAAAACGGAGAAAGTAAAACAAAAGTATCTTTTTAGAAATAAAATTGTATTGATTTTGAAAGAGGGCCTATAAACAAGCAATTTTAATACCAGGAGACAGAAATCCTAGTAAGAGGAAATTGTCAAGAAAGCAAAGAAAAAACAGCTATGAAAAAAAAGTCCTATTGTTTTTAATTCTACTACTGCTATTATGTCTTCAAGCATCTCATCTCTTGTTGTCGGATAGAAGTGATTGGCTTGTTCAGTCTCTTTGACTTTGGTGAAGCTGACCGAGAACGGGACATAGTCATACGCTTTAATCCCTAATTTTTGCCTGGACCGCCTTTTCAGGTTTTCAGTCCACCAGGATACCCTTTTTTGCCCAAGCCGCTTTTTCAGGTTTTCGACTTGCCGGGTGTACATTTTTATATGTTTATCCCTAATTTTTGCCCGAACCCTTTTGGTTCGCCGGGGTGCCCTTACTTTTGCCTAGATATGTAGACCTAGCGGGTCTCATTTATGCGTAGTATTTTTTAACTATGTCCGCGTTCACGTGATGCGGGAAATCTTCGCCATCCATTGTAGCAAACATCATGGCTCCACTAGAGAATACCTTCTTAACTACAAATGGCCCTTCGCATGTGGGAGTCCATTTGCCTCTAGGATCACCTTGTGGTAGAATGATACGCTTTATCACCATGTCGCCAATTTGATACACATGTCTCTTGACTTTTTTATTAAATGCCTGGGTTATGCGCTTCTGATATATCTGTCCATGACAAACATCCGCAAGTCTCTTTTCATCAATCAAATTTATCTGATCGAGTCGAGTCTGAATCCATTCATCTTCATCTAAGCCTGCATCTTTCATAATTCTTAGAGAGGGAATCTGAACTTCCACTGGTAAAACGGCTTCCATTCCGTAGACTAAAGAGAAAGGAGTTGCCTTTGTCGAAGTGCGTACTGAAGTGCGATAACCATGAAGAGCAAATGGTAACATCTCATGTCAGTCTTTGTATGTTACTGTCATCTTTTGTATAATCTTCTTAATATTCTTATTAGCAGCTTCTACGGTGCCATTCATCTTTGGCCGGTACGGAGAAGAGTTATGGTGTTTTATTTTGAACTGTGTGCAGAGTTCAGTAATCATCTTGTTGTTCAAATTAGTACCATTATCAGTGATAACTCTTTCAGGGATGCCATACCGACAAATAAGACTATTCTTGATGAACTGTGCCACCACATTCTTGGTGACAAAAGCAAATGAGACTGCCTCTACCCACTTCGTAAAGTAATCAATAGCAATAAGAATGAAACGATGTCCATTAGAAGCAGTAGGTTTAATCTCTCCAATCATATCAATGCCCCATATTGCAAAGGGCCAAGGGGCTGTCAACACGTTCAATGGAGCAAGAGGTACATGTACTTTGTCTGCATAGATCTGGCACTTGTGACAAGTTCTGGAGTGATGGTGGCAATCAGCTTCCATGGTAGACCAATAATACCCTGATCTCAGAATCTTCTTAGCCATCGTATGTCCACTAGAATGAGTCCCAAAAATATCGTCATGCATGTCTTCCATAATCTTTTCTGCTTCCTTTTTATCCACACAGCGAAGCAAAGTCGAATCATGATTACGTTTGTATAATACTCCATTACTCAAAAAGAATTTAGCGGAGGACTTCCTCAGAAATTTTCTGTCATTGATGGATGCCCCTTCAGGGTATTCCTGAGTTTCTAAATATCTTTTTACTTCGTGGAACCAAGGTTTCTCTTCTACTTCATCAACATTAAGCTCATAAGAATATGCTGGTTCATCTAATCGTTCAATGGTGATCATGGGAGCTTCATTGTCCCATCTGACTCTGAACATAGATGACATGGTAGCCAATGCGTCTGCCAACTGATTCTCTTCTCGTGGAATATGTTTGAATGTAATCTCTTCAAAGTATGGGATTAATGTCAACACCCGCTCTCGATAAGGGATGAGATTCGGATGTTTAGTGTCCCATTCTCCTTTGATCTGACTAATTACTAAGGCTGAGTCTCCGTACACACTCAAAAACTTGATTCTCAGGTCTATAGCAACTCTGAGTCCCAAAATACATGCTTCATACTCAGCCATATTATTGGTACAATCAAAACATAGTCTAGCAGTGAAAGGCGTATGGCAACCCTTGGGAGAAATAATTACAACACCAACACCATTGCCCAATGCATTAGAAGATCCATCAAAAACCATAGTCCATCGGGATCCCAGTTCGGGTCCTTCATCCGGTCCAGGTTCTTCATAATCAGTAACAAGCATAACATCCTCATCAGGGAACTAAAAATTCATATATTGGTAATCATCAACTGCTTGATGAGCCAAATGATCAGCTAACACGCTTCCTTTGATTGCTTTCTGGGTAGTATACTGGATATCATACTCTGTTAAAATCATCTGCCATCTTGCTATTCTTCCAGAGAGAGCAGGTTTCTCAAATATATATTTGATAGGATCCATCTTAGAAATCAATAAAGTGGTATGATTCAACATATACTGTCTTAGTCGGCGAGCAGCCCAAGCCAAAGCACAACAAGTTTTCTCAAGCAGTGAGTATCTTGTCTCACAATCGGTAAACTTTTTGCTAAGGTAGTATATTGCATGCTCTTTTCGACCAGACTCGTCATGTTGCCCCAGCACACACCCCATTGAATTTTCTAACACGGTCAAATACATGATTAGAGGTCTTCCTTCAACTGGTGGCATCAGAATTGGAGGTTCTTGGAGATACTTCTTGATTTTGTCAAAAGCTTCTTGACATTCATCATTCCATATTATCTCTTGATTTTTCCTCAGTAATTTGAAGATGGGTTTGCAAGTAGCAGTCAAATGGGAGATAAATCGGGAAATGTAATTCAAGCTTCCCAAGAAACCTCTGACTTCTTTATCTGTACAGGGAACTGGCATTTCTTGAATAGCTCTCACCTTAGCCGGGTCAACCTCAATTCCTTTACCACTGACAATAAAGCCCAAGAGTTTACCGGATCTTACTCCAAAGGTGCATTTGTTCGGGTTCAATCTCAACTTGTATTTCTTCAACCTCTCAAATAGTTTGTATAAATGATCGAGATGTTCTTCTTCAGTATGAGATCTGGCTATCATGTCATCCACATATACCTCTATTTCATGATGGATCATATCATGGAACAAAACCACCATAGCACGCTGGTATGTTGCCCCTGCATTCTTTAAACCGAATGGCATTACTTTGAAACAGAAAGTGCCCCATTGCGTCACAAACGTAGTTTTGTCCATGTCTTCAGGTGCCATCTTAATCTGGTTATAACCTGAGAATCCATCCATGAATGAGAATACCTTGTGTTGAGCGGTGTTATCTACCAGAACATCAATGTGCGGAAGTGGAAAGTCATCTTTGGGACTTGCTTTATTCAAATCTCTGTAATCTACACACATTCGCACCTTACCATCCTTCTTTGGCACTGGTACCACATTAGCAACCCATTGAGGATAAGAAGTAACAGCTAGAAAACCTGCATTAAATTGTTTCATAACCTCAGCTTTGATTTTCTCAGACATTTCAGGACGCATGCGACGAACCTTTTGCTTAACAGGATGACAATATTCCTTCATCGGCAAACGATGTACTACTATATCAGTATCCAGTCCTGGCATGTCTTCATAAGACCAAGCAAAAATCTCTACATAGTCATGTAACATCTGAATCAATCTTTCTTTGACACTGTTTTCCAAGCCTGCTCCTATTTTGACTTCTTTCTTGTCTACTTCAGTACCCGGATTTACAATTTCAATTGATTCCTCATGCGGCTTTATAGTCTTTTCTTCTTGCAGTAACAGTCTGGCAAGCTCTCCAGGCACTTCACAATCTTCCTCACTTCCATCCTCGGCTTGGTAGATCGGATTTTTAAAGCCATAATTAACAGTAGTAGAATTATTATCAACAGAATCCAGAGTGGATATGGATCTGCAATTTGTTACGTGAGTGTGTGTAAGAAAACATAGCTTATTTGAAAGATGACAGGAAAGATAAATAGCGCAATATTTGAATGCAAAAAGTCCATTGATTTATTGAATGTGAATATGCTTATGAAAATGATAAAACCCTTAACAAATTAGCTATTGTGCCCTCGGCATAGACACAATGCTTTAAGAAGCTCAATTGTTCATAATAAAAATTACAAAATTTGAAACACTAAAATAAGCAATAACAATTACTCCTGACTAAAGGAAATCGGGATAGTGTCTTCAGCCTTCCAATTATTGAGTCTGTCACCAATTGTTGGAAAAATCCAGCTATCCAAGTCGCAATCGCTATCAGCATCTTCTACAACATTAATCTGATCTTTGACTATCTTTTCAGAGCTAAATCCCAGGCCAAATTTATCAGACTTGTACGGTACATCGATCAGTTGACCCCAGCCAGTACGACCACCATCTTCAACCACGGCTTGAGCATCTTTCAGAGAAATCATAGCAGGATGAGCATGAATAACCTTGGGCACACGGGAAGTTGGCTTAAGGACAGGACTGGTCAGAGGAACTACTTCAAATGACTGAGAAGGAGTCTCAAAGAATTCACCATCCATCTCGACGTATCTGAAGGTATGCACACTACTGACAATATACTCTTCTTCTCCATACACAGTGACAATCTTGCCCTCTATTGGATACCTCAGCTTTTGATGAAGAGACGAAGCTACAACACTTGCCCCATGGATCCAAGGGCGTCCCAACAAGCAGGAATAGGCAGGACGAATGTTCATTACGTAACAGGTAGTGTTGAAGACTTGAGGTCCTATCTTGATAGGGAGAACCACTTCACCATGGACAACACTCTTCGCACCATCGTAAGCACGCACCACAGTGTCACTAGGTTTCAGTTTAATGCTTTTACAATCAAGCTTATCGAGCACAACTTTCGGTAGCACATTCAAAGAAGAGCCGTTGTCGATCAACACATGAGACAAGGTGATCCCCTTACACTCAATGGAGATATGCAGAGCTTTATTGTGATTCTTTCCTGCTGGTGTCAGGTCAGCATCAGAAAAGCCTATGCCATTATCAACAGCCAAGTTAGCAACATAATTTTCTAACTGATCGACAGATGTCTCCTAAGGTACATGAGCGGTCTTCAAGAATTTTATCAACGCATTGGCATGAGATTCAGAAGATAACAACAAGGATAACATCGAAATTTTAGACGGAGTATGCCCCAGCTGTTCTACCACATCAAAATCACTCTTACGGATGATTTTCAGCATTTCTTCCATTTCCTGCTTGGCAACATCTTCGGTAGTAACTTCGACTGGTGTCTTTGACTGAGAAGGATTGATTACTGGTCCCTTTCCTCGAGTTTCAGGGGAGGGAGGTGAGATTTCTGGAGAGAAGATCCTTCCACTTCGAGTAATTTTACTAGTCCCAACAATGTCAACGTCATTAGGATTAGCAGAATTATCATCTTGCTTTATGTCGTGGATGTAAACATCACCTCCATAATTCCACGGAATGGCTTTGCTTGAGGAATACGGTACTAGGCCAGGTGCAGTAATAATTAGGGGAGCTACCTTGGGCTCAGCAGTAATCTTCACAGACACTCTAGTAGTGGTAATCTTCACTGGAACTTTGGACCTAGCAATCACAGATATTGCTTCAATAGGGTTTTCCACCTTAGGAATCTTTTCAAAGAGAATTGTACGATCATCCATCAGTCGTTGAATACCATTTCTCAACTTCAAGCAATCATTGGGTCGGAGTATACAGAGATCGCAATTTTCAGCACAACCTGGAAATAAACCAGCTTGCAATAAATTCTTCTTGATGATCAAGAGAGGAGATGCTAAGTCAGCTACATTAGTAATGTGAGAATTGTCATCCACAACATTATCAGTCTTGTCATGATTAGGCATAGGAGCAGTGATGACATTAGGAGTCTCCGGAGGATCAACTTCAATTTCTCCAGCGTCGATCATATCCTGAATCTTATTCTTCAACAACCAATAATCGTTTGTATCATGCCCGGGGCTATCGGAGTGATATGCACACATGGAATTGGGATTATAACGAGGAGAAGTAGTGTTGGGATTTGCAGGAGGATATCTGAGGGTAATTAAATTTGCTTTTAGCATACCCTGCAGTGCTTGTGCTAAAGTCATATTGATCTTGGTAAACTGCCTTCTTGGCCTGTCTTGTCTGTGTTGGAAGTTTTGAGATGGCGGTGCTGCAATCGTAACTGCTCCAACAGTATGGTCACGATTTTTCTTGTTAGGACCCCTTTGACCGTACACAGCATTTGATTCATTCTTCCCCTGATAGGACTTTTTGGTGCTTACAGAGGTAGCCGCCTGTATCTTTCCACTTCGAATGCCGCTTTCAACACGTTCACCCGTCAATATAAGTTCAGTTAAACCCGATGAGGAACTTCCCAATAGATGGCTGTAGAATGGGCCAGTCAGTGTACCCATGAACATGTCCACTAATTCTCGATCAGTCATATGGGGTTTGACTCTGCCAGCCAAGTCTCTCCATTTTTGAGCATATTCTTTGAAGCTTTCTTTAGAGCCCGTAGTCATATTCTGCAGCTGTAGCCGAGTAGGCGCTAATTCAGAATTATACTGGTAGTGCTTGTAGAAAGCTGTCGCTAAATCAGTCCAGGTGCGGATGTTAGAACTCTCGAGCTGATAATACCACTCTAACTATGTGCCAAACAGACTCTCTTGGAAGAAATGGATCCATAGCTTCCTATCAGTGATATACGGCTGGATCTTTCTCACATAAGCTCTCAGATGCATCTGAGGACAAGACGCACCATCATACTTAGTGAAAGCGGGGACCTTGAATTTGCGAGGAATGACCACATCAGAGACCAGACCTAAGCTTTCAAAATCCAGACCGGGCGCCTTCTGACCCTCCATAGCTAGCATACGTTCTTCTAGTAACTTCTACTTATCATCTTTCGGAGAGTACTGTTCATTTTCATAATTTTCATAGTCGTCCTCAGTGTTGAAGGGATCAGCATTCTCATCTTCCGAATCATTTTCTGTCTCATCTTCTTTATCCTTCGGAATTCCAATCTTGACTCCTGGAGCCTGTCCTTTAAGCCTTCTTCCCGGGTTAATGTAGCTCACAGATTTCTTGTCTTTCTTCTTCTCGAGTAATAGAGTCTTCAGTTCCTCCTGCCCCTTGGATAAGTTCAAGATCATCTCCTGGAATTGAGCATTCTGAGCCTGGAGATCCTTGACAGTTTGTTCAAGGGCCATTTTTCTGTTTGAGAGGAAGACCGTGAGAACATTGATCCTTTAGAGTACCTGTTATGCAATGTTATGTTATGCTATGCAATGTATGAAATGTTTTCAAGGACTTTTGGAATTTAAATTTGCGTAAACCACCAAAAAGGGGAACTTTAATAATTTCTTTAATCAATGTTCATTACAAGAAAAAATGAAAGCTCAAGTCTCCCAGGGACGACTTCTTTTTGGGCAGAGATATGCATTGAGACTTCGTTCCTCATTAAGCTGGCTGGTGAGCTCTAATACTTTCTTCCTTTCAGCACATAACTGAGCTTCAAAAGTATCCCTTTCCTCTCTCAACTGGATCCAAGATTTCTTCAATTCTTCAACATTGGTAGGCATATCTGGATAAGGAATGATCTGAGGGGTACCTCCTTCAACTTTTGGTTCAACAATCAGAGGTCCGATTGCAAGATATGACATGATAAGCTCACGAGCTCTGGCGCGTACCCATCTGAGATAAGGTTCCATAGGAATAGAGTTTTTTTGTCCTAAAGTGCTTCTTTTCACCATGCCCCAAGCTCGTACAAACCTTTGACGGAGACCTTGAGAATCATTGTCATAGTCAAACACAGTGCCTTGGATAATTATTTCATATGGACCATCTCTTCGAGCATAACCAAACTGACGTAGGGCTAAAGCAGGATTATAAGTAATACCTCCTCTTATCCCCAAGAGTGGTACGTTAGAGAATTCTCCACAACGGTCAATGATGATAACATTTTCTTTGGGTTGGGGACACCAATGGATGTCTGAATGGGAGAGCGACATTAGCCTTTGAGACCATTTCAAATTTTGCTCATTCTTCAAGACTGATTGAGGACGGCGCAAAATAAACCACCTAGATAATAAAGGTACACAGCACATGAGAGTCCCTTGCCTTTTCATAGTACGAGTGTGAAGGGAATGCAAAATGTCTCCAAGCAAGGTGGGCACAGGGTTATGAGTGAGAAATATCTTAACAGCATTCATGTCTATGAATTGATCCGTATTAGGAAATAGCACCAAACCATAGATTAGTAATGCTAGAACATCTTCGAAAGCGTGGACACTCATAGCTTTTAGGAATTCTCGGGCCTTATTTATCAGAAATTTGGCAAGTAAACCCTTAACTTCACTTCTTGTTACCCAATTAGTTTCAATGTCGGACTTTGTCATGTGTAAAGTCGCGGCAACCTCTTTAGACCTCAGAATCTTTTCTAAAGCACTGAAAGGTGTTTGATCAAGGATAGGTATCCCAAGCAACCTGGAAAATTCTTCTAATGTGGGTACCTGTCATACCCCGATTTTGGTCCTGAATTTTTTTTATTTTATTTTATTTGGCACTTGGCCTAAAATTCATTTGCATACATTCATTCCCAAATCCATTTTTTTATGGATAGACATTGGTCATTATCTAGCTTCTTGATCATGGTGTTTTTTTTATTATAAAATGGATTTTAATTATTTGACTTTTTTTAATTTTCAATTTGATTTTAATTTCGAATTAAGTTTAATTCCAAATTTCAATTTAATCTTAATTGTTTATTTTACTAATGATTCAAACTCTAATTGATTTTAATTTCCAAATGAATGTTAGAGTTGATATCAAAGTAATTTTAATGAATTATAGATTAATTTGATTTTAATTTGGTTTTTGCTGATTTGTTATTATTATTTAAATTGATATTTAGATTAGTCTTGGATTATTCCTAAAAATCCATATCCATTTTTATAATCAAATATCCAATAACCCAACTCTATTTTTAAATCCATATCCAAAATCCATATCCATTTTCATTATCCATTTGGAACCAATTTAAACAATTTCACATCCAAATCCATTCAATCATAACAATTAACCAATTAACCCAAAGTTCATTAATCCAAAACAATTATCCAACAAAAAAAAGCAAGCAAATGGAATGTCCAAAAGAATTCCCCATGAGTCATGATTTATCCTCCAAGATGCATGTTAGCTTGCTTCCATCATGATTCCTTCATTCACAAGTAGCATTGCCCATGTCAGGTTCACTTCCACCAACCTACAAAACCAACCAAGCCACAACCACGCATTAGCACATTGCCATGAGGTTCAAGCAGAAGAAAGTCATATGTTCAAAGAAGTTAATTCGCAGTGAATTTAGAAGCCTAGTACTGTGCTAGCATAAATGTTCATCAAACCACTTCTCAACTTCTAACTGAATGAACAATTGAATTTCTAAACAGTTCACAACTCAACCTCCGTTCAAAACCTGCAAAGATTCACTACGACAATCAAGAAAATATCCAACCTCAAGCTGTTGTTGCTGTTGCAGCAACCAGTTCGCCTAATGAAACCGTCAAACTCGCAAGAGAAAATTAGAGAAAATTTTGGAGCATGTTTTAGAGAAAAAACAGAAATTGAAGTTACCCTGCAATTGCCGAATCCTGTCAACAGCGGTTCAGTGAACTTCTCTTCTGTTTGAATCTTGATGCGTAAGTTCAGTCCAACTCCCTCAATTGGAATTTTGATGCGGCAGCAGACGAGGTTTTGGAAAGGATTTCTCAATGTTTTCAAATGCAACCCTTGGCCTATTACGCATTCTTTGCAACTGCATCACGACTTCTAAGCATTGCATGCTCTACCTATCTGTCACGGGCCTGATTTGGGAAGCTTCCTGGCGCCAAGGTATCTGCCTCTCTGACCTGAACCAATCCGCAATCCGGTCATTTAACAAACCTCAAACCTGCAGCGGAAACGTGTTACAAAAGTATAATCAACCATCGACCAAAAGCCACAAATTAACAAAATTCATAACTAGCTAACCAATTCCCTAATCGTTGGTCAAGGAACTCCATGACAGTTTAACCACTATTGTTGTCGCAGCTTATGTCATCTTGCTTTGCAACAGCATCACACCATCATTATCCTGCAGGAAATGGCCATGGATTAGTCCTGCATCCATTAGTACCTGTCATAGCACAACACAGCTAAGTTATCAACAAGTAGAAGTACGTGCCGAGGTAAATGGGCAAGGATAGGTCTCATTGCTAGCTTTACAGATATTGATCGCAGTTCGTGCACAAACCTCGATTCGTTCAGTTATGATGAGAGCCTTGTTCCTTCATCTGGAAACTCAGACAGCAAACTTATTCAGTCTTTTTATGATAGTCTTCCTTTCCGTCGGTTGGATTCTCCGTCATTTGTATCATGTTCTAAAGATTTTCAGGTTAACACAGAATCTGGAGGCCAAGTTGATACAAAAGGAAATGATGAGACAGTATTAGCTGCTGCACAGACTCTGTGTGAAATTAAAACTCGGCCACAAAGCCAGAGCTCAGATGGAATTTTAAGATGGCAAAGGAAACCTTCACATAAGGCCATGAAGCTTGCTATTTAAAGCCGAAATCAAAACACAGAATTAAAACCAAGAAGGCAAATAAAGTTGATAAAGAAATATCTACTGTTAAGAAACAACTACCATCATCAGGGGGCCATTCATCATTATCATGGGGGTTGCAGAAGCAGCTCCCAAGTGCCGAGTTCAATATGAAGTCAGGTCATTCAGAAACATTTGTTTCAGCTCCTAGTGGCTTACCCAAGAATTCAAACTCTTTGGCTGCAAGGATGAGAAATCAGTCTTCTATGCCGCATTCAACAATAGGATCGGCCAAAGTTATGGGACAGCAACAATTTGATTCTAAAGGTGCCGAATCCCCTTCTGAGCAGTCACCTTTGCAACAACAGTCTCAATCCGTGCCAGTAACAACACATCACGCTCCTTCAGTGCGAAATTTGGCTGAGCAAGATTGTCAACAAACTCTTAAAACATTTCAACATTTAGGTGGTCCGCAAAGTCAATATATTAAAGATTCCACACCTGCAACTCGTCCCAATGTTCAGGTTGGTACCTTGCAGAAATCACAAGCAAAGGACACGCGGAGTCCATCATCTTCTGTAACTTCTGTCCAGGCAAAGCCTCAACCTCATCCACTACCCCAAAGTTTCACTGCAGTAAGAAATTTGAAATTCCCAAGCGTTAAAAATCCAGAAAATTCCCAAATTGGAATTAAGACAAAAATGAAGAAGAAAGTTTGAGCTCAGATTACCTGTTCCAAATCTAGCATCAAATAGGACAAGCTCGATTCTGAGCACGAAAAGCGCTTCTGGAAATTTCCCCTTTTGAACTCCACCAGATCAAACCTGAAAACCCTAATTCGTGAGGGATAAATAGTGAGTGAGAGAACAAAGATTGGAGACGAGGCGGAAGTGAAAAATTCCAAAGCAGAAAACCTTAATCTTAAAATCAAAAACAAACCTATTTGGAAGAGGCGAAGGAGGGAGGTTCGAGATTCATCGTTGCCGTCGTCACCGCCGAAGGTGAGCTTTTTTGTTTCAGCCATTGGATTCTTACATGATTTGAGTGAGGTTGAGGGCATTTGAAAGTTGGGGACGCGATCGAGAGAGAGGGGTTTAGTCTGAGTGAGCGAAGTTTGGGACGTTTACTGAGAGTGATTGAGAGGGGTTCGTTGAGAGCGAGAGAGGGATTCATGTGAGAGACGGAAAGATGCGAGTGAGATGGGGAGAGAGGAGGACGATGAAGCAATTCGTTGCTGTTGCTTTTGTTTTTTTGTTTTTATTTTATTTAGTTTAAACCAAACAAAACCTTTAAGTTATTAAAAAACCATAAAAAATATAATATGTTTAGTATTCCTTTTTTTTATATATAGTGTATATTAATGATTGTTAATTTTCTTTAGAGTTCCCAATCCATTAACCTCTAGAACCCAACAGCCAGGCGGCTGGGTTTCTTTTGGGTAATCCAATCCTTTCTGGTTTATATACTCAAACGGTTGTTGTAAATAGTAGCTAATTATAAGTAGCCTAGTGAGGAGAGGGTACTTTCATAGTCTTTAGTGGAGTGGGTTCAATACTCGTATTTGGCATTTTATTTTTTTTGGTATTTTTTTTTTATGTTTATGTTTTATATCAATTTCTCCTATACTCATAGTTTTTATTATTGTTTAATAACACAGATTTTCTTTCTTTTAATTTCATCATTCATTCAAAACCATTTTAAAACTATAAAAATCATATTTTTCTCGATTCAATATCGAGCCCATTTTCACACCCTTGTAAGTCGATTGCTTTTTTAAGCATCGCCGTCAACCTCACATAGCTTACTCTTGGGCTTTCTTACAATGAGCCGGTTCTCTTGCACTTACACTCATGCATTGCATTATTTGTTGTTTGGGCCCGATTTAATTATTTCATGATTTTTTAATCCCCATTTGACAAAATGTACCCCACTCCCCCGATGTGTAATAATTTTGTACTGTTTTATTTCTTTATTTTGTTTGACTATTTAGTTAGATACTAACACAAGAATAAAATCAACCATTTCCAAAAAATGCAAAAATATGACTCGATCCAACGTCGAGTATTTTCTCAATAAACAAATCGATTCATTTCTCCCTCCTATTCCGTTCCATTTCTTTCAAACTTTCATCAAACGCTTGATTCAACGTCAAGCCATTTTTTCTAATAAAAAATCAAAAAAATATTAATTCATATTCAAGACTTTTTCAATAAAGATGGAAATGGAACGTGGTGTATACCACGCACTCCTGAGACTAGGATTCGAGATGTATATCTCGCCAATCCTAGCTCTCGCCATCATTCAAATTCATTCACTTTGCTCTCTCAAACACTTATCCAAATTTCTCTTAAAACGTCCATCAATACTTGATCTAGGTCAAGTCATTTTCACAACAAAACTCAAAACACCTAATTCTTATTTAAACACTTTTCTCAATAAAGGTGGAAATGGAACATGATGTATATCATGCACTCCTGAGGTTAAGATTCGAGACGTATGCCTCGCCAATCTTAACTCTCGCCATCGCCTAAATTTGTCAATGCGGTTTCTTCAAACCCTTTCTCAATCAAATTCCAAAATACTTAATTCCTATCTTAAACTCTTTCACTAAAGATGGAAATGGAACATGGTGTATACCATGCACTCCTGAGGCTAGGATTCGAGATGTATATCTCGCTCATCCAAGTTCTCGCCATCACTCAAAATACATCCAACTGATCAAACTCTTTTCTCGCCGTCGTGCGATTAATCAAAAAACCTTTTTCATAAACTAAAGATATATTGTCTTAAGTGATACAAAACAATGTTTCGGCCACGATTGTTGAGTAGAGATAAATGACGCTTTTCCGAATGTAGATTTATAAATCCGTTCGATGTGTGGTATGCGTTCACTCCTCATCTATTTTGGGTAAAACAAATGTTTTCGTCGATTAATACAATATAACTTTCGTTAAAATCGACCAACAAACAAACATTTTTCTACCCAGAACTACGTAAGCCTTGATTTCTCTTTTGAGATACGTAGGAGCAGGATTCGTAAATCTTGTCAGGCCCACTAATAAAAAACTTAGGTTTAGTCCTTCGTTAAAAAATCCAAAAACATCTTCTCTTTTCTTTTGATTCTATTTATTCTTTCCCACCTAATAATTCAAAAAGCCTAATATTTCAACTAACACTAACGCACATAACTAACCTAATGGTTCTCGTTGAGTACAACGGACGTGAGGGGTGCTAATACCTTCCCCTTGCGTAATCGACTCCCGAACCCGGATATTGGTTGCGATGACCATATCTTATCCTTTCTTTTAGGGGTTTTATCGATATTTTCCTTTCCCATTTTTGAGAATAAATAAAGTTCGGTGGCGACTCTGTTCAGTCCATCATTGCGAGCGTGCGATTGCGCTTTGCTTTGAAGTCGTATCCCCATTTTTTTCGAGGTGCGACAGATTGGCGACTTTGCTGGGGATCATACCCAATCCCTGAGTGAGTCAAGCCTAGTTAGGACGTTTGTGAGCCTTTGTTTGTTTAATTTTGTGGCTTTCCCCTTATTTATTGTTTTTAATATCTTTATTGTTATATTGATATTTCTGTTATATAATGGTTCCACTGTGTCGGGTACTTGGATTTTTGATTGCAAACCATGTGGGAAAGACTCTACACCCGAGTCTAGAGTGAAAAAACATAAGATAGGACGATGGTTGAGTAGTACGGACTCCCGAGGTGAATACTTCGTAAGGGTCGGTACGAGAACCTCACTTAGAGTAGATTCTTTTGCAAATATTGTCGCCCGAGGTGTATACCTCGTAAGCGTCGATGTTTCAAAGGGGTCAATGACTCTAAGGACCTTTTAGAACATTAAACCTTTGGCCAACTAGAAATGATGGTTGCGTAGTATGGATTCCCGAGGTGAATACTTCGTAAGAATCGATACGAGAACCTCGCTCAGAATAGATTCCCTAGATGGAGTTGATGATCGGAAAGTATTTTCCGTAAGCGTCAAACAGTCTTTTGAATCCATGACTCTGAGTACCCTGTCTAGAACCCAGTCGATGGTTGCGTAGTACGGACTCCCGAGGTGAATACTTCGTAAGGGTCGGTACGAGAACCTCACCCAGAATAGATTCCCTTGATGGAGTTGACGACCGGAAAGTATTTCCCGTAAGCGTCAAACATTCTTGTGAATCAATGACTCTGGGGATCCTTGGTAACAAAGCCCTAGATCATACCCGGTGAGAACCCCGTTTTGGAAAAGCAATCAAATTTTTCCATACCTCGGACCTTTGAACCTATCAAAAAAAAAAAAAACATTGCATCCATTCATTCATTGCATACGCATAAAAAGCAAAACTCTTAGTTGTTTCGCATTATTTCAGGAATCCGAGACTTGTTAGCAAGATGAATCCTGAGAGAAGAGGCACTTTTCAGTTTAAATACAAGAACATGGACCTTACCAGCCTGCAGAAGTTGAGTGCCAAAGTAACACCCCTCAAACTCAACAGCTTCGTACAAAACCACGGAAAAATTCTGGATATCCTAAATGAGAGTATGGACATGATGACCGCAGTAACTATTGCTCAGTTCTATGATCCATCTCTATGTTGTTTCACGTTTTATGACTTCCAGTTGGCTCCTACCTTGGAGGAGGTTGAGAGGATCATAGGCCGGAATTTGAAGGATCATAATCCTTTTCCTAAGCTTGATGAAGATATTCCTCCCAAGAAAATCGCTTCTGCTTTGGGTCTGAAAGTTTCTGAAGTCGTGGACAATTGGGATGTGAAAGGACCTTTCAGTGGTTTTTCTAGAAAGTTCTTGGAAGATCAAGCTAAGAAGATGGAAAAAGAAGGGAATTGGGAATCCTTTTATGCTGTGTTAGCCGTGTTGGTATATGGGATAGTCCTCTTCCCAAATATTGACCATTTTGTGGACCACCTGGCGGTGAGAATTTTCCTCTCTGGTAACCCTGTACCGTTCCTCTTGGCAGATCTCTACTACACTCTCCATGATTGTCATGAGAAGAAGGGAGGAATAGTCTTATGCTGTGCACAGTTGTTGCATGCTTGGTTTAGATCCCATATGCCCGAAGAAGGTCCTTTTGTCTCAAAGGAACTCAAGCCCTTCCAGAAGTTAGCTTCCCTCACCTCCAATCATGTTAAGTGGTATATCAGGGATTGGGAAACCGAGAATGTGATTGTCAGCATTGGAGACTTCCCCAATATGCCGTTGATAGGAACCAAGGGTTGCATCAACTATAACCCCATGTTATCTCTAAGGCAGCATGGGTACCCTATGAATGGCCCTCCAAAAGCTGAAGCTCTAGAGCCTTTCATCTTACATGGTGTTGAAGCGGATCATCCCATGGTGAAAAAGATCAAGAGGTCTTGGCAAGCAGTTATCAGAAAAGGTAAGGAGTTGGGTAAGAGAAATGTCATTGCCCAAGAGCCTTACACTTGTTGGGTTAGAGAGAGGATTCAGATGATTAAACTCCCTTATCCATTTGATCTTTCTATCTATCCATTGGTCCCGGAGCCAGAACCCATATTACCTGAGGACGTAGAGAAGCTCAATGCCCGTATCAAGGAGTTGGAGTTGGAAAATGCTGATTTGAGAATCAAGCTTGGCCGAGTCTCGATGGAGAATGGGAACTTGAAAGACGATCAACAAAAGAAGGACAAAGAGCTTGAAGTCTCCAACAAAAGAGCTAGAGAGTCTGAAGCGAGGAGAGAGAAGTTTGGACAAGCGCTCTATAGCACTAAATCTGTGTTGGAGACCACGTCTTTGGATCTGCTGCCAAAGAAATGTGCCTTGTATCCGGGTTGGTGATTCCAGCAAAATTCAAAACCCCGGACTTCGACAAATACAAGGGGCACACTTGTCCAAAAAGCCATCTCATCATGTATTATCGAAAAATGGCTGCACACGTGGAGGATGACAAGCTGATGATCCACTACTTTCAAGACAGCTTGAGTGGGGCTCCTTCCAAGTGGTATCTAAGTCTGGATCAGAACAGGATCAGGTGTTTCCAGGACCTGTCAGACGCATTCATAAAACATTACAAATATAATATGGATATGGCGCCTGACAGAAGACAGCTGTAGAGCATGTTTCAGCATGATAAGGAGTCCTTTAAAGAATATGCTCAGAGATGGAGGGAGTTGGCCTCTCAAGTTGAGCCACCTCTTGCTGAGAAGGAGTTGGCCGAACTGTTCATCGACACTGTCCAACCCCAATTCTACGAGAAGATGGTTGGAAGTGCTTCTCTGGGATTCTCCGAGCTTGTTGCTATAGGAGCTCGCGTGGAATATGGTATAAGGAATGGCAAGCTGGCGGCTGTAGCTGGAACTTCAAACGCTAATCCAAAGAAGTTCTCTGGAGGGTTTCCTAGAAAGAAGGAAGGGGAAACAAATGCCGTGACTGCTGGTCAAGGAAGAGCTCCTCCAAGAAGGAGACCACAATAATATCCACCTCAGCAATATATTCAACAACCAATTCCCTATCAACCACCCATGTATCCCATCCAGTATGCTCCGCAACCATACGTAGCTGCTGTGACGTCTACGTTCAATCAACAGCCTGCTCAGGCTTATCAAGCGCCTCCAGCTTATCGACCAGCTCCAGTTCAACAACGTGCTGCGGCTCCTCCATCTTATCAACAAGCACCAGCAGCTCCTGTTTATCCACAGCCGAGAGCTCAAACGCCGAGGCAGAATGCTCAAAACCAGAATAGAAGGCAAGGGGAAAGGGTGACCTTCAATCCAATCCCAATGTCATACGCTGAGTTGTATCCCTCCCTATTGCAAAAGGGGTTGGTGGTTCCCAGACCTTTGGGACCTCCACCTGATCGTCTTCCTCCATGGTACAACCCTAATGCACACTGTCCTTTTCATGAAGGTGCCCCCGGGCATGACCTAGAGGGTTGCTACGCTCTGAAGCATAGGGTTCGGGAATTGATTGAGAGCAAGATCTTGTCTTTTAAGGACATGGGACCGAATGTGAAGAGCAATCCTCTTCCTCCCCATGGAGATCCTGCGGTGAACGCCATTGAAGATGCATCTACTGTTGTTATGGTTGAGAAGGTGGAGGATGTTAAGACTCCTTTGGCAGCATTCCATGCCTGATTGGTGGAAGTTGGCTTGATCAATGTTAATCATGACAATTGTGAAGAGTGTGCCACATACCCAAGAGGATGTCAGGTGGTATGAGACAATATCCAAAACTTGATGGATGAAGGAGTGCTTCAAATATCCTGTGCTGTGAAGAATGAAGATGTGTTGGTAATTGAACCTTGTTTCAATTTACCTGAACCAGTGGAAATCCCTTACTATAGCAGAAGGGTGGCGCCTGAGAATAGTCATTTGTCGCCTGTGGAAATATGTATGTCTGCGCCTTTTCCATACAAGAGCACCAAAGCTGTACCTTGGAAATATGAGATTACCGCTATAGACAAGGTAGTTGATGGAAGTCCATACGCTGAAGTGACAGAAACTGTAAGTGAAGACGTCACCAATATTGCAGGAATGAGCAGAATGACCCGTAGTGGTCGAATCTATACGCCTGAGTTCAATGTGACTCCTCAAAGGACGGCCAAGGAATCAACAGTTGTAGCTCCCGCTAAAGAATCTGAAGTGGTTCAATACGAAGACGCTGTTGAATTCTTGAAGTTGATCAAGAAAAGTGACTACAAGGTTGTGGACCAGTTGCATCAGACACCATCTAAAATCTCTATTCTATCTCTGCTATTGAACTCCCAAGCCCATAGGGAAGCTTTGTTGAAGGTGCTTGCTCAAGCTCATGTAACACAAAGCATAACAGTAGATCAATTTGATGGAGTGGTTGCAAATATTACAGCCTGCAATACTTTGAG
Source organism: Lathyrus oleraceus (assembly GCF_024323335.1). Classification (NCBI taxonomy): domain Eukaryota; kingdom Viridiplantae; phylum Streptophyta; class Magnoliopsida; order Fabales; family Fabaceae; genus Lathyrus; species Lathyrus oleraceus. Next base: position 464,085,356 of record NC_066584.1, on the reverse strand, counting down.
CTTCAGTAGAGAGGAATTACCTGAGGATGGACAAAATCATAATCGTGCCCTCCATATCTCGGTAAAATGCAAAGATGATGCTTTGGCAAGAGTTTTGGTTGATACCGGATCTTCTCTGAATGTTATGCCAAAGAGAACACTCGCCAAATTATCTTATCAAGGACCAGCTATGAAGCCTAGTGACTTGGTAGTGAAAGCTTTTGATGGTTCCAGGAGAACCGTGATTGGAGAGGTGGAACTGCCCATATTGATTGGCCCTCATGTATTCCCGATTAATTTCCAAGTCATGGATATTAATCCAGCGTATAGCTGCTTACTGGGACGTCCTTGGATTCATGCTGCAGGGGCAGTCACCTCCACTTTACACCAAAAAATGAAGTTTGTGGTGGACAATCAACTAATCATCATTTCTGGAGAAGAGGACTTTGTGGTCAGTCACCTTTCATCCTTCAGATACATTGAGGCTGATGAGGACGCTTTGGAAACTTCTTTCCAAGCTCTTGAAATAGCCAATGCCACTTTTGTGGAAATGAAGGACCCTGTTGGGAAAGCTTGTTCATCTTTCGCATCTCTGAAAAGCGCAAAGTCTAGTATTGAAGGAGGAAACCCTAAAGGTTGGGGTCAACTTATTGATATTCGTGAGAAGCATGATCGCTTTGGTCTGGGATATGTGCCTTCCGCTGCGAAAGGAGCCTGAGTCCCTACAAAGGACAACACCTGAAGCATCCAGGAAGTATTCCTCAACACAGGATTCATCCATGGAGATCAAGTCAATGCCATTGAAGACATCACCGAAAGTGAAGATGAGCCATGTTTGGTTTACCGGTGTGAGACAGCTTTGAACAACTGGAAGGCGGTTGAGATCCCCGAAATTTTTCCTCTGTCAAAGTAATAATTGTTGTCTTTTTTCCTTTCAAATCCTTAGCTCTGCCCAAGGCTAATGGATCATGTTGTAGGGCCCCTTTTCATTTTTCAAATAATCATTATCAATGAATGAAAGGCATTTTGTTAAATTCTTATTATTCATTTATTTTGCTTTCTCTTAAGAAAATGGCAATCTTTTCAAAAAATAAAAAACTTTTCATTTATGATTCTTTTATTTTTACTTTGTCTAAAAGAAATCAATCATTCAAACATGCAGAATAAACGATAACCCCGTTGAATCCAATGACTTTACTACCTCTCATAACTTTGACTCCCCTATCTACCAAGCGGAAGAAGAGGGTGAAGAAGATTGTTACATCCCCGACGAACTGGCAAGGCTGCTCGAGCACGAGTCCAAAGCCCTTCAGCCACATGAAGAACCAGTGGAAACAATCAACCTTGGCACAGAGGAAGAGAAGAAAGAAGTCAAAATCGGCACCACACTTGAAGCAGGCGTCAAAGAGAGATTAGTCGAGCTGCTACAAGAATATGTGGATGTATTTGCATGGTCATACCAGGATATGCCAGGTTTGGACACCGACATCGTTGAGCACAAGCTCCCGCTTCAGCCAGAATGCCCGCCAGTAAAACAAAAACTCCGAAGAACAAGACCAGATATGGCTCTGAAGATTCGTGAAGAAGTCAAACGACAATTTGACGCTGGTTTTCTCGCAGTGGCGAAGTACCCACAATGGGTAGCTAACATTGTACCTGTGCCTAAAAAGGATGGCAAGGTGAGGATGTGTGTTGACTATAGGGATCTGAACAGAGCTAGTCCAAAGGACGATTTCCCTCTACCACACATTGATACTCTGGTAGATAACACTGCAAGATTTGTTGTCTTCTCCTTTATGGACGGTTTTTCGGGATACAATCAAATCAAGGTGGCGCCAGATGACATGGAGAAGACCATTTTTATTACCCCTTGGGGAACTTTTTGCTACAAGGTAATGCCTTTCGGTCTCAAAAATGCTGGGGCAACCTACCAAAGAGCTATGGTCACTCTCTTCCATGATATGATGCACAAGGAGATAGAGGTCTATGTTGACGACATGATCGCTAAATCTCAGAATGAAGAAGATCATATGAGCCATCTGAAGAAGCTGTTTGAACGCCTCAGAAAGTTTAGATTACGATTAAACCCTGCAAAATGCACATTTGGTGTCCGTTCGGGGAAGTTGCTTGGCTTCATCGTTAGTCAACAAGGAATTGAGGTAGACTCTGACAAGGTCCGAGCTATACAAGAAATGCCTGCTCCACGCACCGAGCGAGAGGTCAGAGGTTTCCTTGGACGTTTGAATTACATCTCAAGGTTTATCTCACACATGACGGCCACGTGTGAGCCTATCTTCAAATTGCTTCGAAAAGATCAAGCTGTTGAATGGAATTCTGATTGTCAAAATGCTTTTGAGAAGATCCGTCAATACTTGCAAGAGCCTCCTATTTTGATTCCACCTGTCCCGGGAAAGCCATTAATCATGTATATGACTGCGCTTGAAGGATCAATGGGATGCGTGCTGGGGCAGCATGACGAAACTGGTCGGAAAGAACATGCTATTTACTATCTGAGTAAAAAGTTTACCGATTGTGAAAGTCGATATTCACTTTTGGAGAAAACTTGTTGTGCGCTAGCATGGGCCGCTCGTCGTTTGAGGCGGTACATGATTTGCCATACTACTTTGTTGATCTCGAAGATGGATCCAATAAAGTACATCTTTGAGAAACCTGCCTTGACTGGAAGACTTGCCCGTTGGCAGATGCTTTTGTCCGAGTACGACATCCAGTACGTAACCCAGAAGGCAATTAAGGGAAGTGTGTTAGCAGAGTATCTTGCTTACCAACCAGTTGAAGACTATCAGCCCTTGAAGTTTGATTTCCCCGATGAGGATATAATGGTGATAAAGGATTGTGAGATCTCAGGCCCAGATGAAGGACCAGAACCAGGATCTCGATGGAAGCTCGTGTTCGATGGTTCTTCCAATTACAGTGGTCATGGTGTGGGAGCTGTTTTGATGAATCCAAATGGTGGCTTTACTCCATTCACAGCAAGGTTGTGCTTTGATTGTACAAATAATGTTGTCGAATATGAAACCTGTATCCTTGGTCTTGAAGCTGCAATTGATCTCCGAATCAAGATCCTTGAGGTGTATGGAGATTCAGCCTTGGTGATCTACCAAGTCAAAGGAGAATGGGAAACTCGCGATGCAAAGCTGATCCCGTATCGTGCTCATATTGTGAAGATGATAGAATACTTTGATGATATCACTTTCCATCACATCCCAAGAGTAGACAATCAAGTGGCTGACGCTTTGGCAACATTAGCATCAATGTACCAAGTCAGATTCCATAATGAAGCTCCGCTTATTCGAATCGAGCGAAGAGATGAGCCTGCTTACTGTCAATTGATTGAAGAAGAAACTGATGGTAAACCATGGTTTCATGACATCAAGCGATATCTTTTAAGTCAAGAGTATCCAAAAAATGCTACATTGTTGGATAAGAAAACTCTGAGGAGGTTATCGTCCAAATTCTTTTTAAGCAATGATGTGCTTTACAAGAGAAACCATGACATGGTTCTGCTCAGATGCGTGGATAGACACGAAGCAGACATGTTAATTAAGGAGATTCATGAAGGATCCTTTGGAACCCATGCCAATGGACATGCCATGGCGAAGAAGATTTTGAGAGTTGGCTATTACTGGTTGACCATGGAGTCCGATTGTTTCAGCTATGCAAGAAAATGTCATAAATGCCAAATTTATGCTGATAAGGTGCATGTGCCGCCAACACTGTTGAATGTTTTGACATCACCTTGGCCTTTCTCAATGTGGGGCATCGACATGATTGGTGCTATAGAACCTAAGGCTTCCAATGGTCACCGCTTCATCCTGGTTGCCATCGATTACTTTACTAAATGGGTAGAGGCTGCTTCCTACGCCAATGTGACGAGACATGTGGTTGCTCGCTTTATCAAGAAGGAGATTATTTGCCGCTATGGAATCCCAAGCAAGATCATCACTGACAACGGTTCAAACTTGAACAACAAGACAATGACAGAATTATGTGAGAGTTTCAAGATTGACCACCATAATTCTTCTCCATACCGTCCAAAGATGAACGGTGTTAGTGAAGCTGCCAATAAAAATATCAAGAAGATCCTGCAAAAGATGGTGAAAACTTATAAGGATTGGCACGAGATGTTACCCTTTGCTTTGCATGGATACCGGACCTCAGTCCGCACTTCAACAGGGGCAACCCCATTCTCCTTAGTGTATGGGATGGACGCAGTTCTCCCAGTCGAAGTAGAGATACCTTCCACGAGAATATTGATGGAGGCCAAGCTGGATGAAGCTGAATGGATCCAGAACAATTATGATCAACTTAACCTCATTGATGAGAAGCGTATGACCGCTTTGTGCCATAGACAATTGTACCAGCAACGAATCAAGAAGGCGTTTGACAAAAAGGTCCGTCCTCGAGAGTTCAAGGAAGGAGATCTCGTGCTCAAGAAGATCTTGCCAGTATACAAAGATTCACGTGGGAAGTGGACTCCCAACTATGAAGGCCCATACGTCGTAAAGAGAGCCTACTCTGGAGGTGCTCTATTTCTCACAACTATGGATGGCGAAGAGCTCATTCACCCTGTGAACTCTGATGCAGTCAAAAGATACTATGCCTAACAAATCCCGGTGGACTGAAAACCCGAAAGGGCGGTCCAGGCAAAAGTTAGGGTTAAAAAAAATGGTAGCTCGCTAAGTTGAAAACCTGAAAGGGCGACTTAGGCAAAAAGGAGCGTCCCGGTGGATTGAAAACCCGAAAGGGCGATCCAGGCAAAAATTAGGGACAAAAGGCATAGACTGCATCGGTTGTCACTGATCAACACAGAAGAGCTAAAAATGGAAGATCAATCTAGTTACTCCCTTCAGAAGCGAGGTCTCGTGGAGTCATTGTTATTAGGGATAGTAGTAGTCATTGCTATTCAATGTAAACCTTTCCCTATTGCCATTTTCAAATTTGTAACATTCCATGGAGCTACGCTATTTGTGTGCTACATTTCTTGAATAAATACAAGTTTGCCTATCAAATTCTATCATTTGCTGTTTTTCTCTGACATTCTTTGTTATGCAAAATGTCATTTATTTGTTAATAATGAATTTTGAACTAAAAAAAAAAGAATTTTTCAACATATTGAGAAACACAATTTTGCTTTGACATGTGGAAATATTAAAAGGAAATCTTTCGTCTTTCCCCGCAAGTCTCAAGTTGCAAGACGCCCCTTGGATGATCAACATCTATCTCTAGAGAGCACAAATTTATCATTCTCTGGAAGGATTATTGGGCCAGTTGTAACTGTTCAGCTTGATAGATCCTCCTTTGATGCATTTACTCACTCCTTCGGTTGAGTTATTGGTGTTGAGGATTCAGTACCTCCATAAAGCTTTCCCTAATTTCCAGTCTGTATATTGTCAGCATTTGCATTTCATGATCATTCATGCATCATGCATATAAGCAAAATTCAAATCATGCATAGCTCGAAGTGCTTCGCGCTCATTTGCATAATCTCAGGTCTCGTTGTTAATTGTATCCCTTGACCTCTGAGACCAGTGGTTACTGGCATCGTCTGTTAAGTCTGGTTGTCACCAGTGTCTTTGACCAAATCCAGTTGTAACTGGTATCCTTTAAGGTCGGGTTGTAACCAACATTTATTTTAAACCCAATTGTCGTTGGCATCACTGTCAGTCTGTTTGTAAATACATTCGTGATTGATATCTGAAGTTTGGTTATCGCCAACACCATTTTAAGTCCGATTGTTGTTGGCAAACTCCGTTAAAAGTTGGTTGTAGTCCATTACTTACGGTTAAAAGTCCAATTATTGTTGGCACGTACAGAAAGTTTAATTACCCTATCTTTCCTGATGGTTCCGTGAAAGTCATGTATGACTTATCATCTTGAGGAATTTTCAGAAGCTTGGAGGTTTTTCGTGTTAGAAAACTCCAATGATGTTGCTTTGTTTGTTTTCCAATATCAGCAGGTCATGTATGAATCTGTTGTTGAAGTTTTCTTTGGGTTTTTGTTCAGTGCTATTCAGGCCATGTATGAACCTGTTGTTGAACTTTCATTCCAGCGATGTCAGGTCATGTATGAACCTGTTAATTGAATACTCTTTGAATAGTCAAGTGTTGTCAGGTCATGTATGAACCTGTTGTTGAAAATTCTTTGAATGTTCCTGTTTTGTCAGGTCATGTAAGAACCTGCCTGTTAAAAATTCTTCGGATGTTCTAGCATTGTTAGGTCATGTATGAACCCGTTGCTGTTGAGCTTTTATTCCAATATTCCCAGGTCATGTCTGAACCTGTTTTTGAAGAATCTTTCCAATGTTGTCAAGTCATGTATGAACTTGTTCTAGAAATTTTCTCAAAATGTTCAAGTTTGTTATCCGGTCATGTATGAACCTGTTGATATACTCTCTTTGATTTTTCTGAGTTTGTTAGGTCATGTCTGAACCTACTGTCAGAACTTCTTGATTTTCTCCAGCATTGTCAGGTCATGTATGAACCCGTTGCTGTTGAGCCTTTATTCCAGCATTGTCAGGTCATATATGAACCTGTTGCTGAACCTTTTGTTCCAGTGTCATCAAGTCATGTGTGAACTTGTTCTGGAAATTTTCTCAAAGTATTTAGTTTGTCATCAGGTCATGTATGAACCTGTTGATATACTCTTTTTGATTTTTCTGAGTTTGTTAGGTCATGTCTGAACCTACTGTCAAAACTTCTTGATATTACCCAGCATTGTCAGGTCATGTATGAACCTGTTGCTGTTGAGTTTTTATTCCAGTATTACCAGGTCATGTACGAACCTGTTTTAAAGAATCTTTCTCTATGTTTATTTCAGTGTTGTCAGGTCATGTATGAACTTGTCGATACACTCTTTTTGAATTTTTCTGTTTGATGACAAGTCATGTTTGAACTTGCTGTCAGAACCGTTCTTGGTATTCCCCAGCATTGTCAGGTCATGTATGAACCTGTTATTGAGCTTTTATTCCTGTATTACTAGGTCATGTCTGAACCTATTTTGAAGAATCTTTTCAAGTATTGTCAGGTCATGTATGAACCTGTTGCTGAACCTTTTGTTCCAATGTTATCAGGTCATGTATGAACCTGTTGTAGAAAGTTTTTCGGGTTTAGTAAGTCATGTGTGAACTTACTACCGAAATCTCTTGTATTCTAAGTCGTTCATCGAATTTCACTTTGAGTACTCTCCAGTGTGTGTCTGATTCTCCAGCCAGATTTGTCTTCCCCAACAAGTTTGTTTCTTACCATTTGTCTGTCTTCCTGTGGACCATCAGCATTCCCCACAGTTTGGTCTGTCTAAGTAGCATCTCCTGTTAAGGGTCCACCATATCCCTAGCAGATAAAAAAATCACAAAAAAAGAAGAGAATCCTGCATCCATGCATATCCATGCATATCATATCATAGCATATCATATCATATCACATCATGTCATAGGGATTCAGGATCAAAATCCGGGTCTTCTTAGTATTTAACCATCTCCCACTAGGATCATATGAAGAGTGCCCTGCTTCATATTCTCTAGTTGAAGATGCTTAAAAAGGGGCAACTGTCATACCCCGATTTTGGTCCTGAATTTTTTTTATTTTATTTTATTTGGCACTTGGCCTAAAATTCATTTGCATACATTCATTCCCAAATCCATTTTTTTTATGGATAGACATTGGTCATTATCTAGCTTCTTGATCATGGTGTTTTTTTTATTATAAAATGGATTTTAATTATTTGACTTTTTTTAATTTTCAATTTGATTTTAATTTCGAATTAAGTTTAATTCCAAATTTCAATTTAATCTTAATTGTTTATTTTACTAATGATTCAAACTCTAATTGATTTTAATTTCCAAATGAATGTTAGAGTTGATATCAAAGTAATTTTAATGAATTATAGATTAATTTGATTTTAATTTGGTTTTTGCTGATTTGTTATTATTATTTAAATTGATATTTAGATTAGTCTTGGATTATTCCTAAAAATCCATATCCATTTTTATAATCAAATATCCAATAACCCAACTCTATTTTTAAATCCATATCCAGTTTCATTATCCATTTGGAACAAATTTAAACAATTTCACATCCAAATCCATTCAATCATAACAATTAACCAATTAACCCAAAGTTCATTAATCCAAAACAATTATCCAACAAAAAAAAACAAGCAAATGGAATGTCCAAAAGAATTCCCCATGAGTCATGATTTATCCTCCAAGATGCATGTTAGCTTGCTTCCATCATGATTCCTTCATTCACAAGTAGCATTGCCCATGTCAGGTTCACTTCCACCAACCTACAAAACCAACCAAGCCACAACCACGCATTAGCACATTGCCATGAGGTTCAAGCAGAAGAAAGTCATATGTTCAAAGAAGTTAATTCGCAGTGAATTTAGAAGCCTAGTACCGTGCTAGCATAAATGTTCATCAAACCACTTCTCAACTTCTAACCGAATGAACAATTGAATTTCTAAACAGTTCACAACTCAACCTCCATTCAAAACCTGCAAAGATTCACTACGACAATCAAGAAAATATCCAACCACAAGCTGCTGTTGCTGTTGCAGCAACCAGTTCGCCTAATGAAACCGTCAAACTCGCAAGAGAAAATTAGAGAAAATTTTGGAGCATGTTTTAGAGAAAAAACAGAAATTGAAGTTACCCTGCAATTGCCGAATCCTGTCAACAGCGGTTCAGTGAACTTCTCTTCTGTTTGAATCTTGATGCGTAAGTTCAGTCCAACTCCCTCAATTGGAATTTTGATGCGGCAGCAGACGAGGTTTTGGAAAGGATTTCTCAATGTTTTCAAATGAAACCCTTGGCCTATTACGCATTCTTTGCAACTGCATCACGACTTCTAAGCATTGCATGCTCTACCTATCTGTCACGGGCCTGATTTGGGAAGCTTCCTGGCGCCAAGGTATCTGCCTCTCCGACCTGAACCAATCCGCAATCCGGTCATTTAACAGACCTCAAACCTGCAGCGGAAACGTGTTACAAAAGTATAATCAACCATCGACCAAAAGCCACAAATTAAAAAAATTCATAACTAGCTAACCAATTCCCTAACCGTTGGTCAAGGAACTCCATGACAGTTTAACCACTATTGTTGTCGCAGCTTATGTCATCTTGCTTTGCAACAACATCACACCATCATTATCTGTAACACCTCAAAATTTGCCCTCCTCTCTTGGGACTAGCGTAACATATTTGCATATCATTTTTTAGGTCATTAGTTATTGCATATTGCATATCATGTGGTTACATTGTGCAAGTCGTCCTCACAAGTCTTGGTTAGAAGATAAGAGGTGGAGGTGCAAGCTAGGGTTTCATCGGACTGGTCATTAATCATCTGAGGATGTGGAGGTCCAAATTAGGGTTTTGTGATTCTCAAGGAGATTGGTCTTCATCTTGTTTGAAATGATTCATCATCATCATCATGGTTTATCATCAGAAGATTCAAGTGTTGAAGCATATTCCTTGAGATTAGGGTTTTGACCACTGGTCAACCCTAATCAGTTGCATTGGGCCAATCAGGGCATAGCAAGGAGATGGGGTCTATGATGGATATGAGGATCATTTCATGATTGTATTGAGCTTATTGGGGCTAGAGTTTCATCATTGAGCCATTTCATCAGAGGATTGGGGTTCAGATTGATCAGTGCCTTGCCAAATTCATCTATCAGCTGAAAAAGTCAACTGTGGTCAACTGTGCTTGATTTTTATGGATTTGGAGGTAGGAGAGAGTTGGATACACTTCATGCATGTTGAAACAAGTTTTATTTGACATGTCAAAGCTCAAGAATGAAGAAAATAAAGTCAGACAGAAAGTTGCCAAAAATGGAAAGTGACTTGTAATGGAAGTTTCCAAAAATGGAAAGTTTTTCATCACAAAATTACGTGTCCAAAAAATATTCAAATGAAAATTTGTTCAACATGAAAGTTGTAGATCTTGGTCTCACCTTTCCAAAAAGTTCAAGAACTTGAAAATCTCATGTATGGTTGGCAAGTTATGGTCCATTCAATTTCAAAAAAGACCCATAATCAAAGTGGCATAACTTTCACATGGAGTGTCCAAAATGAGTGATCTTTTTATGAGCAAACTCCATTTGACATGTACTTTCATGGTGCATAATCAAAATTCTTCAAAAATGGTCAATGCAAAAGGTCAATTTTCAAGTGTACAATTAAAAATCCAAGGGCAAAATAGTCCAAATGGAGAAATACTTGGAATTTTGGAGTGGGAGTTTTTGCAACACCTCACATATGCCAATTAGAAATGGTTTGAATGGTCATAAGTGTTCAAGGTCCAATATTTGGCTAGGTCACTTTTGAACTTCACTTGAAAATGCAAAATTTGGCATGACATAGTGAAAATGAATATTACAAGGCCAATTGCCATGGGATCAAAGCCAGCACATCACAAATGATATTTGGAAGATGTCTGAGCTGTCATACAGCTGTCATGAGCCCTTATGTGAAATACCAATTTTGCCCTTGCACTTGAGTTTGCACATTATGCTAATTACATTTCATTTGGTTAATTGGTGATTAGTAAGGTGATTAAGCAAGAGTATAAAGCTTTAATCATAACTGAAATGTTAACCACAATCACAATTCTCAAAGTTTGTAACCACTTTTCCCTCCATTTTCTCTCAAATTCTCAAGAACTTCATCAAGCATTTTTTATCCAAACTCCATCAATTCTCCACCAAATTGGAAAATTCTTCTTGATTCGTGCTCCTTACATCTTCCTCTCCAACTGTTTTGGTAAATCCATTCGAGAAAGCTTCAAAACCGTGACTGTTCATACTTTGCTCAATAATGGTGATTGGAAAATTCTTGCAATTGGAGTAACTTGGAGCTAAGGCACGCATTGCATTCATCTTCCTCAACCTTGATCTCGATCTGTTTTGGACTTTGGCACGAGGAAACACAAGATTTCATCACTCCTTCATTCAAGGTGCAAAAATTCGAAACTCACTATTGCTTAAATTGTTATATGCGTTTGAAAGATCGTTGAATGTAGATCATCATGATGTGTTTAGTTTGTGAAATGATTGAGTGAGGTGAGAGAAATCTGGATTTGAAACTTTGATGTCAAAACTTCATTCGATCGATTCGCAGTGTACATGAATTTCTGGACATTTTCGTTTGTATATTCGTGTTCCACGTGTTTAGACCTTTCCATTCATATGCCGTTTATGCATTTTGGTTGAGATTTGAGTGAAACCGATTTCGGAGTGATGAGCGTATGAACACGGGCAAGAATGAAGGAAAATCTGGAAAATTGTTGCGTTTGATCCGCTGCAGTGCCTAGCCATTTTCAAATTTTGTTTGGCGCCAAGATGAGCGAATGAGACGATGCCACCGCATTAATGGCTACGCCGTCGTTTTGGACTGGCTGATGATATTTACAAAACTGCCATTGCAGTATTTATTTAATTATTATTTCACTTTTGTTTTTCTATTTTATTTCATTTTGTTACATGATCTTTATAAATTCATATCTCATTCAAAACACATCCAAAATTAGTGAAACTTTTTGCATTATGCTCATGAGAATGTGTAGGATTTTATGATGATTTTTGTGAAATTTTTGCACGTGTGGAAATTTAATTGGCCTATTGATTTTGTTCATGTGTGCATTTTGTGTATGTTTCACCATATCCTTCATGAAATGCTCATGCCTTTAAAGAAATGGATGAAAATTTTTGTGCTTATTCTGGACATGTTGATGGTGATTTCCATGTAAAGTTTATGGTTTTTGGATACTTGGTTGATTAGATATGATATTTTGGATTAAGGTGTGACAATTTGTGTCACACCAAGCTAGGTCAACTTTCTGATTTTATTTGTCTGGCCTAGAAATGTTTGATGGTTCCAATTTTTTGCATGAATGATCATTGATATGTCAAGATAACATGTGATTTTTGGTGGAATTTTTGATGTCATTTTCTAATTGATTGATAATTTTCTTCTCTGTATGCTCATTTTGTGAATTTATGTGACACATGTTGGCATTTTGCTTGTGAAATTCTCATATGGTACTGGATGAAGATGAAATTTGATATGTTGATTGTAGGCACATTATAGGACATCATGGTTTTGATCCCATTCGTTTCTTAATTGTTGTCACTGTTTTATGAATTATTGAAATAGATGCTTGCTTGGATGTCTTGAATTGGCTTACATAATTGTGTCTGGACTTTTTGATTTTCATTGACCTACTTTCTTTTGTCCAATTGAGCTGAAAATTGACATGCTATACATTGAATGGGTCCTGTTTAGGTGTGAATTTTTGTGGAATTAATTGAACTGTTTTGATATGCTTTTGAGTGAGATAGTTCTGTTTGGTCTTTTGAAGTTGCAAATTACATGATTGATGTTAAATTGTGCATGAAATGATAATGGTGATTGATATGAGCATGGGACCAATTGCATTTGCTTTTGATTTGTTTGAATTTGATTTTGGTTGAATTGCACTTGCTGTTTAAATTTTTTTATCCCCTTTGGACCCTAGGCTTGGCCTAGTGGTCTAGTTTCTCACATTTGGTTTGGATTTTCAGGATGAAATGCACAATGCTTAAGGAGATTGCTTCAAGGCAATTTGAATTGAGTTTGGTTGATGATTGAGAACTAATTTGACTTTGTTTTGTAGGTTGTGATGCTTGAGCTTGAGCTTATAGCTTGCACTTGTGTGCATTAACTTGTGTTGCTTGTACAGATTAACTGATTAACCATTTGCTGTTTACTGTTTGTCTGTCTGAGTACTGATGATACTTGATTGATTTCAGGTACATTTAGTCGCTTACAGTTCTTTAAGAACTTGCTTGCTGTTGCTTGGTTTTTTAACCAGTGGAGGTAGAATCTCTATACTTCATGTAGTCTGGAAGACCTGGCCTGTTACTTGGCCAGGCAACTGTCTGAAGTCCTCCTTAAGAGGCGATGTTTGTGGTTGTTTACATTTGTGCCAAGCAGGTAAAGACCTCTATGAGGCAATTGGTGGATCAAAGGGATATGCAATCTATCCCCCACTATTCTGTTGAGTCGTCCCTCTGCTCACACGGCTGTGTGTTGATGCATTGGGACACAAACCCAAGATTTTGTGTTGTTGCACAATCGAGTCAGAGTCTTTGAGCGTAGAAGGGTCCCTCCATTCTGGACCCACGCTCCTTTGTCTGAAGCTCTCCCTGGTCAGGGATAAGAGCTGTGAAGTCTAATCTTCACTCACCTTTCATCTACTTCACCTTAGCCCCTAAATGTCAAGGTTAAGAGCGAATACTACCCATGTACAGATGACTTGCTTCGGCAGTCAAACCCATTGTTTGAGCCTCACTTGACTGGTTATAGTGTGTGCTATGTGAATATTTGCTTGAAATGCTTGTTTTGATCTGTTGATGCTTGCATGCTTGTTTTCCTGGATAGGATTAGCTTGCAGTTGTGCAAGTAGGTAGAAACCACAACATAGGGCAATGATGCATGACAACACTAGGCTCGAGTACAGCTCCCTGGTAGTGTGTCTCCCCTTGGTTTCTGGCTAGATTTTCTTTCCCTTTCAGGGGAACTACATCGCCCTGATCCTCGTTCCAGACGAGGTATGTAGGCAGGAGACCGTGCGAGGTCTCTCCGGGCACTTTTTTTCTTTTTGTGTGTGTTTGCTTGTTATCTTCTTGTGTGTGTTTGGTTCGGATGCCGATGTAAGTCCAGTGATTGGCTTTCGGGCTCCACGTTTGCCCTTTGGTGTGTGTTTTGGTTCGGATGCTGATGTAAGCCCAGTGATTGGCATTCAGGCTCCATGTTTGCCGGTGTGTTTATTTGCTTGTTTGGCGTGCGTGAGCTGAACTACGGCAGCTCTGATTCTCGTTCCAGACGAGATACGTAGGCATAGGATGCGACGTCCTATCGAGCTCTCTCCCCCTTAACCCCACCTGTGTTGTCTTCGGTGCGTGTGTGTGTGTGGTGTTTTAGCAACCTTTTCTTTTTTTTAGAACGTGGATCCCGTCGAGTACGACGGACGTGAGGGGTGCTAATACCTTCCCCTTGCGTAACCGACTCCCTTACCCTTTCTCTTTGGTCGCGAGGCCATTTCCTTTCCAGGTTTCTCTGAGCGTTTCCTTTCCCTATCTTGGGATAAATAACGCGCAGTGGCGGCTCTGTGTTGTTTTTTGTTTTAGCCCGCCGGTTGTTTTTCGCGGATGCGACAGCTGGCGACTCCACTGGGGATTACCAGATGTTGACCTGTGCTGGTCCATCTTCCCTAAGCGAGTCTCTCCTAGCGCTCTAGGATAGTTTAGGTTGCTTGCGATGCTTGGTTTATTGCATTTATTATTCTAACCAGTGTATATATATTTGCATAAATATTTGCATGCATCATACTATCATGTTGTTGCCGTCCTCTGTGCAGGTGGTTCCTCTGTTTTGGGGTGGGTGTTCTGAGTGAGGCTAAAACCCAGGCCCGAGTATACACCTAGGATTAGTGTGGTCTCACGTTCCTCATTTGCTAAATCAGCATATTGTTGCAACGTGACATGCCACAAGCCAGACGAGGCTCATTTGATAGTGCTTTCCTCTGTGGGGTACCCCACTTTGGTTGAGTTACTTCATCTGAACTATTGACTCTGGTGACCGATCATTTCCCGGATCTTTGGTTTAGACGATCTCAGGAGAGCTACAATGGCACACCCGAAAGGGCAAACCCATTGAGTATCTCTGCCCGATTGTCGAGACTATTATCCGCCTTAGGATGACCTGATTAGAATTTACCTGTGAGGGGAGGGTGATTCTTTCAGATGCATGTTCAGATGGTGACTTTGATGATGACTTTTTGTTCCGTGGATCAGAGTCATATTTATCAGTCGGATTTATGGTCATTTATTGCCGAGACGCCGGAGTGTTGTCCGAGTTATTTATCAGTGGGGATCCGTTTATTTCAGGATTCCCCGGGCCGATTCAGAGGTTATGGGTATCTGATCAGAGATTGTTTGGTGATGATGATGATGATGTATCTCCCGTTTATTTCGGGACCCTTGAGTTGGATTTGTGGTTACATTTTCCTTCAGATGGTTGTGATCGGTTCAGAGGCCGTAACTCAGTGCAACAGATGATCGGAGGACTTGGAGGATGGCCCAGTGCATTGCATACATCTGCATCATTTTGTATTCATCTGCATCAAACCTACGTCTAGCCATATGGGGAGTATCATTTATTGAGAATCTGCTTGAGAGACATCTTGAATTTCAGAATGTGGATGTCAAAATATTATCTGTCTCGATGAACCCAGGATCAAAAGACAGAAGCTTCCTCATATGGATAGACGTTGCATTCATGCATATTAACCTGTTTGCTGTTTTGTAGGTATCGGGTTCTAACGTGCTTGACTGTTTCAGGAACCATTGCTCGCGCTCGTAGAGTTGTACCCTTGCACTCAATCCGTCCTCACAGATACTTCACCAGACGCAATACTCCCAAACTGATGGATCTACCAAGTACTGATCTCCTCGAGCTGAAGGACAAGATGAATGAGCTGATCAACATTATGCAGGGTTTTGCAGTTGGTCAGAAAGCTTTGGCTGACAAGGTCGAGAAGCTCGAGCGAGCTTCAGCTGCTAACAGTGTTGTTAACCTGGATGGTGTCTCCAACCAGGGGCTGGGTGGATCCAGAGACGGTGGAAAAAGAGCAACTGTGGGAGTAGTGAACAATGTTGGTGGACTTGGTGCTGCTACTGGTGGTGGGCCCGGTCTGGGGCATAATCTGAAGGATAGTCTGTTCCCGCCTTTCTTCGGGGTTGAGGACGACAGAGAAGAGGATAGGGAGGCTGATCAGTTTTCAATGCATAATGAGCCATTTGGTTAGTATGGTGCCCCGCCACAGAATAAGGAGATTCAGTTGCTGGCTGAGAAGATCAGAGCTCTTGAAAGCTATGCCACTCCCGGGGTCGTAAATATGTCGAATATGGGGCTGGTTGAGGGGATTGTGATCCCACAGAAATTTAAGGCGCCCTCATTTGATAAATATAATGGGAGTTCTTGCCCAGAGACTCACCTTCAAGCATTCGTCCGCAAGATCTCTGCATATACAACAGATCAGAAGCTGTGGATGTATTTCTTCCAAGACAGTCTGTCCGGAGGATCCTTGGAGTGGTACACCAAGCTGAAGTCTTCTGACATCAAGAGTTGGCAAGATCTTGGGGATGCCTTCTTTAAACAGTATCAGTTCAACGCTGATATGGCTCCGAGTCGTACCTAGCTGCAGGGTATGTCTCAGAAGAATGGCGAGGGGTTTAAAGAATATGCTCAGAGGTGGAGGGAGTTGGCTGCCAGAGTTCAACCTCCGCTGGTGGATCGGGAGATGTCTGATCTATTCATGGGTACCCTGCAAGGGGTTTTTGCTGAGAGGATGGTGGGTTGTCCTGTCACGAACTTTGTCGACATTGTGGTGGCAGGGGAGAGAATTGAAAGTTGGCTGAAAATCGGGAAGATCCAGGGAGGTAACGCTTCGTCATCAGGATCGAAGAAGCCATTCGGGAACGGTCAAAGGAAGAATGAGGGTGAATCAAGTGTTGTGTATGCCCAGAGAGGACACGGTAGGGATCGTTACTACCAGCACACTGCTGCGGTAACCATCCCTGCTGGTAATCAGTCAGTACGACGGCAACGTCAGCCACCTCAACAGAGAGCCGGGTACCAGGTGAAAGGAAAAGGGGTTGATCGCCATTTTGATAAGCCACCCGTGACATACGCTGTTCTGTTCAAAAAGCTGATGGATCTTGGGTTGGTTCAGCCGAGGGCGATGGTTCTGATGAGATCAGATCAGAGGCCTCCTAACTATGATGAGAACGCCCAGTGTGAATTTCATTCTGGAACACCGGGGCATAACATTGAGGGTTGTAGAGCGTTCAAGAATGTTGTCCAGGATCTGGTAGACTCCAAGGCTATCAATTTTGCGCCACCACCAAATGTTAATGCTAATCCCATGCCGGCACATGGTCAGGCAATGGTGAGTGCAATTGCTGAAGATTCGGATCACGCCTGTGGGATGGGTGAAGAGACTGACAGTGACTGCGAGTTTGATGATTGGATAAAGCCGTGCGTACCAGGGATGGAAGTCCAGAACTGGAAGGCTTAAAAAGATCATCACTGTTACTCATTCGGAAGAGTAATGATTTCTGTTTTGATTTTATTTGCATGAAAGCCATACGTGTTGCCCGACACGTAATGGTTCATTGTAAGGGCCACCTCATGTTCATAATTTGCAACATTTCTGCATCATTAATAAAGGGATGTTTTTCAGTCAAAAAGCGGTGTTCCCTGTTTTTCATTTATTTTTACAGTTTAAAAATAACTAAAAAATGGCAATGTTTGTTTTCATTTTCCTCTTTTTTTGATCTGTCTCGTCCCAACTTCAAAAATAATTCTCCGGATCTCGTTGATAACAATTTGGTTACACCTCATATGACTTCGACAATCCGATCTCTCATGCTGAAGAAGGAGGCGAAGAAGATTGTGATCTGCTGGAACTAACCAGGTTGTTAAAACAAGAGGAGAAGGTGATTCAGCCACACAAGGAGCGAGTCAAGATCATTATTCCAAGCACCGCCGAGGTCAGAAGGGAAGTGAGAATTAGAGCTGCTTCAGAGGCGAGTCGAGGATGGAACGGTGGTCCTGTTAAAGGAGCATGTCGATACCTTCGCCTGGTCATGTCAGGATATGCCAGGGTCGGATACCGGTGTCGTTGTGCACAAGCTACCATGGGAAGGAGACTGTCCTCTAGAGGAGCAGAACGCCGGTGCTACTTGTCAGAAAGCCATGGTGACTTTGTTTCATGAGATGATTCATCATGAAATCGAATGCTATGTTATGACATGATAGCAAAGTCCCAGAGAGAAGAGGGGCATCTGGCAGATCTGGCCAAGTCGTTTGACCAGTTGAGACAATTCAAACTGAGGTTGAATTCAAGTAAGTGCGCTATCAGAGTGCGGTCCGGTAAGATGTTGGGGTTCATTGTAAAAAAGAGGAATCGAGGTTGATCCTGCTAAAAAAAAAAAAAAAAAGGGGGTAAAGTAAAAGAAAATATGAGAAATGCCTGAACCGAAAACAGGAAAAGAGGTTTGTGGTCTATTAGGTAGATTGAACTACATGTCATGGTTCACATCTCTTCTAACAGCCACGTGGGAACCCATTCAAGAAAAAAAATCAAACGGTCAGGCGGAATAATGATTGCCAAGGGGCATTGAAAGAATAAAAGAAAAGTTGCAGGAACCTCTGATTCTGTTGCCTCCCTATGGAGAGAGACTGTTAATCTGGTACTTGACAGCCCTCGAGGGGTCTATGAGGTGCGTATTGGGTCAGCATGACGAGTCTTGACGAAAAGAGCATGCAATTTACCTTAGCAAAAAGTTTGCCGACTGTGAAACAATACATTCACTGTTCGAGGAAACTTGATGTACTTTGGCATAGGCTGCTCGCCGACTGAGACAGTATGCTGATTCATACCACTTTGTGGATTTCCAAGATGGATCTGATCGAGTATGTGTTTGAGAAGCCAGCAGTGACCGGACGGGTTGCGAGAAGGGCAAAAGAATGTCGATTGATTTATGATGCCTTCAGAAAGCAATCGAGGGGTGTATTGCCTGATTACATCGCTCCGCAACCCATTGGGGGTCATCAACCGATGAAGTGTGAGTTCCCTGATGAGGACATCTCGAGGTACTCTAATCGAAAGATTGAGAGTAACCGATCCCGGAGGAGGGGCCGGACCCCGAATCCGAACGGGTTTTGATGTCTGATGGGGTTAATGTGAAGGAGTTAGTGCTGCTGTGGCTACGCCAAAAGGATCCCATGTTCCTTTTGTGGCCAGGATGACAGTTGAGTGCACCAACGATGGTGGCTGAGTGCGAGGTTTGCATTCTGGGTATTGAACTCCGATGCGCACATCTACTGGGGCAACTCCTTTCTCATTGGTATATGGGATGGAAGCTGTATTACCTGTTGAAGTTCAGATTCCCTCTTTAAGAGTCCTGATGGACGTGAAGTTGCAAGAGGCTGAATGGGTAAGGACCCGGTATGAAGAGTTGAGCCTGATTGAAGAGAAAAGGCTAGCCGCCATCTGTCATGGGCAGTTATACCAGCAAAGGATGAAGCGTGCTTTTGATAAGAAGGTACGACCTCGGGTATATCACGTGGGTGATATGGTGCTGAAAAGGATCATTCCTCCTCAAAACGATCGTAGGGGCAAATGGACACCGAATTATGAAGGTCCATTCGTGGTCAAGAAGGTCTTCTCTGGTGGAGCCTTGTTGTTAACGACCATGAGTGGCGAAGATTTTCCATCCCCTGTGAATGCAGACGCAGTTAAAAAATACTTCGTATAAGAGACCCGCTGGACGAAAAGAATAAAATAGTCCAGGCAAAAATGGGCATCCCGGCGAACCAAAAAACAGAAAGAAAAGGTTCGGGCAAAAATTAGGGATAAAAAGAAAAAATGTACACCCGGCAAGTCGAAAACCTGGAAAGGCGACTTGGGCAAAAAAGGGTATCCCGGTGGACTGAAAACCCGAAAGGGCGGTCCAGGCAAAAGAGGGATTGAAACGAACAACTGCGTCTAGCATGATCGTTTGCGCTTTGGTTAAAGCATCATGGATAATACCCGGTAGGGATCAATCAGAAACGTCTTGTTCAGAAGGCAGAAAGCACGGAGAGTCTGAGGACATATGGGGTGTAACCGAGTTGGAACTCGATGAGATCACGGGTTTCACATTGCCATTAGGATAGATTTTTCCTGTTGTGCGATTACCTCTTTTCAGGAATTGCTTCCTTTGTATTGCTCAATTTGAGCCACACTTTTCAAATCAATAAAATGCATATTCAGTCAAATAATTTTGTTTTTTGTTTTTCATTACCGCTTTGATTGCAAAAACATCTGATTATTTTGATAAAGAATCTTGCATTTTAAGACATACAGGTCCCTTCCAGTGCATGTTTATAAGATTGAAAGCTTGAAATCTTATTCGGAAGACGGAGTGACCCAAGTGTTGAAATCTTGACACGCCTGGGGCACGGCTTTATCTAACGATCTGTTTTGCAGGAACTGTTAGGTATTTTCACTCACTTGCAGGTTGTGATGGAAAACAAATCCCCAGAGAGTTCGCTCAGGGATGAATGTATGAAAGAATGACGAAGACGTTGAGACGTACGACGATCCTTGATAGTAATCAAGAAGACTCTTCAAAATCGGAAGATTGGAAAGTTTGTGGAAATTCCCCGCAGGGTCCAATCAGGGACAAGCAGGTTAGAGACCGGTGAAGAGACGACGAGGGACGTCCGACGGCCTTTGGAATTAATCAAGAAGACTCTTCAAAGTCGGAAAATTGAAAAGTCTGTGTAAATCCCAGGAGTACGTTTCTCGTCGAGCGCGGAGCGGTTAGGAATACAAGATGATGGAGCAGAAAAGGTCCAGACGAGTCTGGGAGTTCTCAAAAACGGAAAGCCGATACGAGATTGGGAGGTGGAATACCATGGTTCGATGAGTCGACGGGTGTTCTGTACCAACTTTTCTCATTTCCCCAGTGAGGTCCCCAAGCAGAATTAGAGGACCAACTCCCCTGCAGATACGAGGTCTGTGGTTCCCAGCCGAGTCGGGATGATTATCCCCGGCAGGTTTAAAACGGTGTTTCCTCAGCAGCCAGGCCTGAAGGTTGCTATTCCCCGAGTGGAGCGGGTTTCAATGAAATATATCTCCAGCAGTGTTCATCCTACCAGTGGATTGAACGAGTTTCCGTAGTAGACGGATATCTGCATCCCCAGCAGTGTATTCTACCTATGGATTGCATGGGTTGTTCCCAGCGGAGTAGTATTCGTTTCCCCTAGCAGGGTCAGGATGGTTATCCCCAGCAGGTGTCAGATCAATGCTTCCCCGGACGCCAGGCCTGGAGGTTGCTGTTTCCCAGCAGAGCTATCTGTAAGCATTTCCCCAGTAAAGTCGACAGGTATCTGTGAGGGTTCCAAGCAGGTTCGGGATTGATATCCCCAGCAAGTCAAAGATCGTGGTATCCCCACAGAGTGTTGGTGGTTCTTATCCCCAGCAATTCCCGAGAGGATTGGGTGCAAAGGAGGTTTTTCCCAGCAAGGGTTGCCTATTTCCCAACAGCAGTGCTATTCCCCAGCAGGGTGGAGTTGGAGCAATGTCGGGTTCCTCAGCAGAGTATCTCGAGCTTACCAGAAGAGTCCCTTGAGGGGGATACTTTTTATGCATTCATCATGTAGAGTAAGCATAGCATATTGCATAGAAAAATAAATAATTGCGTAGCATTTCCATAATTATGGAGCATTACACAGAAAGAATCAATCATGCATCATATTGCACGCATAAGCTAGTCTCAAGCCGTGGTTACCGTTTGAGAGGTGGTTTTTGCCAGACAGTGAAGGGGTTACTCCGAGGAGTTTAGCCTCGTGCTTTAATCAGCAATGTTCCCCAGTAGTACGACACTGGAGGAGATTTTTTTTCCGTCGGACAGAGATGGAAAGGTTACGCGAGCGCGATTCGAGCCGTGGTTACAGCTTGAAGTTTGGGTTCACCAATTGGTGAAGATGTTACTCCGAGGAGTTTAGCATCACGACGTCAGATCAGCAATGTTCCCCAGTAGTGCGATATTGGAGGAAATGTTTCCGTCGGGCAGAGATGGAAATAACATCAAAGGACGTTACGCGATCAGCGCGATTCAAGCCGTGGTTACCGTTTGGGATTTGGTTTTGCCGGATAGTGAAGACGATACTCCGAGGAGTTCAGCATTGTGAGCAACAGTATTTCCCAGTCATCAGTAAGTGTCTGGTCGAGCTTTCTTCGATGTCCTGTCAACATCATTGTTCGATGTCCTGTAAACATCATTGTTAGATGTCCTGTCAACATCATTGTTCGATGTCCTGTCAACATCATTGTTCGATGTCCTGTCAACATCATTGTTTGATGTCCTGTCAACATCATTGTTTGATGCCTGTCAACATCATTGTTTGATGCCTGTAAACATCATTGTTAGATGTCCTGTCAACATCATTGTTTGATGCCTGTAAACATCGAGTTTTCTCCCAGTCATTGTTCAATGTTTGGTCGAGTTTTCTTTGATGTCCTGTAAAACATCATCGTTCGATGTCCAGTAAACGTCGAGTTTCTTCCCAGTCATCAGTCAGTATCTGGTTGAAGGTGTACCCTCTGATATGTCGCCATCAGAGTGGTGAGTGGTGTTGTTCCGGCGTTGCCAGCGGAATTATCACAAGGAAAGAAGATTTCGGGGTTCAAATGCAGTGATCGGGTATCATTGGCGCAGAAGAAATTTCGGGGTTCAAGAAAATCAAAAAAAGAAATATAATCCCCAGCGGATGTGTGGTGTTCTAACACATGGTTATCCCTGTGCTACCATTTATTTTGGTATCCAGGTTGATGTTGTTGTTTCGGTGATCAGGCTGACTTTCTCCGTACCGGACGGATTCTTTTGAAGATTGTTTCTTCGCCGATCCTGACAGGCGTTGCTAATTATTTCCCATCAGAGTGCAAATTGTTCGTCTGTTCTTGGTATTCAATCACTCTTCATCCTGATCATCTGAAAGCCGAGGCTGTTCATATCGACAGGTTCACAGTGGATTGAATAGGGGCAACTGTAACACCTCAAAATTTGCCCTCCTCTCTTGGGACTAGCGTAACATATTTGCATATCATTTTTTAGGTCATTAGTTATTGCATATTGCATATCATGTGGTTACATTGTGCAAGTCGTCCTCACAAGTCTTGGTCAGAAGATAAGAGGTGGAGGTGCAAGCTAGGGTTTCATCGGACTGGTCATTAATCATCTGAGGATGTGGAGGTCCAAATTAGGGTTTTGTGATTCTCAAGGAGATTGGTCTTCATCTTGTTTGAAATGATTCATAATCATCATCATGGTTTATCATCAGAAGATTCAAGTGTTGAAGCATATTCCTTGAGATTAGGGTTTTGACCACTGGTCAACCCTAATTAGTTGCATTGGGCCAATCAGGGCATAGCAAGGAGATGGGGTCTATGATGGATATGAGGATCATTTCATGATTGTATTGAGCTTATTGGGGCTAGGGTTTCATCATTGAGCCATTTCATCAGAGGATTGGGGTTCAGATTGATCAGTGCCTTGCCAAATTCATCTATCAGCTGAAAAAGTCAACTGTGGTCAACTGTGCTTGATTTTTATGGATTTGGAGGTAGGAGAGAGTTGGATACACTTCATGCATGTTGAAACAAGTTTTATTTGACATGTCAAAGCTCAAGAATGAAGAAAATAAAGTCAGACAGAAAGTTGCCAAAAATGGAAAGTGACTTGTAATGGAAGTTTCCAAAAATGGAAAGTTTTTCATCACAAAATTACGTATCCAAAAAATATTCAAATGAAAATTTGTTCAACATGAAAGTTGTAGATCTTGGTCTCACCTTTCCAAAAAGTCCAAGAACTTGAAAATCTCATGTATGGTTGGCAAGTTATGGTCCATTCAATTTCAAAAAAGACCCATAATCAAAGTGGCATAACTTTCACATGGAGTGTCCAAAATGAGTGATCTTTTTATGAGCAAACTCCATTTGACATGTAATTTCATGGTGCATAATCAAAATTCTTCAAAAATGGTCAATGCAAAAGGTCAATTTTCAAGTGTACAATTAAAAATCCAAGGGCAAAATGGTCCAAATGGAGAAATACTTGGAATTTTGGAGTGGGAGTTTTTGCAACACCTCACATATGCCAATTAGAAATGGTTTGAATGGTCATAAGTGTTCAAGGTCCAATATTTGGCTAGGTCACTTTTGAACTTCACTTGAAAATGCAAAATTTGGCATGACATAGTGAAAATGAATATTACAAGGCCAACTGCCATGGGATCAAAGCCAGCACATCACAAATGATATTTGGAAGATGTCTGAGCTGTCATACAGCTGTCATGATCCCTTATGTGAAATACCAATTTTGCCCTTGCACTTGAGTTTGCACATTATGCTAATTACATTTCATTTGGTTAATTGGTGATTAGTAAGGTGATTAAGCAAGAGTATAAAGCTTTAATCATAACTGAAATGTTAACCACAATCACAATTCTCAAAGTTTGTAACCACTTTTCCCTCCATTTTCTCTCAAATTCTCAAGAACTTCATCAAGCATTTTTGATCCAAACTCCATCAATTCTCCACCAAATTGGAAAATTCTTCTTGATTCGTGCTCCTTACATCTTCCTCTCCAACTGTTTTGGTAAATCCATTCGAGAAAGCTTCAAAACCGCGACTGTTCATACTTTGCTCAATAATGGTGATTGGAAAATTCTTGCAATTGGAGTAACTTGGAGCTAAGGCACGCATTGCATTCATCTTCCTCAACCTTGATCTCGATCTGTTTTGGACTTTGGCACGAGGAAACACAAGATTTCATCACTGCTTCATTCAAGGTGCAAAAATTCGAAACTCACTATTGCTTAAATTGTTATATGCGTTTGAAAGATCGTTGAATGTAGATCATCATGATGTGTTTAGTTTGTGAAATGATTGAGTGAGGTGAGAGAAATCTGGATTTGAAACTTTGATGTCAAAACTTCATTCGATCGATTCGCAGTGTACATGAATTTCTGGACATTTTCGTTTGTATATTCGTGTTCCACGTGTTTAGACCTTTCCATTCATATGTCGTTTATGCATTTTGGTTGAGATTTGAGTGAAACCGATTTCGGAGTGATGAGCGTATGAACACGGGCAAGAATGAAGGAAAATCTGGAAAATTGTTGCGTTTGATCCGCTGCAGTGCCTAGCCATTTTCAAATTTTGTTTGGCGCCAAGATGAGCGAATGAGACGATGCCACCGCATTAATGGCTACGCCGTCGTTTTGGACTGGCTGATGATATTTACAAAACTGCCATTGCAGTATTTATTTAATTATTATTTCACTTTTGTTTTTCTATTTTATTTCATTTTGTTACATGATCTTTATAAATTCATATCTCATTCAAAACACATCCAAATTTAGTGAAACTTTTTGCATTATGCTCATGAGAATGTGTAGAATTTTATGATGATTTTTGTGAAATTTTTGCACGTGTGGAAATTTAATTGGCCTATTGATTTTGTTCATGTGTGCATTTTGTGTATGTTTCACCATATCCTTCATGAAATGCTCATGCCTTTAAAGAAATGGATGAAAATTTTTGTGCTTATTCTGGACATGTTGATGGTGATTTCCATGTAAAGTTTATGGTTTTTGGATACTTGGTTGATTAGATATGATTTTTTGGATTAAGGTGTGACAATTTGTGTCACACCAAGCTAGGTCAACTTTCTGATTTTATTTGCCTGGCCTAGAAATGTTTGATGGTTCCAATTTTTTGCATGAATGATCATTGATATGTCAAGATAACATGTGATTTTTGGTGGAATTTTTGATGTCATTTTCTAATTGATTGATAATTTTCTTCTCTGTATGCTCATTTTGTGAATTTATGTGACACATGTTGGCATTTTGCTTGTGAAATTCTCATATGGTACTGGATGAAGATGAAATTTGATATGTTGATTGTAGGCACATTATAGGACATCATGGTTTTGATCCCATTCGTTTCTTAATTGTTGTCACTGTTTTATGAATTATTGAAATAGATGCTTGCTTGGATGTCTTGAATTGGCTTACATAATTGTGTCTGGACTTTTTGATTTTCATTGACCTACTTTCTTTTGTCCAATTGAGCTGAAAATTGACATGCTATACATTGAATGGGTCCTGTTTAGGTGTGAATTTTTGTGGAATTAATTGAACTGTTTTGATATGCTTTTGAGTGAGATAGTTCTGTTTGGTCTTTTGAAGTTGCAAATTACATGATTGATGTTAAATTGTGCATGAAATGATAATGGTGATTGATATGAGCATGGGACCAATTGCATTTGCTTTTGATTTGTTTGAATTTGATTTTGGTTGAATTGCACTTGATGTTTAAAATTTTTTATCCCCTTTGGACCCTAGGCTTGGCCTAGTGGTCTAGTTTCTCACATTTGGTTTGGATTTTCAGGATGAAATGCACAATGCTTAAGGAGATTGCTTCAAGGCAATTTGAATTGAGTTTGGTTGATGATTGAGAACTAATTTGACTTTGTTTTGTAGGTTGTGATGCTTGAGCTTGAGCTTATAGCTTGCACTTGTGTGCATTAACTTGTGTTGCTTGTACAGATTAACTGATTAACCATTTGCTGTTTACTGTTTGTCTGTCTGAGTACTGATGATACTTGATTGATTTCAGGTACATTTAGTCGCTTACAGTTCTTTAAGAACTTGCTTGCTGTTGCTTGGTTTTTTAACCAGTGGAGGTAGAATCTCTATACTTCATGTAGTCTGGAAGACCTGGCCTGTTACTTGGCCAGGCAACTGTCTGAAGTCCTCCTTAAGAGGCGATGTTTGTGGTTGTTTACATTTGTGCCAAGCAGGTAAAGACCTCTATGAGGCAATTGGTGGATCAAAGGGATATGCAATCTATCCCCCACTATTCGGTTGAGTCGTCCCTCTGCTCACACGGCTGTGTGTTGATGCATTGGGACACAAACCCAAGATTTTGTGCTGTTGCACAATCGAGTCAGAGTCTTTGAGCGTAGAAGGGTCCCTCCATTCTGGACCCACGCTCCTTTGTCTGAAGCTCTCCCTGGTCAGGGATAAGAGCTGTGAAGTCTAATCTTCACTCACCTTTCATCTGCTTCACCTTAGCCCCTCAATGGCAAGGTTAAGAGCGAATACTACCCATGTACAGATGACTTGCTTCGGCAGTCAAACCCATTGTTTGAGCCTCACTTGACTGGTTATAGTGTGTGCTATGTGAATATTTGCTTGAAATGCTTGTTTTGATCTGTTAATGCTTGCATGCTTGTTTTCCTGGATAGGATTAGCTTGCAGTTGTGCAAGTAGGTAGAAACCACAACATAGGGCAATGATGCATGACAACACTAGGCTCGAGTACAGCTCCCTGGTAGTGTGTCTCCCCTTGGTTTCTGGCTAGATTTTCTTTCCCTTTCAGGGGAACTACATCGCCCTGATCCTCGTTCCAGACGAGGTATGTAGGCAGGAGACCGTGCGAGGTCTCTCCGGGCACTTTTTTTCTTTTTGTGTGTGTTTGCTTGTTATCTTCTTGTGTGTGTTTGGTTCGGATGCCGATGTAAGTCCAGTGATTGGCTTTCGGGCTCCACGTTTGCCCTTTGGTGTGTGTTTTGGTTCGGATGCTGATGTAAGCCCAGTGATTGGCATTCAGGCTCCATGTTTGCCGGTGTGTTTATTTGCTTGTTTGGCGTGCGTGAGCCGAACTACGGCAGCTCTGATTCTCGTTCCAGACGAGATACGTAGGCATAGGATGCGACGTCCTATCGAGCTCTCTCCCCCTTAACCCCACCTGTGTTGTCTTCGGTGCGTGTGTGTGTGTGGTGTTTTAGCAACCTTTTCTTTTTTTTAGAACGTGGATCCCGTCGAGTACGACGGACGTGAGGGGTGCTAATACCTTCCCCTTGCGTAACCGACTCCCTTACCCTTTCTCTTTGGTCGCGAGGCCATTTCCTTTCCAGGTTTCTCTGAGCGTTTCCTTTCCCTATCTTAGGATAAATAACGCGCAGTGGCGGCTCTGTGTTGTTTTTTGTTTTAGCCCGCCGGTTGTTTTTCGCGGATGCGACAGCTGGCGACTCCACTGGGGATTACCAGATGTTGACCTGTGCTGGTCCATCTTCCCTAAGCGAGTCTCTCCTAGCGCTCTAGGATAGTTTAGGTTGCTTGCGATGCTTGGTTTATTGCATTTATTATTCTAACCAGTGTATATATATTTGCATAAATATTTGCATGCATCATACTATCATGTTGTTGCCGTCCTCTGTGCAGGTGGTTCCTCTGTTTTGGGGTGGGTGTTCTGAGTGAGGCTAAAACCCAGGCCCGAGTATACACCTAGGATTAGTGTGGTCTCACGTTCCTCATTTGCTAAATCAGCATATTGTTGCAACGTGACATGCCACAAGCCAGACGAGGCTCATTTGATAGTGCTTTCCTCTGTGGGGTACCCCACTTTGGTTGAGTTACTTCATCTGAACTATTGACTCTGGTGACCGATCATTTCCCGGATCTTTGGTTTAGACGATCTCAGGAGAGCTACAATGGCACACCCGAAAGGGCAAACCCATTGAGTATCTCTGCCCGATTGTCGAGACTATTATCCGCCTTAGGATGACCTGATTAGAATTTACCTGTGAGGGGAGGGTGATTCTTTCAGATGCATGTTCAGATGGTGACTTTGATGATGACTTTTTGTTCCGTGGATCAGAGTCATATTTATCAGTCGGATTTATGGTCATTTATTGCCGAGACGCCGGAGTGCTGTCCGAGTTATTTATCAGTGGGGATCCGTTTATTTCAGGATTCCCCGGGCCGATTCAGAGGTTATGGGTATCTGATCAGAGATTGTTTGGTGATGATGATGATGATGTATCTCCCGTTTATTTCGGGACCCTTGAGTTGGATTTGTGGTTACATTTTCCTTCAGATGGTTGTGATCGGTTCAGAGGCCGTAACTCAGTGCAACAGATGATCGGAGGACTTGGAGGATGGCCCAGTGCATTGCATACATCTGCATCATTTTGTATTCATCTGCATCAAACCTACGTCTAGCCATATGGGGAGTATCATTGATTGAGAATCCAATCCAGGCGGCTGGGTTTCTTTTGGGTAATCCAATCCTTTCTGGTTTATATACTCAAACGGTTGTTGTAAATAGTAGCTAATTATAAGTAGCCTAGTGGGGAGAGGGTAATTTCATAGTCTTTAGTGGAGTGGGTTCAATACTCGTATTTGGCATATTATTTTTTTTGGTATTTTTTTTTTATGTTTATGTTTTATATCAATTTCTCCTATACTCATAGTTTTTATTATTGTTTAATAACACAGATTTTCTTTCTTTTAATTTCATCATTCATTCAAAACCATTTTAAAACTATAAAAATCATATTTTTCTCGATTCAATATCGAGCCCATTTTCACACCCTTGTAAGTCGATTGCTTTTTTAAGCATCGCCGTCAACCTCACATAGCTTACTCTTGGGCTTTCTTACAATGAGCCGGTTCTCTTGCACTTACACTCATGCATTGCATTATTTGTTGTTTGGGCCCGATTTAATTATTTCATGATTTTTTAATCCCCATTTGACAAAATGTACCCCACTCCCCCGATGTGTAATAATTTTGTACTGTTTTATTTCTTTATTTTGTTTGACTATTTAGTTAGATACTAACACAAGAATAAAATCAACCATTTCCAAAAAATGCAAAAATATGACTCGATCCAACGTCGAGTATTTTCTCAATAAACAAATCGATTCATTTCTCCCTCCTATTCCGTTCCATTTCTTTCAAACTTTCATCAAACGCTTGATTCAACGTCAAGCCATTTTTTCTAATAAAAAATCAAAAAAATATTAATTCATATTCAAGACTTTTTCAATAAAGATGAAAATGGAACGTGGTGTATACCACGCACTCCTGAGACTAGGATTCGAGATGTATATCTCGCCAATCCTAGCTCTCGCCATCATTCAAATTCATTCACTTTGCTCTCTCAAACACTTATCCAAATTTCTCTTAAAACGTCCATCAATACTTGATCTAGGTCAAGTCATTTTCACAACAAAACTCAAAACACCTAATTCTTATTTAAACACTTTTCTCAATAAAGGTGGAAATGGAACATGATGTATATCATGCACTCCTGAGGTTAAGATTCGAGACGTATGCCTCGCCAATCTTAACTCTCGCCATCGCCTAAATTTGTCAATGCGGTTTCTTCAAACCCTTTCTCAATCAAATTCCAAAATACTTAATTCCTATCTTAAACTCTTTCAATAAAGATGGAAATGGAACATGGTGTATACCATGCACTCCTGAGGCTAGGATTCGAGATGTATATCTCGCTCATCCAAGTTCTCGCCATCACTCAAAATACATCCAACTGATCAAACTCTTTTCTCGCCGCCGTGCGATTAATCAAAAAACCTTTTTCATAAACTAAAGATATATTGTCTTAAGTGATACAAAACAATGTTTCGGCCACGATTGTTGAGTAGAGATAAATGACGCTTTTCCGAATGTAGATTTATAAATCCGTTCGATGTGTGGTATGCGTTCACTCCTCATCTATTTTGGGTAAAACAAATGTTTTCGTCGATTAATACAATATAACTTTCGTTAAAATCGACCAACAAACAAACATTTTTCTACCCAGAACTACGTAAGCCTTGATTTCTCTTTTGAGATACGTAGGAGCAGGATTCGTAAATCTTGTCAGGCCCACTAATAAAAAACTTAGGTTTAGTCCTTCGTTAAAAAATCCAAAAACATCTTCTCTTTTCTTTTGATTCTATTTATTCTTTCCCACCTAATAATTCGAAAATCCTAATATTTCAACTAACACTAACGCACATAACTAACCTAATGGTTCTCGTTGAGTACAACGGACGTGAGGGGTGCTAATACCTTCCCCTTGCGTAATCGACTCCCGAACCCGGATATTGGTTGCGATGACCATATCTTATCCTTTCTTTTAGGAGTTTTATCGATATTTTCCTTTTCCCATTTTTGAGAATAAATAAAGTTCGGTGGCGACTCTGTTCAGTCCATCATTGCGAGCGTGCGATTGCGCTTCGCTTTGAAGTCGTATCCCCATTTTTTTCGAGGTGCGACAGTACCAACTGATAATCTGGGAAGGTGAAGCAATGATATTTAGGATCGAAGAACTGGAAAAGAACTCTCATCATATCTTCCTTGAAACCGGTGGTAACTAAATTGAGGAGATAACCATGTTTCTTGATGAACTGAGCATGATCGGGAAGTTCTGACACTAAATCCTTGAGTTGAGGAGAGGTCGCTACAAAATTGATCCGGGTGGTCTTCCTGGAAGCCATAGCCCTACAAAACAGAGCAAAGTTAAATCCCTAAGTCCTCGAAATGGTTAGTACAATGCCATGATGTCATGATGTTATGATGTTATGATGTCAAGTAAGTAACAAGCACAAACAAGTCACACCACAATCATTCCTAGGTTTTAAGGCTTGCATGAGTTCCATAGGTAAGTACCCTCCCCACTGAAGTTTGGTTGGTTCAACCTGTCCTAGAATAGTAACCGGGTTCTAGAAGGATCTCAAATCATTGACCTTTCCTTAAGTCCACTTCAGTGCAACACCAAGTGGTTGACCAAAATTTCCCTAAAGTCCAATCTCAAAGAGTGTAGTATCGAGTATCAACCAACCCTAGTCGGAACCGAAGTCAGTTATCTCACTACTTTCTAATGGCTAGGATGAGTCAATTAGGGTTCTAAAGGTCTGGTTAATGCTTTGATGACACCACGCAGACGCCAAATTTTTCCTCGAGTAAACATGAGGAACATCAGGACATCCAAAGTGTCACATTAACCGTAGCCATCATTTTAACCATTCCAGTATACGCCGGACAGTCGCGATGATCTTTTGGTACTTACCTAAGGTACACTAGATCCGGGTGTAGGATCTTTCACTCAAGCATAGAATACCCAAACAATCCCTTAAAAGTAAATTAGACAAAGAAACAATTCAAAAACATAAGTGATCTTATCTTTAAGGTAACCTCTCTTTTTAAGAGTCCCCAGCAGAGTCGCCAGTTCTGTGATACGGTGAACTGACTTTGTGTTTTTGCTTTGAAGAGCAATGTTGCGGATAGCAAGAGTCGCCACCGACTTTTCTTTTATCCAATAAGGAAAGGCGGAAAAGAACAGGAAAAACCTTGATTAGATTTTGAGTTTGGGAGGTACATTATACAAAGGGAAGGTGTTAGCACCCTTTGTATCCATGGTTATCCATGAGCTCTTAATTGCTTAACTCACTTATGTTTTCCTTGTTTGAGAAAGTGTTTGAGAAATGTGGTGTATTTAGAAAATATTTTGAAAGGAGAGTTTAACTTTGTAATGATTCTTGTACGAATGTATACAAAGTGTTTATCTCGTTTGATTTTGAAAGATGTTTAGAAAGATATAACTCGACGATGATTCTGGTGCGAATGTATACCAAGTGGTGATTTTCTAAAAGATGTTTTGAAAAGTGTGAGGTGTGAAAAGTATTTTAAGCTGTGAGCAAGCATTTAAGAGTTATACCTAACCAAGGTCTTTATAGGTATTTCCTATCCTTAGGAGGGTAAAACTGTCCTTACTATTGAGAAGCAAGTAGTCTTATCCTTTGGATGTAAAGGGACATCGTGGGGTCGTCGATTGGTCATTGAAGGCAACATTTGTAAGGATACTTTAGCATTCGAAGGGACGATCATCATTTAATCGTAGGCTACAACGAAGGGTCATCGAGGGACAAAGTCATATATTCGAAGGCAACGTTCGAGGGACTATGATTTATCTTGTAGGGACATTGACCTTTTGATCGAATGGACTATGACTTATCTGTTTAGGGATGATGATGATTTAATCGAAAGGGTCTTTGCTAAGGGTATTCCCACATTCGCGGGACATGACCATAATATCGTAAGGCAACAAAGAAAGGGTTACCCTAGAGGTGCAAGTGTGGAAATGATTGGATTCGAATATATTATCTTGAATTAATTTATCTAAGTTCGATTATTTATCTTTCCATGCAATCCTATTAGCATACATGTAGACAATTATATTCACAGTATGGAAAAATTAAAGTGCGAAAAATAAGACTACGCTATTACATGGCTTCGGGATGGGGGTACATAATTTAAAAGGGGATATAAAATATCTAAATCTTAATTAACGAGTACAAAATTAAAAGGGCATACAAACTAATAAAACCTAATTAAACTAAAAAAAAATAAATTAAAAAAAATAATTAGATTAAATTTAATTAATTAAGTGATATATGAAAATTTAATTAATAAACTAGATTAAATTATATCCTAGTTTAAATAATTAATATAATATATTAATTAGAAAATTATATAATGGGTTTTATTTTAATAATAGAAAAATAGTGGTGAATTAATTATAGTGGAAAGGGAGTAAACATAGTAAAAACACTGAAAAGCGAAAAAATAGGTCCTGAGGGACCAAACCCAGGACCTCTACGTTGCAGTGAGGGGGAGCTACCAACGAGCCATGTTGGTCCATTCGTTATTTATTCACCTTCATTAAAATATATATTAATTCTACATGGATTTTTCCATTTTGACACAACACCACCATGCATGTTACAACTTTCTCTCTTACGGCAAACTACTTTATTTTTTCTCATGCTGTTTCTTTCATGTGAATATAACAAACCTGTAACTTCATCTTATATCAAACCACACACATAAAATAAGATTATATGTAATCATCATGCAATAATAAAAATAGTCATGCACAAATCAAAAAATTTATATTATATTACTCATGTATTAGTTCTCTTTACTGCAAGTGATAATGATAAAACAAACCTTACACATACATGTTAAAGACAACCAAGGATTTATATTATCACCATTATATCATCATCATCATTATTATGTAATAACAGCATGTGAAATAAACATAATCATGCTAGAAACAACACTCATATAATAATAATTAAATGGCAGATATAATTCTTTAATCATGCAAACAGAATTTCTCCAACATGCTATGACATATCAAGAACAGATGCATACTTGAATAAAGCAATATCAACATCCACCAAACCATGAATACATCATCTCAATATATATATTAAACCAATATTATTCATGCATGAATTAAGGAGTATTGCAAGGTAATCATGCTGGATGCAAATTCCATAATGAACACTTACTGGGGATTTAATTCTTCTAGTTTGCTCACTGTATGTGTGTTGTTCTTATTCAGGCTATGAGTGCTTTATGGTTGCTTCTCTTTTCCCTGCCCGTGAATCTTCTTGCTTCTGCCTTGCCTTGTGTATCTTCTTCTACTGTATCTCTCCTCTTTTTCGTCTCCCCCCTCTCGCTGCAGCCATATGAAGTATTTATAATGGTGTGGATTAAGGTTTAACCTTGCTAAATATTTGGATCCCTTCCTATACTTTAGGGTTTAACCTTGCTAAATATTTGGATCCCTTCCTATACTTTAGGAGAGTTAGGGTTTAACCTTGCTAAATATTTGGATCCCTTCCTATACTTTAGGAGAGTTAGGGTTTAACCTTGCTAAATATTTATTAAATACAAATATTATTATAAATAATGAATAATTTAAATAAAAATTAATTTAAATTTTAGTTACATAATTGAATTAAAATTTAAATCTATTTCTATTTTTACTTTCATCATTTAAAAAAAAATCAAAATTATTCTTACTTATATCAACCAAAATTATTTTATAATTTATGGGCTTAAAAAATGTTACTCTTATAAATAAATTTTATTAAGTAAAAAACGTGAATTACTAAATAAATACTATTTATAAATAATGAATAAATGGAACATGAGTCACTAAATTATAAAAAATAGTTATTATAATTTAATGAGCTTTAACAAATAAAATTAATTTAAAATTTTAATTATACAATTAAAATTCAAATCTATTTTTATTTATCATTAAATTAAAACTATTTTATTTATATATATATAATTTATTTATATCATACAGATAACCAAAATTATTATTATTTTTTATATCTGTATCACATAATAAATAAATTAAAATTTATAATTTATATGAGAATGTATGCTAATGAATGAATGCAAATGTGAAATGAATGTCATGCATAAATCAATTTATCATAAAAATTAACAGGCAAATTTTGGGGTATGACACCAGGTGAATAAGTCGACATTTCTGATGATTTGGTCTACTAACTCACATTTTGCTTCCTTGCTAAGTGAAGTTCATATCTTTATCACTTGATGGGTTGGGGGGGCTATCCCGACTTCCTTCAATTCCTATGTGGGAGGGAGTCTCTCGTTGCAACACTCAACCTACGATTCCAATAATTGATGTTTGCATCTAGAGCTTTAGGGAGGGGGCACCCACAAGGGAGAGCTTTTCCCTTTTCGTCTCCAGGATGCTCAGGTAACACTCTTAAAAGCTTTTCCGATGTCCTCGAACTTCCCTGACTCGCCTACTCAGAAGTGGATACTTCAGGACCAAATATCGAGTGGAAATAACCTCTTCCAACACAATGCTGACAAGTCTCCCTAGGATGATGTTGTAGGGTAACATAACGTTTACTATGAGATAACTAACTTCGATCACCTTAGTATCTGATCCCCTGCCAAAGGTTGTGTCTATGTTTAGGTGGCCCTTCACTTGTATCAGTTCTCCTGACAGTCATATTAACGACCCCTGAAAGGCTTTGATGTCATTGGGATCAAGTCAAAGCCTTTGGAAAACATTCCAAAATAGGACGTCAATTGAACTTCCAGTGTCTATAAAGACCCAATTGATGTCCCAGTTGCTATGTTTCACCATGATGACCAGTGGGTTATTATTCTGAGGGAGGATTCCAGCGACATCACTACTAGAGAATGTGATATTGATTCTTGATTATCCATATTCCTTTTTGGGGTACCACGGGGATATGAAGTCGTGGTTAATACCTATCAGACGTATTTCCTCTGGAGAGGAGTTGGAACTTCTTCCACCAGAGAACCTTCTGCTATGGTGTTGATGCTGGAATGTAGAGCTTCGTAAGCCATCCTCAAATGATGATGAAAGAGGTATGGCCCAAGTTAGTTTTACTAGGGCCCCACGATGGGCACCACTTTTATGATGAAATAGGTATTGTCTCTCACTTCTCTCTGCCCAAGAAACATATTTCTCCATGTTTTTCATAATTGGGCGAATGGGAGACTCTTTAGGGTGATGCAACTTCCATAAGGGGAAGCATATGGTCCTCGCCGTTAATGAGGACTACAACCCTCCTGCCTTTGCCATACCTTTTACAAATATAACACTACAACAAACACCATAAAGGTGATCATAAAGTCTTAACTTACTATTAGTAAACCTTGAAGAATTGGTTATCATCAATACTTGAGAGACTTTCTCTTAGAGCCTCGCATGAGGGACTTAATTTTGCAAGTTTCGTCAGAGGGATTCGTCTTTACAAGTGATGTTTAAGAGACTAAACCCTGGTCGTTCTTGAAGGTCTCATTACCAAGGATACTAATAACTCTCGTATTATGAGATATTTGAGCTCTTAACATTTGATTTTTTACTGCTTTATTTGATTTTAGTCTGAGCATTGAGTTGAGTTTTGCTATTTTTAGCTAGATTTGGAAAAGCACACAAGGTGCTTTAACTTTGAATTTTATATGTTTTTTCATGTGTAGGAGTTACCCTGGTGACAAGTCATGTCACTCCAGGAATGCAATTCTTGTTCAGTAGGCTTTAGGGCTAGAAGATGCTGAATGGAATGAAAAACATCAAGAGGAAGGAGATAAAAGAAGGAGATTGGCATGGAAGAAGGAAGATGAGTTGGAAATTAAATGGATAAGATCAAAGCGCTAGAAGATAAACGAGTTAAAAATAGTACAACTACTATATCACACGACTTATCCCCTATGCACAACATGTGTGCAACCAAACGCTTTGTCCGCTATACGTGTTGTGTGCCTCTCATGGTAGTGGTATGAAGGAGAAAGAATCAAGGGAATATACTAACTCTCATGGGCCCAAAAGTGATGGATAATTAAGAAGCCCGTGATCCAATACCTCACAAAACTCTAGACAATTCTGCCTATAAAAGGATCCATTTGAAGAAATGAAAAAGAGGTTCAAAATAATAGAGAAAATAAACTAAGAGAAACTTGTGTGAAAGTATGTTGAGTCAAGTTTGGATAATTTATCTTTTCTTCTTCTCAAGTATAAGGCACCAGTATCTAGCATGACATAATCCGTCTATTGCTGATTGAAGATTGCAAGAAGACAAAGAAGTTACTCTTAAATTTTCATTTCTTTTACATTATGTGTTTAAGAATGTTTAACTTAGGAACCAATGTTGATGTATGTACCGACCCATCATGAGCTAAACTAAGAAATGTGAAGTTAATATAGATTAATCTTTTGTGTCATTTGATGTGATGTTAGTGACTGATTTTATCATACACTTTAAGGTTATAAATTTGATTCTTTGGTTGATCATCTTAGAAAAAAATAAAAGCTTGTTGATATGAGGAATCCATCAACAAGTAGAACTCATGACAAATATAATTGAAAATAGTAGGATAGACATATTCACTAGAATGTCTACTTTAGGCATAAAGAGATACAACCATAAGGGAAATTCAGAAAGAAACCAAACATGCATTATAGCTAAACGTGAGGCTTGGGAATTTGTTCCCTTGCTTTCTTGCATATGCTTATGATGTTGTAGGAATACACCATAAGATCACATTCTGACCTCACCTGACACGAAATATCGCATCATACACACACATAATAGATAAATTATATTAATTGATCATTGCCTAATGATCAGTGCATTTTGATGCACGTTCTTCCGTGTTTGTACTTAAGCATTTCTTCGGTTTGCTTTGCTTACTTTTATGTTTTAATGTGTTTTTATAATTTATTTTATTTTTATACTTATTTGTTTTTCGCATTATATTTTCAGCATTAGCAGCTTTCACGAGAAAAATCATATCTTGAGCTACGAGTATCAGATTGAGGCTTGTGAGTATGCGTTGGAAAGCTAAGGAAAAGATCTACAACTTTTGTTCAGAAGTCGAGAGCTGAATCGGACTGTAGCAGGGCCAGAAAGTCTGTTGAAGTTGCAGAATTTTATTTGTATTTTTGTTGGGTCATTTGTAGTGGGCTGGGTCGACCCAGTTGAGTTGTAAAACGGGTCTTTGTTTTCCCCTAGGTCTAGCAGCCGTACACCATTGGGAATAAAAACGGGAAAAACGACTATTCACGAAATACTGGAAAGCTTTGGCAAGAATTCTCATGAAGAACGATCCAAACAATTTGCTGTATTCTGGTTCCGATACCTTGAGATTTTAGTAATTCTTATTCAGGTTTTTTATTCCTTTCAATATTAATATATGTATTTTGTTTGCTTAATCCGATTTACATATGCTATATTGATTTAATACGATTGATTGTGTGATCCTAACTATAGTCACGATTTCGTTTGCTTAATTCGTTATCGAGTCCGTTTAATTCATGTTTGCTTAATTCATGAAACTTAATCCCGTTTGCTTAATTCGGATAATAGGAACATACAACTTATACTATCAATTGCGCTTGTCAGTTGATATTATAATCGAATAGGAACAGTTAATCTGCGGTTGGAATTACGATAGTCGATGATAGGCAAAGACTGAATCAGTAAATTATTGCTACAGCTTATTTCAATAATCACTTATTTTAATCTATTTTTTTAATTGAATCCTAAACCAACCAAAACCCCTTTAATCGTTACTATCATTGGTTAATTCATTCAAGGATCCTTGTGAGAACGATAATCCGAGTCAATTTGTCGCTAACTACGTTTTGTAAAAAATACTCGTTTTTGATCCGCGCGCGACAGCGGATCACCTAACATATTCTCTATTACTGGTTTCACTTATTTAAAACAAATTTAGTTCTATCATTGTTTACTTAAAAACTGAACTCTTGACAATCATAAAGCATTGTTATTTTTGCTCATGCTTATTCACAAAAGAAAGTTTTGAAAATCAATCTAAGTTATTACACTCCCTGTGGGAACGATATTTTCACTTTTATCACTTGTTACTGTGGACTGTGTATACTTGTGCGTTATATAGTTTCACCCAACAAATACTAGTAAGACCGTCACCCGTTTGGGTTAATCACTTTACCCTTTCCAATTCCCCATGCTTGAGGGACCATGGGTTAAATATCATTTCGTTAGGCCTAGAAAGAAATAGTTATGGAGGAGACCGCTCGAACAAGGTATGGTAGTGTTGGGCGAGCACCCGAAGTAGGGTTGAGCAGCCAAAGTGTATTGCAGGTCGCCCCATATGGTTTTGGGTCCGTAATCAATAATTTTCCACATTTAACATACGTGGTCTGTGAAGTGTCCCAAGGAATGACAACTTGAAAATACCAGTCAAAGGGGAAACTACCTTCACTGCATTTTGACAGAGATTTAGTCTTTCTTTACTCGGACGTTACCCATTAGGATAGGAAAAAACATTTTTCCTGGCCCAAGGGTCGTCTATATAACCTAATCTCAACGTTGTGAAAAGGGATCATTCATTAACTTCAAAAAACACAGATTCCCTCATCATCCACACATGAGCTGACTCTCTCAAACTTTCATTACACTTTTAACAAGTACAATTATATTTTTTATAAGTAACTTGTATATTACGTAACAAATGCAAACAAAAATTATTTCAAAATAAAAAATACTCCTAAAATAACAAAGCAAAATAAATTAATTTGCCTCGTTCTTCTCTCTGAATTTTTTTTCTAAGGCTCCAATATATATTATATTTTAAATTGAATCTCTATTTAAATTTTTTCTTTTAGAGGAAGTGAGGAAGTTAGAAATGTCAGTTGGGTACAATAGTTTAATTATTCGTACTTATAAAATGGTGTTAGAGGGTTTAATCAGATCAGAAAGGATTATGGCTTAGGGTACTGATGCATAACTATGGTAATTAAAGATGTAGGGCTCAAGATGGTGGAAGAAAGACATAAAGTGGTCAATTTTTTTGTCTTTTATTAGATAATGAGAGGGCGTGCCTTTGGATATGTGGTTTGGAGAGTCTCTTTTTAGAGATGAGGGGAATGACAAAAATATTTACTTTTGACATGATTCTTGGATGGATGAATCATTGTTAAGATATGAATTTAATAGGATGTATGATTTTTTCTAGGTAAAGAGGTGTCAGTGACTGATATGTGCAGATGAGGGTGAAATGTAAATAGTGATTGTAGGAGGTGGAGACGCCGCTTGCTTGCTTGGGAGGAAGAATTACTTTTAAATTGTGGTACTCTTATGGCGACCTTTATTTGTGTGTGCAGGTTAACAAAGTACATAAATGGATATGACTACTTAACTCTAATGGTTAATATCTTGTTAACGAAGTTTATTGAGTGCTTACCTAGGATTTGGAGGCTAATTTTAGAGTCCATACTGATTGTGTTTGGAATAAGTTAGTTCCAATGAAAATGTCCTCGTTTGCATGTAGACTCTTCCATAACCAACTCCTGACTAAATAAAAACTTGAGCCAATGTGACATCATTAACAACGATTCTTTAAGATACTTAATTGATTGTACAAATGATGGAAAATTAAATCACTTATTTTTCGATACACTTAGGGATATGATATTACGTTATGTCTGAAATGATTTGACATTTGTTGTACATATCCTAATGATCCAAGGGTTATCCGTGTTACAAAGGATATTCAAAAAGACCTTATTGTCATTTGGTTGGTAAGTATTTGAATTTTCTAGAAAAAGTATAATAAGATTATTTTGCGTGAAAGAATTATCAATTTTCAGATTTTAGATTAAATTAAAATTACATATTAAGATAGTTCAAATAAAAAGAGTTTTTTTTATATCTTAAATCTGTAGTGATTTAAAATAATACGTCAACTGTTAATATTATTTTTTTAATCTTGTTTGTTTTCGTCTTTGAATTTTGTAATATGATTCGATTTTTGTTGAGTATTAATTTTCTTGAGATTTATTTTATTAATTTCTTTTTTGACTTTTTAAAAAATATATTAAAATGATTAAAATCAAATATTTAATATTTTTTAAAAAATAATTTTAATATAAATTAATTATAAAAAATTAAAATAAAACAATACCGTTAAAAACAAAATTAAAAAATTTACATATTTAATTCTATTTT
Source organism: Lathyrus oleraceus (assembly GCF_024323335.1). Lineage (NCBI taxonomy): Eukaryota > Viridiplantae > Streptophyta > Magnoliopsida > Fabales > Fabaceae > Lathyrus > Lathyrus oleraceus. The sequence continues at coordinate 464,044,538 of NC_066584.1, read as the reverse complement.
CTTCTTCCCGTCAATTCTACCTCCTTAAATACCTTAAGTTTACGGCGTCTCTTGTGAACACGGATACATTCATAGCAGAGCTTTCAATCGTTTTACATATCAGGTTATTCTTCTTCTCTATAGCTTCACCTTTTCACCACACAATCACACACTCTTTTTTTAAATCCTAATGGAATCTACTCTAGTAACATGTTTTGTTCAAATTCTTTGGCATTTACTGAATATATGGTTTTATCTTGAATGCCCTTTAACTGTTTGTTTAAATGTTTCTTCCAACTGTTTCTATATATTCTAATATTCTGCTGTGCTTTCTGGTTACTTCTGGGAAATGGGATTGTACAAATGTCATTTTGGTGTAGGGCACTGAATTTACTTTCTAAATGTGTAAAATGTTGAGAGTCACACATGAGATAGTAATATGGTCTGAATAGTTGTTATAGCTTATAAATGCTGAGCATTCTCTAATCTTACCAACTGAGAGCAATGTAGGCTTCCAGTATTAAAACAGCGCTAATGTTATCTAAAATATGAAAGAATGCTAATTTATGTGTTAACAGTTTTATGTTCTTATAGTAACTATCTATCATGAATAATAATCCTAGTTCAAGTTTATACTATCTTTTTTCAATAGCGAAGTGCTCCTAAATTCAATTCAGAATTGATCATATAAAGAAAAGCAATGAAAACAAAAATTAATGAATAACCATAAAAAACTTCAATTAATGTTCCTTTAATGTTCCTACTTCATGTGGATTTGATGGTCTTCTGATTTTAAATCAAGAACAGGAAAACCTATCGCTCCCTCTAGCTCAATTATAGGTATTATGAATTTGTATGGTTTGAATGAGGCAGTTGATTCAGCCATAGTCGGTTCTCTCAATACTATTTCTGTCTCCGTTTCTCCAACTTCCATCAACAGATGTAATTCCTTGAAATTAGCTCTGATCTCCCTCAAGTTAGCCAGCCAAACACCCCACTTTTGACAAAACCTCTGTCCTTACTAGTGCAAACATGAAAAATCCTGCTGAACCCTGCATATTTTGCAACTGCACATTAACTCCCTTAAATGCCTCTTGATGACTGATTTTGAGTCCACCCTTACTTCCACGCAAGTTGGGAGGTTTCTTGAACTGTTGAGCTTAATTCTCGGACCAGCTTACCATCTGTAAAGTTATGAGATGCTCTCATTTTCAACCAAAACCCTCACCTTCCTTCCATTGTTTCTCCTCCACAAATGTAAAGAACTCAACGTCCATCTGGCATTATATACAAACATGCACTGCAGCCTATGTGCCTCCATGTGCTCCGTTAAGTCGTTTTCCTCCTTTTTCTCATCACATTCAAAGGATCAATATTAAGTCCATGCTCCCTTTTATCTTACGACTTAGCTACTTACCTCTCGATAGGAAACATCTTGTAGTGATGTTTCCTTCATACATAGCTGTCATGGAAGCAGGATAATCCCTTGACACCACTCCTATCTTTCTTGGAAAGCAACATTCCTTTCAATGGAGTTCAATTCCCTTCTTAATTAATTTGCACCATTTTCATCATCTCTGCTGCTAACCCTTCTTTCTTATGTAGTTTTGTGTCTGCTCTGATTTTCTTCCTTCAGGCTACTAAGGATAAGTCTCTGGTTGTAGGACTTCCGACTGTTGAAATTTCACACTTAGTCACAACACAACAAGATGCTTGTAAGTTTCCATTGTCTTCGATGAATTCAGATTTTTACTGTAAGAAAAGAAGAGAACCGATGGTATAAGAAAAGAGATCCGACATCAACATCTTGGCTTTGATGAAGCCCCAGTTTCCGTCTATATAACAATAACACGAAAAACACTGAATAATACAGTAACCACAATGGTTAAGGTCTAGACATTATCACTGTCTGAGGAATTGGAGCAGAGACAGAAATCCAAATGTAGCATCAATTTCAGCATTATTGGGCTTGGATTTCTTTATCAAAGAGGTTTCTGATGTGTAGATTGATTTGCATATTGCAGTTGTCATACATTCCTTTTCTGGTGATTTTTGGGATAGTAGAAACTTCGCAAAAATTAATTACTTCCTACACTCCTTTTCTGACATTAAACCTGGTTGTTTCCTTCTTATGCAGCTGTCCTGGAAGAAGGATAATCCCTTGACATTACTCCTATCTTTCCTAGTAAGCATCATTCCTTTGAGTAGAGTTTGATTCTCTTCAAATAATCTGCACCATTTTCATCATCTCTGCTGCTAACCCTTCTTTCTTATGTAGTTTTGTGTCTGCTCTGATTTTCTTCCTTCAGGCTACTTAAGGATAAGTCTCTGGTTGTAGGACTTCCGACTGTTGAAATTTCACACTTAGTCACAACACAACAAGATGCTTGTAAGTTTCCATTGACTTCGATGAATTCAGCTTTTTACTGTAAGAAAAGAAGAGAACCGATGGTATAAAAAAAGAGATCTGACATCAACTTCTTGGCTTTGATGAAGCCCCAGTTTCCGTCTATATAATAATAACACGAAAAACACTGAATAATAGGGTAACCACTATGGTTAAGGCCTAGACATTACCTCTGCAAATGGAATTTCATTGTTTTTTTTGCTTCAGTCTTGATCAGAATACATAACGAAATCCTATTGGATATGGATATTTGAAGTAAATCTTGTCATCCAATTGTTTAGTGATGATGTGGTGAAAATAAAAGGTATGTACTTCAATTTTTTCCCTTAAAACAATTGTGCCAACTAAGTTATTTACAATAAAAAACTTTTCATATCAGGGCATTTGGTCTAGTGGTATGATTCTCGCTTTGGGTGCGAGAGGTCCCGAGTTCGATTCTCGGAATGCCCCTTTTCTTTTATAATTGTTTTGAAGCTCTGGAAGGTTTTCATTGTTAACTGTTTAAATCAATATAAATAAGAAACAAATTTTTTTTTATGGAAACTGACAAGCCTGACTTGTTCTATTAGTTAAAAAACAATTAGGCTTCAGGAATGCATGTGAATGCCTTGAGATGACTGCTGTGACTGTGATACATGAATAATGTATTAGTAGTCAAACTCATGTCCTAACATGACAAACTCTTCCTTATGCAATCAGAATTGACAAATAATTTATTTTATAATAACGTAAAAAAGTTGCGTTGTTGTTTGAGATGAAGTGTTGGATGGTAAAAAGCCAACACAAAATTACTCAGTGTAGCAGGGGTGAGGTACATGTGGATGATGCACTTGATTAGTAAAAATAATAGGGAAAAAGGAAGCCCTTACAAATAAATATGTGATAGGATTAGGAATTAGAAGAAGATGCACTGGATGAGTGAAAATAATAGACAAGGAAGGATTCCTAACAAGATAAAAATGAGATAGGATTAGAGATTTAGCATTAAAGGGAGAGTTGGGATAGCAAACGAGCACATATTGTTGATAATATGGTTAAATATCGACTTAATTGGTTTGAACACATGTGGAGGAAATCTATAAATTCCATAGAAAAGAGAATATATGATATGCTTTGTGGCACAATTGCTAGATGTAGAAAAATGCCATGAAAAACTACAAACAAAACTATTGAGAAATGCACAAAGGACCATATTTTGGCTATATATATGATTTATTTTATAAGTTATAATAACATTATGACGACTTTTGTTTCATCTATCCAACTTCACCTAATAAAAGCTTATTGTTGTTGTATAATAATGTGAAAATGTTAGGTGGATTAGCCATTTTCTTTTTAATTCCAACAGTTCCCTGTGTATAATGTACTGGAAATGTGAAATTGGCAATACAACTCTCACATAGTAAAATGTGTATGCTACCCATGCAATGATGAAATGTGGTAAAAATTCAGTCTGCCTAGAATAATTGCCTGAACTGTCAAATTTCCACATTCACAGTCAAAGCTTTTCATATTCGGGCATTTGGTCTAGTGGTATGATTCTCGCTTAGGGTGCGAGAGGTCCCGAGTTCAATTCTCGGAATGCCCCTTTTGAAGGTCCGGAGCTTTTGGTTGCTTGTTTTGCTTAGGACATCTTTTGTTCTGATGAGAGTGTGCTGTGTTTTGGTTGCTTATTGTTAGTTTTGTAAAATTCATCTGTGGTATATCTTATGCCTTGGCTTTCTTAATAAATTTTGTTCTTGACTATAAAAAAAAACAGTGGTCAAATCCGAGCCTCTCATTATTACAGAATACATAGGACAGGACCAGAATTGTTTAGCAGCTGGTTGCTAATTGCTATAAGCAGATTTGGTAATTTGCATGAAATCTTTCAATACAAATGCAGACTCTGTGGTATGCATAAACAATTTCAAAAGCAAATAAGAGATAAATGTCAACTTACTTTCCTTATTTGGTTTACCATGTGATTCTCGCTTAGGGTCTTTTACCTCCGGTAGGTGTCACTATCTCTATAATTTAGGCTCTTTATACCTACTATGAGAGTATTTCTCAAAGTCGGCAGCTGAACATTTTTTAATACGGAGTTAGAGTGTCTTGCAAGTAAGCAACTCCAAAAATTGATTTTGGGTTATTTTTCTGAAAGAGAGTCATGCTGCCAACTCTCCCCACATCATATAGTTTTTTGTATAATATTTATCAGTTCAATGTAATTTACTTTTTTATAATCATTTTATATCTTTTACTCATAATCAATATTTGTTACTTCATAATTTTATGTGCTATTGGTATTTGACATAATAGAAATATAAAATGAAGCTACAGAGTTCAATGAATCAATCTAATAAAAAATTTATGATACGGATTCTGATTATGCTAGAGTTTTGGATGGTTTTAATGTTGTGATTCTAGATTTTGATTATAACGGTTTTACTACCAAAGACATTGTTCCTCCTAAAGCACAACATGTTTTGACGAGTGCCCCTTTTAGTAAAAGTATTCGGGATATGAATGTAAAGTTTGACATGACCACAATACAAAAAGTAATTTTTGGTTGTTTGCAAGCTGCACTTGCTCAGGACTTTTTCCTTGCTATAAATATTGATGGTCTAGGCCAACATATGTCATCGGGGAAGTACCGTATTATCTCAAGATATTGCCTTATGATTCTCTTATGTTTTATTGATGATGTGTGCCCTGTTTGTCGCAAGTCGTGTTTGAATAGATTTGGAAAACACGCGATTCATTGTGGGGAGCTTCCAGACTTCAAATAACGATATGATCTTGTTAGGGATGTCGTGTTTGATATATTTCGACGGACCGGAGTATCGGTGAAGAAAGAGGCGTCTGCGAATTTCTTGACTGACGCACATGAGGGGAGATTGACACTTAGGCTGACATATGTTCTGGTTTACGGGTGGATAAGAGGAAAGCATAAACATGTTGTGTGGACTTGACTGAAGTTTCTCTCCACTTGTGAGACTGATGATCAAAGGTTTTACTGTGGGACAAGTAGCTCTACAAGCCATTTCAAGTATATTATTGGTCAAATATGAGAAATCATGTTCCGATAATCAACATGTTTTCATACTATTTTTCTTTGACATTTTTTTTATTTTTTAGCACCATAAACAATTGATCTTTTATAGAAAGTCCAAAGATTTATGAATTGCAATGTTATATCTCATAGATCTATGGATATAATTTTTAAAAAGATTAATGTAACTTGTTTGTCTTTTGTTTCTCTATAAATTTTATTGTACTAACTTTGTGAATAAAATAATTAAGAAGATTTTTAAAAAAACATATTTATATATTAATTTAAATAAATTATTAATATTTATAAATCAATGATTAATAAAAAATCAAACAGACATCTATAAATTGCCAAACTCCCCAAAATATCTTTAAAACATATGCAATTATGAATAAACACAAATGTTGATTCAAATCCATGTGAAAAGTATATCATGATGCAGTCCAAAAAGAAATAGAAAAACTAGGGACACCAACATCATCTCTTGAATGACCTGATGTATATCACTTCAAAAATAATTAAGATATTATTATTATTTTAATTTTATTTATTTTTATGATTTTATTATTATTTATATTATTATTATTATTATTATTATTATTATTATTAATTATTCAAAATTTATTTATAAGTTAGAAATTTTAAAGATAATGGAAAGAGAGAAAAATGAAAGAAATAAAAGATGAAAGATATGAGAGAAAAAAGCGAGAAATAGAAAAGAGAAAGAAAAAGGGTGAGAGAGATAAAAAGAGAAACATATATTATGGGAGAAAATCTTAGTGAAATTCTAGTTAACAGACTATCGATGTCACACATGATGTTATGACATCCGATTCTGCGCAGACAGGAATGTATACAGCAGAAAATTGTAAGTGCAGTAAATAACACAAGTAATTGTTTATCCAGTTCGGTGACAAACACACCTACGTCTGGGGGCTACCAAGCCAGGGAGAAAATCCACTATTAGTAGTATTAATTCATACCTTAAACCAACTGTTTAATCCTATCACTTAATACCTACCCAATGCAATTTCAATTTTACACTAAGACCAGAGTTCCTACTCACTCCCCCTCAATCACCTCAGTGATTACAACCTTTAATTAAGTTTAAAGACAATGGTGAAGTAATACTTCAAACAACTCTTGATTGTGCTTAACAGCTTTAATCAAGATACACAACACTCACGCTTAAAAGCTTAGAGTGACACAACACTTACAACTCAATGAACACCCTAGTCCAATGCAATCATCTAGGTGATAATTGCTTGACTCACAAGATAAACCTAATACAAGACACAAACAAAACTACATCAGTGAAGTATGATGGTACAATGAAAGCTTCACGCCTAAAACCCCTAAGTTCTGAAAGAAGGATTGTCATCGTTTTATATTGCAGCACTTGGGCCTTGTACTTGTATTTCCTAAAAATAAGGTTAAGCAAGTTAACCTAATTTCCACATATTAGGGTGCTAACAAATAGGCTATTTGTTAGGTTCATTAATTGTAGCTCAGTTGTTAGTTTCCTGGATTTTAGCTCAGCTGTTGGATTCCTGAAAAATAGCCTGAGAAAAATACTGAAACAGAAAAACTAACCATCCTACACTTTAGCATATGCTGTCAGGAATGAATGTCACAACATTCAGTTTGACGTCCAGAATCATAGGCCATATGCTAGGTCTGTTATTTTCCTGAAAACAGACTGTACTAAATGTTGTAATGTAAAAGACAAACCAGTTTATACTTCAGTATCAACTAACAGAAATAAATGTCATAACATCCAGTTTGACATTTAGACAATGGGCCTTATGCCAGGTCTGTTATTCCCTTGATAAACAGACTGAAATACATACTGAACTATAGCAAAAAAACCAACCTGCCTATTATTCAGTATATGTTGTCACTGATGAATGTCATAACATCCAGTTTGACATTCAGACAATAGGCCTTATGCCAGGTCTGTTATTCCTTTGATAAACAGACTGAATTAAATACTGATTTATAACAGACAACCAACTATTCTATACCTCAGTATCTGCTGTCAGGGATGAAGGTCATAACATCTAGTTTGACATTCAGTAAAACCTGTATTAGCTAAACCTGCAGCATACTACTCAAGTATGTCATGACACCAGTCAAGACATCAGAGTACAGTTAGTGTTTTAACACAACACGCAACCAATCAAACATCTCCAAAGCATGTCATGACATCAGTCAAGACATTAGAGTCCAGTTAGTGTTTTAACATAAAATGCAGCCAATCAAACATCTACACTTAGCTCTCACAAAATTCATTAAGAAATACCCTTTTCTTCTCAAAAAACCTTATTCATTAAAAAAAATCTAACAGAAGAATGACATTAAAAATATGAGTTATTCTAATTGGACACAAAAATGCCAACATGATTAATGATAGGATGAAATGGGAACTCCTAAAAAAATTAGGATACAACCAGAGCCAATAATTCCTACTCATCTAGTTTCATTTTGCGTGCTCGTCAACATCGAAAGAGCATTAAGAATAAAAGCAATTGAATAAAAATTATAAAATCAAAACAGTCAAATAACATCAATCATATGATCCAAATAGAGTAAAATCAAGTTCATCTTCTAAGACCTTATCAAAAGAAATATAGAAACTCATAGTTAAATATATCAGACGTTAGAGTTTGTTCCATAGTGTAAGACTGAATTCTACTCGCGCCGAGAGCATAGCCAAATGGGAGTGAGATTTCTTAAGGAATTCTTTTCTAAAGTCTTCCTTGGTCCCCCCGGGTCGAGCCTGGTTTCCTTCTTTTACATGACCGTCTCCTTGCAGATTGGTGAAGCTTAGACGATGAGAGTGTCGACCGAAGATGTCTTCAATGATACTCTGCTTTAACGTTAGTGGGAGCTTGACGTATCCTTCTC